>NC_141827.1:26799798-27108964 GCF_982586985.1 Callionymus lyra
TAAATAAATATTTATTTTGTTTCACGATTAACATGTAGGTACTTAACCGATTTAGGGCTTCTAGGGGAGGACACCTCCACCAGAGTGATGTCGGAATGTTTAATTTAAACGGTGATCTCGTTTGGCGAGATTTCAGACGGGAGAGAACTTTATTAAGTAATAACTTAAAAACGGAGCAACGTCATGATGAATGACCAACAGCATTTTGAAGAGGAAGACTTCAACATTTAGAAGATGTGAATAAGTCAGGAGAGTTAGGTTTTCACATTAGATGCCCTTTAATAACGTCTTAGAAATCTGACAATGACTGAGGATGAGAAGATACGGCCGGCTCCAGCTGCTTTTAAAGCTGATGTTTGGGCATGAGATAAGTGTAGCGTAATGAAGTCTTCTAATTCAAGTTGTTATCGGTTTTATTTTTTTGCGTTGTTGACTAATTCCACTGACCTCATCGCAGACTCTGAGTCGTCCCATCAATGTCATTCCAATTAAACCCCAGTTATTACAAATAAATACTCCAGAAATAAGAGTCAGTCAAGGTAGACTGCTTCAAGTGCAGACTGGTGGATGTGGCAGAACTGTGAGAGTCGAACCAAGCGCTCGAGCAGCCAGACTTTCTTAATTGCTATCAGCTGCTGTTGACACTGAGGAGAGATTAAAGTTTCACTTTGTTACTGTCGGAGTAAGTGGAGCAGCAAATAGCTGAGCCTCCAGAATAGAAAAACCAATTCCTGCATAATGATATCACCCAAACTGATTCTTCGTCTTTGCTGAGGGGGGTTTAACACCGGAGTCACGAACACGATGTGTGTGCTTACAGCTTCGCAACCGCTGCCGTGATACGTGGAGAAGCTTTTTGGAAATTAATTCATTATTGTCAACTTATCAACTCTCACAAAGACTTTGGTGTTCAGTCAACCGGCCGGAGAGTTCTGGGATGGCTCAGGCTAGCAGATAAGCCTCCTGGTGAACCACTTCCCTGGTGAAATATACCCGAATATCAAGAAGTAAGAAGGCCATAGTTAGAAACCCCTGGGCACTCCTCAGACATTTTAATAAAAATCGAATCTCCAAGAAGTGAACTATCTTATTTCCTTTGATCTAATTGTGAGACAAATGCAGAGATCATCTCATTGAGACACTTTGTCCTCGGCAGAGAGCGAAAGCCCCCCATTTATCCCACTTCAATCAAGTAGAACAAACTGTCGGGGTCCTTGTTCTTGTCCAGGTTAACCTCTTTAAAGACATCTCTGGTCTTCTCAGATTTGAGACGACTAGTTATATGTGCTTCGAGATAAAGAATCGAATTTCCCCTCATGATATGTTCGACCTTAAAAAAAACCTTACATCTGATAAATATTCTCGTCTCTGATCAACCGATGGAGCCATTTGCTGACACCAGTCACATAGACGCAAATCGCTGGCAGTCGTCCACAAAAGTGGTTCCTTACAAGATGTTTCATTAATATTAATGTAGTTTAAAGACCTGTTTGAAATAGTCTACAAACTCATTCACAAATGGTGTAAAAAATAATGTTTAACAGGCAAAACATTGGCTGTATAATGAATAAACATAGCTGTTGCTTCTTGATGGTCCCGAACTATAGTGTGTTTGTTCAATTTACTTAACGACATTTTATTATAAGAGTATCAGTTCAGGTATGAGAAAGGATTGTGATGATTAGAGATCTTTTTTGTGCCAACAGAAGGAAGGAGTATACGGCAACAGCTTGTGAAACTGCAAAAGGGATATAACAGCAGACTAACAGAGGGTTCAGGCAGACATGTAAACTCTGTTCTATTTTCTCACTTGTAAACAGGTTAAAAAAAAAGTGTTTTTTAAACCCCTGATTTCTATTCTTTGTTTAAGTAGGTAAAAGTGTTAAGTCAGATCCCAACCCTGGCACATCTTGAACTAAAAACACTCTTAAGAGTCCCAGAAGGGCATACGAACATCCCTTCCAAACTTTGAGTGTTTCTTTTTGTATATTTTATTGATAAAGTTATGCATAAGGGGTGTTTTCTTCCATAGACTTCGTTCATCCAGACTTACAGGCAAAGCTGTGGTGCAAGTATGGATAATTTGGAGACAACTTTGGATTTAAAGATCTTGCAGACCACACAAATAAACACAGCGTGTCCATATTTGGTCCAAGTGCCCTATATTTGATATTTGTACAATAGAGGAGAGTTTACACAAACTACACAATCAGTCTAATCCCTGAAACCCAATCAACACAAACATAATGCGACTCCAAGCTAGATTCAAACTCTTGACCTCAATGGTTAAGGCAACCATAAAAACTAGTATATTACTTTTTTGTGTTTAATTATTACAATTAAAAAAATATGAAGCCTTACCTTACCTTTAACGTATTTTTATTTATTTTAATTCTATGTTCAATTTTACATTCTACAAATACTCCTCTAAACTAATTTATGAATCTATTTTCTTAGGGTCCTATATAGGATTTGTGAATGTTGTTTATATTTGTAATGGACATAATAAGCTTTCCAGGGTGTCCACCACCTCTCGCTCCAGGTTTATGCTGAAGCTGAAAGTAACACCATAGTAGAGAATACTAGAAACAAATATATAGAGGTTCAGCTCCTCGAAATAAAAAACCTCCCTTTCGTGGTGCATGATATATATATAATCTTGAACGATGAAATAATGAGTTCCTTCAAACTCCGATGAACCTTTTCCACACATAGTCACTGGGTTTGTTGGTATTTTTCTTGCCAACTCAACACTTTTTCTCTGTGTTTGGTTCAACTTTTGCGGCTCAATCAATCATAAAATCAGTTGTACAGTGAGCAAGTTTTTTTTCTACCTACAGAAGCACCTGAGGTTTAAACTGGGATTGTGATTTCTTCTTAATGTCTGAACGATTACATACAAGAATAAAAATACTCAATTATTTTAAAACATCAATATTAGCTGGCAACTCCCACAATGCAATGGTAAAACAGCTTCTTTGTAAAGCAGTTCAACTCATTGTTCGTTTTCCTTTTGTTTAACTTTTGTTTTAGGTTCTTTTTTGTCTTTCTCAAGTGGTTTGTCTTGTCGTTTCGCTTTGATGAAACTTGCATGTGTACATCTCTATAACAGTTTATTTTTTCTTAAATGACCGCTCTGGGTGCAGCACAGCAAAAGTACAAAAGTCATTACATTTGTTGGGAAAAGTGGCCGGTGCTGCAAAATAGTTTCCACATTTATTTAAACCTGCGGCGCAAACTTATGGATCCTTTAATGAGTTGTCCAATTTCATCACTCTGTGAAGGAAGAAGTCAATTAACCCAAACAATGTGAAATAAATCTGTTTTTTCACGGCTCAGACAAAATGTAAATGGTTTATTGTTCCTGGCTGAGAAGAAAAAGGGAGAGTTTCCGTCAATGATAATCACTGAAGCATCACATTGTTTCACTTTTTTTGTTGCTAGAAGGGCTAGACATTTCCCCCTCAGTTATAATCTTCTCTACTTTAAACATTGTTTCGTTTTGGGCGCATGATGTGCTTTTTTGTTTTTTTAGTCTTATCATAACTATGTCTTGACAATATTGAAATATTTCTCTTCAAACTACTTGGAAAATAAAAATGTAATAAAGGTATTATTATTTTTTTATTATTCATTACTAGTTTAATTCTAGAAATACATTTTAAGTTATATATTTTTTTAATGTTCTATTGAACTATAGTCCCTGAAATCTACAAGTTTTTTGTATTGATTTTATGGCTTTATACTTGTTTATTTGTTTATTTGTTTGTTTTATTTATTTTAAACAATTGATAGTATTATATGAAAAACCTCTTCTTTAGAAAATACAATTCTTTAATTATGAATAAAATGACAATAACTATTGTTATTCTATGCACTTTCTTCATTACAGATATATTGATTTTGCTTCATGGGGAGCTTTGTGTTAACTCAGTGGGTTTTATTAAATATAGAAATACGTGGAAAATACTCTTTGTTGTACTTATTAACTAAGTATGTTTCCCTCGATCTGTTAAAGACTGTTGACAGATGTTACGAGAGTTCATTATGACGTAATAATGGCTTCACTCCTCCTCCAGCCAGCTGTAATCATGCCCCTGTTTATACAATGAGTCCCTTGCTGGATTGATGACGGTGACAGTGATAAATCTCAATGTTTAACCAATCACAGCAGAGCAGGTTTCATCTCCAGAAAAACAAGTGTTTTACGTGGGCGGGCTTAAGAACATTTTCTAATGTAAATATTTCAATAAAAATAGTTTTGCACAAACAGACAAATACTGATGATTACAATAGAGTTCCAAAATCTATTTAAAGACACTTATCAACACATTAGTTGAACTTTAGCTTTGAGCTTTAAGTTTGAGGACAATCTGGAGAGTTTGTAGATTTACTGGACTCGAGGAACCTCAAGTAGATAAAAACACATGAAAACTGTAAATAGGATCCTCCATAAAAGCATGTCAGAACATTCTTATTGTAGGTGTCGAATCCATTATCTATAAAACTGGTGGGTGGTCTGTCAAACTAGGAATTCTCTGCTCCTGATGCTCGACAGGCCAAACATGTTCTTCCTCTGCTGCTCCATAAATCCACAATTACTGTGATCCATGTTTTCCATTCATCATGGATATATATGTATAAGCAGCACATTTTATTCATGAAGCAGTCCAGTGACGCTCTTCCCATCATCCGTCACAATCCAAAACAGCTCTGTCTCCTGCTGCTGTGAAGGAATTGTCTCATCTGAGCCTCGGAGTAGGTTATCAAGCGGCTCGTCGCACTGCATCACACTCTCCTACACACAAACACACACACACACAAGGGAGATTTATGCTCTGCCAACTGGGACAGCCACCTGTTTGACCCACTTGTTTGACTTAAATCACCTGCCACCGCAACCTGTCTCCAGACATGAGCCTGTCCTACCAGACTGAACCCAGGGATTACCACCGCAGCTCATCTTCACCAACCGTCCCTCGAGGAGACGAGGACGATGTACTCGCATAAGTCCAAGGTGGAATGTCCGCTCATGAACGCTCCTTTGTTTGACAAGAACTTTTATTTGGCCGACAGATTATATAACACATAATTTTTTCCGGGGGTAACATCTTTTTCTTTCGTTAAAGGATTATGCTAATTCAGCAACTTTGCTGCAACACCAGCAGATTCTAAAGTTTGACAGTGTCTTCATTTCAAAAGACCACTAGATGTCACTCTCTGCTTTTTAATGTTTGGCTCCGATCTACTAATTAAAAAAAACCTGGGATTCTTTTAATACTAAGAGTGACATCTAGTGGTTCAAAATGAAGACACTGTATCATGATACCTCATCAGCTGTTTCATGAAGCCTCATCAACACATCACTGCCTCAAATTATGACCAAAGGTTACGACAATCATGCCTTCGCCAATTATTTAGTTCTGCTGTATTTTGAGCTTGCATATCTACCCTTTACTTCCAATGGTGAAAAATAAATTTAGAATTCTGTGGCCAAAGGTACTATTAATAATGTGAACAATGAACTATTGAAGCTGGGGATGAGAGTTGCTTTAGAAAGTAGACTCTTCATTAACGCCCTGCAAAGTAAATGGAATTTGTCATCACACTAATGTGCCTATTAAAGCTCCTAAACTGGATTATTGTGTCGCTTCAACCAGACTGTGATATTCACACAAGATCTTTTTCAATTAAGGGTCTAGAATGATTAAAGAAAATGGGCTTAAAAGCACCAGATAAGGTCCAAAAAGGTCCTTAAAAGGAATATGTTTGAAATATAATTCTCTACAAATGTATAGGTAGGGGAGGATGATCTTGGTTTGAGCAAGCTACATTTTGAATTTTAAACTTCAACCCCCTTTCTTCAGACTCTTCCCAAATCTGCGTCTCCAGAAGCAACAATTTGCTGACTTTTTCTTACCCACTTTTAAACCGTTTTTTTACATTTTATACATTACATTTACCTAATCAATTAAAATCTCAATAAAAAAAAAAGAGTAAATTATTGAATATTCTGATGGCACGAATATACTTCCATAGAATGGCTAAAGCTATTTAATAGTGACAAAAAAACATTGTTTTTTTACATTAGAGGGACTGACTTTTGTTTATTGTTTCAATCCAAACACCATCAAACTAAGATATACATATGTTGTACACAATAAAATCAGAGGCTCAATTTCATGTTGACAACATTTTTCAGGGGTTGAGAATGTGGGGTAGTCGTTTCATGTTCTGCGTGACTGTTTGGTTCTAAATTCATCTGCGCCTGAACAAGCCTCTGTGGCGCTGAACCTCATCACAGAGAGAATTGTCTATAATCACATTCAGCTTTGCCTTCATCCAATTCCCTGCCAAGACCCCGCCATTGTCCAGCTGCGCCCTTCACCCTGCCAATGGTGACGCTGCCTTCGCTTATCAAGTTTACTGGCAGATATAGGGATTTTTGCTTTTGTGTGGTATAGAGTTGATTTTTGTGTGTGTCGAGTTCCCCTTTGACAGCTGTTGTTTTCATCTATTGCCATTAGCCACCAAAAAATAAATTCTTTGAGAAAAATGGATCAGAGATGTGTACTGATATATCAACGATAACAAGTACTTTGTAAAAAGTATTTCTGTTATGTTTTTATTATATTACTTTATTATAATTTTAGAGTAAATTATTTTATATTTTTGGGACTGTGCTTTTTTTAGGAATATTTTTGCATGAAAAAAATTATGGATCTTTCAAAATCAGTTCAAACAAAAGTTGATTCTTGTTCATATGTACCGAGAACAAAGGTAGTATTAAACAGAAAAAATAACTGAGAAAACATTAGATAAATTACTCTGTAAAAGAAAACATAAACATAAAACAAATCTCACGGACTGCTTACTTCCACCTTCGTAACATTTCAAAAATCAGGCACTTCTTCCTTTAGATGCTGCTGAGAAGCTCATCCATGCTTTTGGTAACTTCCAGGCTGGACTATTGTAACTCTCTTCTGTCAGGATGTTCTAAAAAGTCTCTCAGAACTCTTCAGCTCATTCAGAACTCTGCAGCTCGTGTCCTGACTAAGACTAAGAGGCGCGAACACATTTCCCCTGTGCTGTCTTCCCTACATTGGCTTCCTGTAGAATTTAGAATGCAATTTAAAATCCTTCTCCTAACCTATATAGCCTTACATGGTCTAGCACCAACATACATTAAAGATTTAATCCAAACTTACCAACCCTCTAGGACCTTACGATCCTTAAACTCTGATCTATTAGTTATACCACAAATCTCTAAATGTAGATTTGGAGTCAAGCCCCTCTGCTGTGGAACCAACTACCGGCTTCAGTCCGGAGGGCAGACACCCTCTCTATGTTTAAAAACAATCTTAAAACCTTACTTTTTGATAAAGCCTATAACTAACTTAACTGTTTATCTTTAGCTGCTATAACTAACTTAACTGTTTATCTTAGTTGCTATAGGCTGAGAATGCTGGAGGAGTTTTAGACACCGAGCTCTGTATATCCTTCTTTTCTGCATTACATTCATCACCTGTGCAGTTTAAACCCACACCTTTTTCTCCCGGGGCTCCACCTCCAGAGCTGCTGCTGATCCAGGATTTTCACCACGTCACCAGATCCCGAGTTCCCTCCAGCACCTCCATGGACTCTCCTACACTCTCCTCTTTTTTCTCACTATAATTTCCCTCACTCCTCTCCTTATCCATCTGTCTACCCCCCCATCCTTCCTCCCAGCTGGTCAAAGCAGGAGGCCGTCAACAATGAGTCAGGTTCCGCTCGAGGTTTCTGCCTTCTAAAAGGAAGTTTTTCCTCGCCATAGCTCACTGTACAGTGTTTCGCTTCTTGCTCTTTGTTGAATTGCTGGGATCTATTTTTCCTAAATCAACTATAGTCTTATTTCAACTGTATAGTGTCTTGAGATAACTTTGTTATGACAAGACACTTTAAATAAAATTGAATTGAATTGAATTGAATTGAAAACAAAATAATAATAACAAAAACCAAAAGGAATTATCTAAAAACATAGGATAAATTGCTTGTTTATTCTTCCTTAGTATATTTCATCTGTCTCTGATTAACATATTTTTCTTAGAATGGTAAAAATAGAATTAAGGTGTGAGTCCCTGTCTCTGCTTTTGAACACTCCAGGGAAAGCCTGTTGTATACTATAAATGAATAATGAATTAACAATACTCAAGTCTGTTCAAATGGAAAAATCTGAAATTGTACTTTGTTGACATTTTTGAAATGTTTCATTAAAAGTTAAAGAGAAAGAAAATTAATTGTTGGGTTAAGAATCTGACTTTAGTTGACTTTTGAACCCTTTTAGTTAATCAAAAAAAGAATATAAATCAGATCTGGTTTAAAGACGCACATTTTACTTGTATACAAGTGAGAAAGAAGAAGAACACAGAGTTTACATGTTTGCCTGAATCATTTCTGAGGCACAGAGCTGGTTGCTGTTATATCTTAATCACAGTTTCGCAAGCAATTTATAATCTTTCTGGCCAGTCCTGACAATCCTTTCTCACACAAGCAGTGATAAACACACAAGCAGTAATACAATTATAATAATATATATGGTTAAAGTCAATTTAATGAACATACTTTATCTCAGGACTTTCCCATCAGAAATTGTTTTCAAGAAAGCTTTGGGAAGTGTTTAGAAACAGCACCACTTGAAATGTGTGTTGCTTGTATCAAATACCAATGAGGATGAACTGCAAAGAGGAGCGTCAGTTTTACACTCATCTCTGCAATCCTTGGTACCATGTAACGTGGAGGTTTATAGTCGTATAGTTAAGGAAACCAACATTTTCAAACGTTCGAGCACAGCAATCACAAAGGAAATGCCTAGTGAAAATGGCATTCATTCTCTAGAACGTTCCATCAACATTGACCTAAATATACCATCCATTAAGAGGATTCATCCACAAAAAGCCAGTTGTTACGTCCCTCTTCAGGCCTTTAAGTACACTGATAAAAGTGTCGTGTTTTGGCACTAAAACGAAGATAAAACAGAGGTTTAAATTATGCAGGATAGTTACAGATAACAGTGCGGCGCAGCGGGAAACCACCAATCTCTTGTGTGTCCTTAAAATAAAAATGTAAGGATAAAATGCTTCTTTATTACACAAAATCTCCACATAAAAGCCATGAGATATCATCGATACTCATCAAGGTTATTGTGTGGTCGAAGGGACCGGATGTTTATCCTGGCACAAATGTATTTTTTCCCCTCGCTTGAGTACATTCAGCCATCCTTCAAAAAAAAACAGCCAAGGCTTTCTACCATCCTTTAAATCCCAGACTTTACAGTACGGATCTGCAGTTTTATCTGAGCAGGCAGGTTGTGTTCAGGTTTGTGTCTGCTTACATCTCAACATCTTCAGCCTTCATTCTCTCCAGCAGAGACCCACCAAGTGGGAATACAAATGCGCCAGCTGCATACCAGAGTTCTATTTAAAATTCTGTGAGCTTTTTGTACTTTAATGATGATACACTCTAGTCCTGACCAAACACAAACTGCTACAGGCTTCCTCTACTTCAATTTTTAAAGGGGCAAAAAAGTCCAAACACAGGCCAGGAATTTAAAATGCTGGCAGCAAGAATCTTGAACTGCTTGTAGAGAACATGTGAGATTAAACTTTAGCTTGTTTTTTTAATTGGATATATTTCTTAAATTCTTGACTTATAAATGATTTTGCTAAGTCTACGCTGTGAAGGAAACCAGTGACGTTTCTAATTAACCATTGAAGATCAGATAACCAAGAGTCTGGACGTAGGAAGAATTCGGGGAATAATCAGCAGGAGTCAATCTTCTGGCATTTTGCTGAACAGTGTGAGGAAAAGTTATTGGCCTGAGATTAAGTTATTTGTATCTGTTTAATGTTAGCATGCAGCGTTAAAAAAAAGATCATGGTCTAAGAATCAAACTTACAAGCAAATCTAATCAATACAATATGAATCTATTCATTGACAATATAAATCTATTCATTGACAATATAAATATTTTTATTGACTATATAAATCTATTCATTGTCGATACAAATCTTTTTTAATTGACAATATAAATCTGTTCACCGTCAATATAAATCTTTTTATTGTCAATATAAATCTATTCACTGTCAATATAAATCTATTCACTGTCAATATAAATCTATTCACTGTCAATATAAATTGATGTATTGACAATAAAAATCTATCCGCCAGTCATCAAAGTACTGCTGGAAAGATACATTGATCGGACCACTTGGTGACCTTGTGACCACTTGGTGACCTTGTGACATCCCAATGTTTGATGTAACATGTTACGACAACATGAATTGAGTCACAGAAATTGTTATATCAAACTGCAAAAAGAAAAGGAAAAGAATAAGATGTAGATTTCATTCTGAGGGTAATGGGGGAGGGACTAGATACGCTTTTGTTTCTCCCGCTTACCCTTCGGAATTGTGTATTGTATCAATTGAACTAAGATGAATTGTAATGCCCGAATAAACAAATACTACTACTACTACTACTACTATTATAGACCCTGATCAAGCATCCTTCCGCAGTGGGTCTTGTTCCAAATTAAGCTCCTTACCCATCTTTTGGTTATAGCCTTGACCCAAGTTTTAGAAAGACTAGGAAAATAAACGTGTTGATTCTTTGTTATCTCAGGTTGGTTACATGACCAAACTGACTGAGAGAATGAGCGGGAGAGGAAGATCGTTCCAAAGCTTAGGAGCAACAGCCTGGAAGGATTTCTCTCCTCTAGTCCACAGACCTGGGGTGTAAGGCTGGATCAGATCACTGATGTAAGGAGGAGCCTGACCATGAATAGCTCTGGAAGTAAGAACCAGAATTTTTAAATTGATTCTGAGAGAAAATAGCAGCCTGTGAAGAGTTTTAAAGATCGGAGAAATGTGAGTTCTCCTACTAGAGCAGGACAGAATTCTTGCTGCATAGTAACTGCTGGAGACAGACAGCTCCTTCTTTCATAGAAACGAAAATAAACTGTTGCAATAGTCCAGACAAGAAGACACAAACACATGGATTATAAGCTCCAGATCATGTTGGGACATAATTTTTCCCAAGTTTAAGATTGTTCTCAGTTGAATGAAACAGTTTCTGGTCAGTTTTCTGCAGTATATTGAACTAGAGACATGTCTTTATCAAATACAACACCCAGGTTTCTCAGGCTCAGTTTGACGGACTGACCTAAGTCACCGAGGTACTGACTCAACCCTGGAACCTTATCATCAGGAGCAACAACCAGAGTTTGTCCACATTTAGCTGTAGAGTGTTTTCACTCAGCCATTGTTTGATTTCTAGCAAACAATTGACTAAGCTGCTCAGCCTCTGGGTCTCAGTTGGATCAAAAGAGCAGTAGAGCTGCATGTCATCAGCAAAAATGTGATAAGAAACATCAGAAAATCTCTGAATGATGTTACCCAGGGGAATCAAGTACAGCAAAAACAATAAAGGACCCAGAACAGAACCATGAGGGACTCCACACAACAGATCTGCCGATTCAGACCTCATTTGATTGGCAGATACACTAAAACTGCACCCAGAAAGGTATGATGAGAACCACTGTAACACAGACCCAGACAGTCCCACTTCATCCCTCAGTCTTCTCAGCAGGATCTGGTGACCAACTGTGTCAAAGGCTAAGGACAGATCCAAGAGAACCAGAACAGTGAATTCACCCTAATCAGATAATATAATGATGTCACTGGAAACTTTCTACACAATCATTAGTGAAATGGTGAATCAAATTGTCCACGTTAAGGCATTCATTGAAGAAAAGAGGGTAAAACATCGCAGAAAAACTGTCTGCTGTATCGGCTGAGATAACATTCCTAACTTTCAAGGGCTTAGGTTCAGGGATGAAGTCCAGGTTAAACAAAACAAGATAATGATCACTCAGATGGCCATCATGTACAGACACATTAGAAATGTACAGGCCAAGAGTAAGAAACTAAGTCTAAAGTGTGGCCTTTTTGTAGAGTGGGTTCAGAAATGATGAAGAACAGATGAAAACATCTGACCACCATTCCAGCACTGTGTAGGCTCAGGATCTCAGCGGAATGTAGTACAGACATCAAGCATGCCCGATGACGTCAAAGTCCAGGCGAGCTGCAGCTAAAGCACTTCTTGTCTTGACTTGTACACCAGAACGGGAGCTTTTCCTCCTCGATATCTTGTGGAACTTGCCCGTTGTGAAAACAACTTTTTAACACTCAATAGCAGGAGTTGACTTGAGGTGCATATCCTAAAGTGATGATCTCAACGTTGGTTTGGGATTCACAATAGTTTGATAGATTCCTGGTTCCCAGATCTTGGATGGTAGTCAGATTTTGAGATGCTATGTCGCTCAAAAATCGGTATAATTGGTCCCAGGGTTCATGAAAAAATGGAAGACCTTCTTATCATCTCCTCGATTGTCAAATCATTTCCTCTAATATTTGAAGGTTCAATTTCTTTATCTGACAGATTTTTGTGCAAGAGCCTCTTGGTTCCTCGATTAGCCAAGGGTGAATTTCAGTTTAAGATAAGGGGCGAAAGTTATTTTCGTTACTTGGTAGGGTTTGTCGGAAATATTGGTTGGCTTATGGATCCTAAAGGGAATCTCATTCATATTATAATCAATCAATCCATATCTTTTTGTACTTTAGTGTAATAGACCATTTACAAATGGTATAATCATCATTTTGTTTTGTTGTTTTTTTCCTATTGTTTATATTTATATACATTTTACTAAACTAAGCTGGGTATTAGATAAATTTACGACATCCGAACATCTGTAAATTCAGCCAACAGGTGCATGAGTCATAAAAAAATAGGCCGTGATTTATTTACAACAATCCAAATAAGCTGCCTCACATCTGAATGATGAAATATGACAATGCGATGGATTTCTGCGGCGATGAAACAGGGAAGATGTGGTTTAGCAAATTTATTATACGGCAGAGAAGACACACATCCAAACCTGCTGCGTTCAACACATGCTGTATTAATTGCATTGGTGATCTCTTGCCACGGTTTGCACTTTCCTGAACTCTGCTGCTGACACTTGAAAATAAGATTTCCTTAATGAAACATCATCACAGAGAAAAGTTTCCATCACTCCCCTGTCCTTAGATCAACCGTAAATAATACTCAACTTTTCAACTCTTTTCTTTTAGCTTATGACTAGAATCTACTCGACTTGTGGGTTTGTGATAGTTTCTTAACTACTGAGAAAATTTGGGTCAACCAAAATATCTATATCTATGATTTTTCTCAGTGGTGGGGATAAACCAGCGCAGCCCGGCTGTAGGGCCATTATGAAGTACAAGGTACTATTCTAGTGTTTTAATGTGAACATATGTTCTAAATGTTGAACTTTAGTGTCGCATCACGTTGGCTGGTTTGTTTATAAGTAAACACTGTTGTTGTTGTTGTTGTTGTTGTTTTAACTTTTGTTCCAAAATATCACCAGATCTAAAGATTTCCTGAAGTCAACACTTCAAAAAGTACATCTATAGTAAGTGGCAGCTCACTTTCCTCAAATCAAACAAATCAGTGTCATACTATACTACATCCTCATTAAAAAAAAGAATCAATCAAAGTTTGTGCGAAGAGAAAAGACAGCAGGAAGGCAAGTTCAGAAGAGAGTTGTTTTTTTTCCAAGTTTATAAATTGGTTTTAATGAGTGATTATCTTAATCTTTCTTACTTATAGTAAGCTAATTATGTTAATCTCTTAAACATGCTTCAAAGAACCAACACAAATAGTGATAGTTTTTACTAATCAATAATGTCACTTGGTCAACTTCTATACCCCAATATATAGTTCTGCTAAAAAAACACTAACAGGAACCTGCTAAAACAGATGCTTAAAAATGATTCTGAGCGTCGTTTATTTGGCCACATGTTGTTTTGTGTGTCAAAGGGCAGCTTGCATTACAGATATTCTCAGTAGGAAGTAGTGTTTCAGCTGAACATTATAAAACCCCCAGAATAATTACAAGGCAAACATTAGGTGACCGGCGTTGTTCCCGTTTGCTCACTGGGATAATGAAAACAAATTGCAATAAATGAATCTCATTGGACGCTCACTCAGGCCTGTTTGTCACGATTAAGAGTGACTAAAATCAACTTGAGGCTGAGGAAGAATATTTTCTATCTGGAAAAGTGATGAGTGTCATTAATCATTCTGGATTCCAGTTGGGAAAAAATCTTTTACTTTTTACGGCCTATTACACAAAATTGTCGAGGGCACTTCTGTGTTTCTGTTTTTAAATGGTCACTTTAATGAATAATTCATTTATTTAATGGAGCAAAGTATAATTTTTCATCATCCCTTTAAATAGGCTTCAGAGCTGTTTACTTACCATCTCTTGTTAATGAATTCAATGAAATGGGTCTTTCAGTGAGATTGAGCCTTGGGTCTTACCTCTGGTTTATACTGAAAGTAAAAAGTTTTGCACAAAGTTACTTAAGTGATAGATTACTTGAGAGCAAATTAATGAGGGGTCACGTTATTGTAGCACCAGATTACTGAATAGCAGCGTTACTAAAGGGCAATGTTACTGAAGATCCACGTTGCTGAACAGCCATTTTACTATAGTGCCAGATTACTGAAGACTGACATTACTGAAAAGCCACATTACTAAAGGGCCATGTAACTGAAGGGCCATGTTACTGAGGAGTTATTTTAGTGTAGTGTCAAATACTGAAGAGCCACGTTACTGAAGAGCCACATTATTAAGGAGTCACGTTTTTGTAGCGCCAGATTACTGAAGAACCACATTACAAAAGGGCCATGTTACTAAAGATCCATGCTACTGAACAGCCACTTTACTAAGGAGTTACGTTACTGTAGTGCCAGATAACTGAAGACTCATGTTACCGAAGAGCCACATTACTATAGTACCAGATTACTGAAGAGCCACATTACTGATGGGTCATGCTATTTTAGCGCCAGATTACTGAAGAGCCATGTAACTGAAGAGCCAGATTACTGAAGGGCCACATTACTTTAGTGCCAGATTACTGAATGACCAAGTTACTGAAGGGCCACATTACTGAGGGGTCACGTTATTGGAGCACCAGATTACTGTAGAGCAATGTAACTGTAGGTTGATACAAATATGACAGTCTTCTATTTCTTACAACTTCTAGCTACAAGAGAAGGGGATATTTTGGAAGGTTTGACTTCGAGCAAACCATCTGACGGGCCAAATAAAATGACTTTGTGGGCCATAGCTGACTCATCTCTAATATGGCGTTTCTGTAATGTGGCTTGGAAACCAAGAATTATGCTTACACAGAATTGTATTTTAAAAGGTCTTTGGTTTCTTGCGGAAATAAATGGGCTGGTAGACTCTATTGTTTACATTACTGAAACAGTTAATCCTCTAGGCTGATACTGTGTATCGTCACAGGCTAAATGAACATCAGACATTTATTAAAGATAACAAATAACTGACCCGTCTATTTGACACATAAATAACACAGATGCTTCCCATCTATGTTAAATTGCTTTCCGCTAACAATCAACATATACACCACATGAGATGGAACTCCAAGGAAAACTAGACTAATGGATCCTCTCTGGCATCTGTCATCATCTGGGCCATTAAAAATAACAAAGCGTGGTCCTCAAAAGCCGGCAGAAGAGGGACAAAATGCTGAGATAGCAGCTAGTGTCCATCCAGTCAGTGAAACAAACAGATATTTCTGAAACTGAAACAGCCACTTTAGCGGAATCGGCAAAATAACGCAAACATTATCTTCCTGATGGTAAGACTGACAATGAGATGCGTAGCATTTGTGGAACATCTATGTCAGGGGACTAAAAAGCTGGATCAGACTAAATGAGCTGTCAAAGTAAAAGCTGATTATCTTCATTAAGTGGTGAGATGACAGTTATCGCCTGCCCAATTATCCATACCGCTTCTCTGTCATTCCGTGGGAGAACCTGTCTAAAGACCACAAGAGACAAAAACTCCTTCCTCGCCTGGTGTTAACTTGTTAAATTCAATCTGCTTCTTGGAAATCAACTTTCCTTGCCAGCCAGAGACAGACCCTGCAGAGTTGTGTAGACACACTTAATCATTCTTCTTTCCTTTTCTATTGTTTAATGGATCACCACCTTAATTTTTAATGAGCTCAGAGAAGCCTGATCATTGAAATATTCCCACAGTTGTAACCATTCTGGGGTTAAATCAGGTTATGAGACGGTTGAGAGCAATGTATCAGCTTTAACATCGAATCCGGAACACATCGGCCGCCTTCCCAAGGATATTGATGGTAGTTCAACACTGTGTACGAAAGGAATCATTGTCCAGGAAATGGGCCGATGGGTAAAAACCTTTGGCTCATGAAAGCTTGACCATGACCAAGGACTCTAGTTGAAGATTAAGGATAGTGGTCTCCGGAACACCCGAAGGTCACACCTTGAGATGTCTATGCCTTAATGCAGGTGTGTGCACCTTTTCTGCCCTGCAGACCGGTTTTAATGTGGACATTATGTTCCAGGACTGACCTTCAGACAAAAACAGTCAAAATAATTCAATACAGTTTGTGCTTTACTAATATCTATTACTTTAATTTTTTGAGTAAACTTGACTGAATTGAAGGTCTTGACATGTCATGACATACTGCAGAGAAAATACCATCTTTTTTTTTCAAATAAAAACACCTTTCAGGCAGTATTAATAAATAAATTCTAGACATTTATTTTTTTCTGTTATGCCCAATAACAAATGCCACATGGGCCGGAACCGGTTCCCGGACCGGGGGTTGGGGACCACTGGCCTAATGCCTCTGTCATTACATTCGGGGAAATGAAACAAATAATATTCAGGTCATTTATCAAGATCCTGCCAACCATTCTTCATAACCTCTGTATTTGAAATGAGCATTAAGGTAATTAGTGTTTTTAGTTTGTTACATTTAGAGCCATTACAATTTTATTAAATATATTTTTACTTTTTATTTATAAATCATACAGAACATTTTCACTTTCCCAAAACAATATGAATATACATTTTTACCAAAGCAATGTAGATTTTCTATAATTTTGAGATTCATAACTGGTTGTAAACCTCTCATACATCACTGTACATTGTACTCTCTCACAAACTGGTCTTCACTTTCCATGTGCATAACCACTCATAGATATATTTATCTATAAATACATCATCATAATGTTCCCCTCCTACTTGACCACATATTTGACACGGAAACAGTCCGATCGCAGCCTTGGGTCCCTGGAAATCATCTCATTTGCCATCCCCGTCAGTCCGTGCTGAACTTGGCAAGAAGGCGTTTCTCCTACGCTGCGCCTGCAACCTGGAATATGCAGAGGCTAAAGCTGTCCAGCTTTATTCCTATAGGGGACTTCAAATTACTTGTAGGAAGACCGATGAGACAGTCTGTGTGGGTCTGCACATGCCCTTACAGTAGTACTCTGCACAACTCCACTTTAATGTTGTGTTCTACGTTGTTTCCTGTTTGTGTTTTTGTTTTTGGTGTTGTGTTTCCTGTATGTAACTCTCTGTTTTGCTGCTGCCCACCTGGAACATGTCTCCCTTGTGAATATGACCCTGGGTCTCAATGAGATTACCTTTATAAATAAAGGTTAATAAACAACAGACGTTGTCTTGTTTTGTATACAAATGCACTATTTGGCAATGTTGCAACATGGTTTTTACTACAAAGCAGTTACACTTTCCTAATACCATTTTTTTCAAACCCTCTTATTGACTCTTTAAGATGAAGTTTGTGCAGATCAGCTGTTCAAATCGAGAGAATCCAGATGAGATGGCTCAAGCATTTTTATTCGAGGGCCCCGGGACACCTTGTGATCAGTTACCGGCCCAACTAGTAGGAGGTTTTTAAAAGTTATAAAAATGATCCGGGAACACTTTGGTATCCCCACAGAAGCGCTTGACCAGGGAAACGTTTTTTTTTAATCTGCTGCCCCCGATATTTGTGAGAAAAGCTTTTGAAATGAATTCATTTTCAGTCATAGTTTTATTAATTTACTCAACCCATTTTTTTTATTAAGATTGGTGATAACTCTCTGAGCAGAGTGGAAGAAACAAATATCAAATATAAACAAATATAAAACAGTAATATATGTCATTTAAGAAATGTGATTTATGTTGGTTTTCCTCAAATTATCTTCCTGAATGGATTTCCTCCATTTCCTGACCGTGTCTTATTATTCTAAATGAAACAAAAGCCTAATTTAAACCATTACATGGCTCAGGTGTCCGTGTAGTCATCCACCACTGATCCTTTATTATTAACTGATAAGGAGACCACATTTAGAATCAGACAACAATCATTAATAAAAGCCGAGGCCCGGCTTCATGTTGTCTGTGAATCACCTCTCAGGGGAAATATCTCGGTGCTAAAGGTTCCTCGAACATCAACACTAAGTAAAGCAGGTTGAAAAACTGAATCCAGCAGATGAAATATAATGTTCCTGAACAAACAGAGAATGCAGGTTTACTGGAAGAAATATTCAATGAAACTGAATTGATTTCATTTGAGAGACTCAACCATTTACTCTTGAATCTTGCTGTGGTGGTTCATGATTTTACAGTTATTCATAGTATTATAATTTAGACACATTACCTCACTTATCGTAAAAAAAAAAATACACCAGTAAAAAAAAACGATTTACTCCTTGGCACTCTACATACTAGTATTTAGAGTCATCTGGGGTTTCTTTTTTAGCAGGTACAGTATATTCTACAAAGTGTCCCCTAGTGATCACTGATGTCCCAAAATGTATGACACTATGTACATGGAAAGGCAGTTTGTCCAAAGCTGAAAAATTAATCCAGTCTGAATCCTGATAAAGTTCCAACACATGAGAATAAAAGTAACAAATTCTAATCCCGTATCACACATGATTCAAATCATTTGTATCCGTTGATTGGCAAAATATAAAATGTGAACTTGGAATGTATATTTCCAGTCTTGGTTTAAGCTAGTTTGTTAAGAAACTATGAATTATCTTCATCCAAGAAACTTCTTTCTCCGGAGGAATACCTTTTTTCTCATATCACATGTTGTACTTTTCTTCTTTTGGTGCAACGATTTTCCAACCTGGTCTTTTGCTGCCTGGGATCGCCCTGGATCGACGTAGCGCCCCCTACTGACGTGTATATGTGTGTGATTGACCTTTTGCTTTTTTTAAGTACTTTGTTTTGCGGAATGTACTATGTATATAAAGTTTTGTTCAAAATATCAGATTCAATAGACCCTGTAACAAATAATTTTGATAATGTGTAAACCTTCTCTTGAACAATTGTGTTGCACATCTTTGAAACCTGCCTCAGAATCTTACAGTTCAATCAGGTTCTTTTAAACAGCCTTTTTTAGAGCATCTTTCATGCAAGCCTTTACTAATTGGTGTTTTGGCAGCATCACAAGCCATCAATCTCCTTCTCAATTACTGGATTTCCCCACAAGCCTGCACCGTGGGAGCTCAGTTGGTTTACCCTCACGAGCAAACATTTTAAGCTTAAGAATTCACCTGCTTTTTATAATCTTTCATTGAGAAAACATGAACACAAATTCGAGGTAAAGAACGAAAGAAGTGGGTGCAGATTGGAGGTTAAATGTGAAAATCAGTGGTTTAGAGTGAAAAGACTCAGGAATGGAACACTTGAGCACTCGTACACTGGTGGGCACTCTCATTCTAAGAGGTGAGGGGTTCATCAGTTCCTCTTTGTGAAAAACCGCTTGAATTTATGCTCGGCTTACGTAGGAAACTGACTTAGAGCTAAAACTAAAAGAACAGACACGAGATTTAGTTTAAAGTCACACTTATTTTACTTGCATAAAAGTGAGAAAGAAGAACAATTTTCATGTTTATAAGAATCCTTTCTGAAGCGCAAAGCCGTTAATTCGCTGTTGTACCTCTGTCGCCATTTCACAGGCTGTTGAAATCTGACATCAAAGGTTTCCATCAAACATGAATGAGTTATTAAAGCTCAAGGTCGGAGGAGGAGAGATCATACCTGGCAGGAAGACAGCACTTAGCAACACATGCAGTGATGCAAGTACCAGCACTGATACAATTATAATACTATATGTGGTTAAGTTGATGAACTTTAGCTTAAAACTTTCCCATCAGTAAGTCTGCGTTGAATTCCCGTAAATCACAGTGGTTCTCAGGAAACATTAATTTTTAAAGTTTTGTTTTTAAATATAAATTCAATTTTTTTATTTTTTTTCTGCTCTTTGCTAATTTTCGTTTGCAGTTTTTTTCATTTGTTTATTTTTTTTTTTTAATCTTGTCTTTTAGTGTGGTTTGCGAAATATTTGTGGGTAATTTATTTTGGTGAACAATCTCATTGATGATACAGCGTCTTCATTTTTGAAAGACCACTAGATGTCGTTCTTGGCTTTGTAATCTTTGACTCTGATCTAATAATTCAATTAAATCTGGCATTGTTTTTCAACGGTGCCATCTAGTGGCCTTTCAAAATGGAGACATTGTATCAAGATACCTCATCAAATGTTTCATGAAGCCTCAAAAACCTACTCACTGCCAGCTAGACAATAAGGACCTTAACATGATATCGACTAAAGTTGTCTGTATTTGTGCTACGGAATAAGAATAACTTAAAAAAAAAAAATACTATCATATCATGTACTAGTGAAGTAGAAGGAAGTAGCATCATCACTCATCTATTTTAGCATTACCTCATTGAAATCCTTGTGGACTAGCATGAAACTCTGGGGATTCACAACTATGGCTAAAAGAAACCACATTGTATTGCATTTAGCACTCAGTGCTCTTATCCAATGTCCTAATCGAAACGAATTTGTCTGTTTTAACTTGATGGCCATTCGTTGCTTATCATAGCATGCGGTGGGTTTGTGGGAGTTGAACGAGCGAAGGAAGGAAGCAAGGAAACCGAAATGGGGACGAGGCATAAAGTCAGCAGAGGCATGTTTAAGGTAGATAAGGTAAACCAATTGACAGTTCCTGCTCCTTCCCAGTGGCAACAGACATTTTATTGGCATGTCAGTACATAGTCGCCACGGCCACGAGAATAAGCTGGAGAATTGCGACAGCTGGAGAAAATGCTGTTGGTCACAGGCCTTCATTGAAGACGGAAGTCTCTGAGCGCTCAGATTCCCCCCGTGAAATTATGTTTTCCATCCATGACTAAGTTGTGGTATTTTCATTTAGATTTTAATGAGATCCTCGTGTTGCCCATCGTGCTGAAATTTGTTGAGTAATTAACACGTTTGGGATCGTCTGCTTGTAGTAACTCGTCGAGATCTACAAGAACACGATGTCTTGATTGAGTTGAAGACAGCTGGTGTCAACTTTGTTTTAAACAACTTGTCCTTCACAAATTGTTGCAGAAAGTTTCTTTTATGATGAGTCTTTAGATGATATATTCTGGTGTACATTTTCATATATTGAAATCAAAATATTTCTTGTTAAAATAACACACATTAGCTTTTTTTTTTGCCATTAGAAAAAACAGTCTTTGACTACACAACAATGCTACAAGACAGTCAATATCTGGTATTAAAAAGTGAAGCAAATGCAGAGTGAGAGAAGGTGACACACACAAAGATCGTCACAGCAAAAATAAACATATACATTTGTATTTGATTATATTCCCATTCGTCACTTTTTCCTAATGACCAGTAGCCACAACTAAATGGGCTTTGAATCAGAATTCAAACCTGATTGACAGGAGTCTGGCTAAAATAGGAAAATTCATTTCCAGGATGGCCGTGACCGAAGAATAGGTTTAAAACAGTGGTTCAGTAATAGATGTACTCAATGACTAAATACTATCTTAAAAGGTTTAATGGAAAGAATTAAAAATGTAAAGATTTTAATTAAATGGAAAAAAAAAACCTTGCCATTTATTAGGACAGATAGAACTTCCGAATGATAATTAAATTAACCAGAACTTCATGACATAAAGGCACTCCTGACTGGGAGCACCACATTCCAAGATACATTTCAAGGTACATAAGGAACTCAAGAAGCCCATAGATGATTTATTCTACTTGTCTCAAGTTCAAAACTTTTGTCTTGAGCCTGGGGAATCGTTAGCACCAACAGGTTGTGGCTAATAGGGTTTGAAATGTGAAAAAAAAATGGTTGTAGTTTTTCTTCTTAAAAAAAAAGAAAACAAATAAAAAAATATATATATATATATATATATATATATATATATATATATATATATATATATATTAGCTGTAATGGCTCCTCTGTCTTGTTCTTTGTTTTTAGTAAACATCTGTGCAACTTTGTCCTATTACTTATAAGTAAGAACCCATGATGGAAGAATGATGAGATTTAATACATTGGACAATTCAACAGCTGAGGAAATGTGTCAAGCCACAAATAGCTCTGGAATGACGTCCATGGACCGTCCTGTCTAGATCACTTGTCCTGGCACACGTTGGCGAAGGACTGCAGTTCACAGCTTGCCGTCAGTGGTGGGAGAATTACGTCTTAAAACAGCATAATCTGCAGATTTCCAACACAGATGGGGGTCACTGGAGATTTAATGAGTTACAGCAAGACGGAAAGAAAGCCAGAGACAACAAATTCAGACCACTCTAAGATCAGCGAGAGTCTAATCACAGCCGGCGGTCAGAAGAAAGTTGTTGAGAAAAAGTTGATATGCAATCAATTTGCAATCATGATATGTAGGCCGAATTTAATTCAACAATTTTTTTGTGAAATTTAAATATAGGTTTGTTGAGAGGAAACTGATGGTTGCTGGTAATACTGCAATAATCAAGAAAATAACTGAATGATTGAAATAAAAGAGTGAATGGATACACACGTCAGGGCCCCTGGCTGTTATGCCATCTCCCTAATGTTTTTAATCAAGTTGGCGGCTCCTGGTTCTCGCAGCCATGGCGACGGTGCTTTATTTTTCATCAGTGGAAGTTAAAAAACAATGCAAACTTATCCAAAGACTCACACGAAAAGCTGTGTAAGAATCCTATTTCTTCTGCGCCATTGTTGAGAAGATTGTTTGGGCAGGAAACAAGTTATAAAAGTAAAGTGTATCCGGTCAATTTCTAAAATGAAACTTTTTGGCAGACATTAAGATACATTAAATCTTGCACATGCGACACTTTTTTTCAGCAACAATTTCTCATGTCGAGGCTTTAATACAAGA
The DNA here is from genome assembly GCF_982586985.1 of Callionymus lyra. NCBI lineage: Eukaryota > Metazoa > Chordata > Actinopteri > Syngnathiformes > Callionymidae > Callionymus > Callionymus lyra. The sequence continues at coordinate 26,822,966 of NC_141827.1, forward strand.
GGGACGTTACAGACGAGCAGTATGGAGGTATTAGGATGTTTTTAAGTGTCTTTTTGGACAAAGAAAAAGACGAAGAGAACTGATCTCCAGTCGCTACATCAAAATGAAAATGTGTTTCTGCCTATAACTCCGGTTACTAAAACAATCCCAGAGTAGAAAATGAGTGAAGTTTGAATTTTGGGTGAACTACCTCTTTAACTATGGAAATCGCAATAAAATAAACTGCACCAACTTGTCTAACTTGTGAATTAAGCTTTTCACAGGGCACCGTTCTCTTTATATTTCTTTAAAATGCGTCCCCGACCTTCACTCCACACCTCCTTTTGTGTTGTGTGTGAATCAGGGGTTAAAGTACTTCCTTTATTCCGTTGTTGGTATTATATAAAGTAGTAGTATATAAATTGGTATTGACGCTTCGGACAAAGGGGTGTTAGTCCGGTTTTTATTTCCGATTGGCTTTTGTATTTTTATTTAGTTTAACCCAACAAGAGAACACAAAAGTAATTCTGTCTTTAAGGTATGTTTTATCCTCAAACTGTACATTAATAAAATCCCAAGCAAGCATGACTCAACAGAGAAATAGGTGTTCTGATGCAGACAAAGTGTTCATTCTGGTATTTTCCAGGTTGCCAATCAATACTAATTTTTACAAACTATTTCGATACAACAAGAAAATGAATTTGGGTCAGGTCGGGAATGTGGCCGAAACAAATCGTTGCTAATCTCATGTACAAGCTGTGCAAACTATTGATAGCCGTTATTTCCTCCCCACAAGTAATCATCCAGCAAATAGCTTTCCAGCTCCCAGCAGAAAGATGCAGGTGCTTTGGTGTTTAACCGCTCGTTCATCAAATAAACAACTTCTATCTTTCTGTTTTACTTCTTAGGTCCGCAGAGTTATCCCAAGTCTAGACAGCCTTCTTGTTCTAATGGTTCACTGCCAACCTTTTCAGACCTTCAGCCGAGCTTGTCCTCGATAATTTCAAGTGACATGATCAATGTGTGGCCCCATCGGAGAGAGCCCCTGGATCGGCTCACGCTGGACGGCAGCACAGAGAAGGTTTTCAGAGAGTTGTTTGTAGAGTCACCTTCAGCGGGTTGCGCCTGATGGAGACCATGCTATTAATCTAACAAAGCGCAGAGCTGTTACTCAATAATAACTGCGTCAAGCGTATTGTGTCTTGATATGACTAGCAGGAGCCGACAGGAAACAAAAGGTCAGTCGGTCCATTCATTGGTTGTGTGACATTGTTACCCTGTATGCAATGATTTGTGATACCACTGATTTTATTGAGGGATGTAATTGAAGTGTAAAGTTGTAGTTAACTATTCATGTATTCTTGAGAAAAGTAGTCAACACTCTTCCAAGCAACAGGAAGGAGTTTTAAGTGTAGTGATTTATAAATCCCACACCTCTGATTGAGTCTCTAACCCCATCGGTTGCCACCAAAAGAAAACCTGCCGTGCTTTAATGACGGTCAACGGAAGTGTACCAGCTGTTCTTTTATTTTTGTGTGTTTTATGTACCACTTTGAGACCGCATCTACCAGAGCAGAGTGGATCTTTCAGGCAGGAAATGAGATAGATTGGATCCATTTCATTTAAGTAAAGCAGTTGTTGCAGACTTTGGGCTGACATTTCTAAGCTGAAACTAACAGAATTACACAATCTTGGAGGTAAAATTACTTGAGTTTTTTCATGAAGTAATGGATGAAATGATTGATTAATGTAGACATCTTCTAAGACTTCCCTCTTTTCCTCGCTGACGCTCCCATTGTATTCATGTCTTCTCTAAACACACACATTCTTTCGTCATCTTGAATTCTATTCTCTAGACTGTGTGTTTATGAAAGATAATCATAATAATTAAATTGTTGTCATTTCTATTTTTTTTATGGATTTCTATTATTTCTTGATATCAATATTATTGTTTTCAATTCCTCTTTATTTTCTTCCCTTCATTGTTTTTCAAGTATTTGTGTTGGGTTTGGTATAATTATCTTTTCTCTTTTTTAAGTCACATTCTTTGTTGACAATAGTGATTTTACTATTATTCCTGTTTCTTAATTAAGGTATATATGTTTATATAGACTCTTACTGACCAAAGATTAGCAGCCATTTAAGCAAACTCAGAGACATCCAAAGAACTTGGCTGTATCTCTGAGACGGCATCCCACAAATGCAAGTGAATCCCTTTTTTCCACATATGGAATTACACGTTTCAAGAATATTTGTGTCATTTTGAGTAGAGTTTGACGTTGTTTTTGGTATAAATATTGTTTGACTCAACTAGTCTATTGAAGGCTCCCTGGTGCAGAGAAGGAGAATAGAATCTTAGAGAATCCTTTTGACTCAAGAGTTCAGCTCAACGAAAGACACATCTGTGTTTTACTTCTTTCAGAAAAATACCCAAAACCTGCACTAAACAGAAGGTAAACCTGAGTCCTACCCATCTGAGAGAGTCCATGCCATGATGACAGTACACTGTGAACGTTTTCCCAGTTTTGTGATACACAGCAGTCAAAGAAAATAGCTGTGCATTTGTAAAGACACTTCATTAATTCAGGGATACAGAATTAATGAACCAGAAAAAAAGTGTTTAACGACTGTTAAAGATGTCACAGCCTAAAACTGGACCATCCAAATGTGGTAGTCAGTAATTACTTTTAGCAAACAATGTCAAGAACTAAGAGGGTTATAGCCAATAAAATGGAGGGCTATTTGACTAAATGATTTAAATCCAGATTGGGAATTGGCGGCCCCTGGGTGCACTCTTCATTCCCATCATTTAGCAGAATACGAGGATTTTTTTTTCCCCCCCACAAAATGAGTATTGCAGGAAAAGAGTTTCCCAAATTAGAGCCAACAAGGGCATTTCAATTTTCTTCATCCTTGACCTGGATATGAATTTAAATGAGTCGACGAGTATCGTTGCAGAGGGCCGGGGAGGATTTCTGCTGCTCTCACAGCCGAGAAAGAACCTTTCAGGCGTGAAAACATAAAAAGTACTTCCGAAACTTACAGCTGGTTGGTGTGAGAGATTATATCTGACGCTTTCCCTTGACCATAATTCACCAGAGAGGACAACTGTTCCAATTACTCACATGTGTATCCACGCCCTCCGCTGTGGTTCCTTGTAATCACAGCTGTTTGGATCTAAGAAGTTAACTCAAGCTCAGTGGTTAACAGAAGCAGCATCTAAAGCTCAACATTGTCTTTCCATGTTGAATTATTCAGATACTAGAAGCACAAATCAAGGATCATCTGTTTAATAATTCAAAACTACACAACTGAATCCAGGCAATGGTCAACTATACATACGTTACATGAACATTAATCTATTCAATCCTTCCATGAGAAATGAAAAAAATGTATATTCTTTCTTAATAAAGCGCTTTGTGACCCTGGTCTCGAAAAGCGCTATATAAATAAATATTACTTTACTTTACTTTACTTTAATACTTTTGTAAGTCATTTTTATTTGTAGATCACTTTTCCAGACTATGGTCACAAATCGCTTAAACATCAAAACAAAAGTCAATCAAATATATGCTAAAAGTTCAAGACAACACAGAGACAAACACTGGAGTCCCATAAAATCAAGGAAAAGTCTGCACAAATAAGAAAGTCTTAAGATGTTTCCTGAAGGAGTCAGTAGACTCCATCAAACACAGAGAGAGATGAAGATCGTTCCAAAGCTTAGGAGCAACAGCCTGGAAGGATTTCTCTCCTCTGGTCCTGAACCGTGTGCGAGGAACCATCAGTAGATTCTGATCCACAGACCTCAGAGCCCGAGCTGGGGTGTAAGTCTGGATCAGATCAGTGATGTAAGGAGGAGCCTGACCATGAATAGATCTGAAAGTAAGAACCAGAATCTTGAAGTTGATCCTGAAATAAACTGGCAGCCAGTGAAGAATTTTAAGGATTGGAGAAATGTGAGTTTTTCTACTAGAGCGGGTCAGAATTCTCGCTGCAACGTTCTGAATCAACTGCAGGCGCGACAGCTCCTTCTTGTTAAGAAGCTTTGTATTGTATAACTGCAGTAAACATCTATACTTTACATTTTAGTTATCCATGTGTTCCCTAAAATAAAAATATAAAATATTTAATTTTTAATCGTAATGATTCATGCGCCGCAATGATTCAAGTTGCAAAGCTCGCTGCTAAAAAGATCATCTCAGTTGAAGATCCTCGCACGAAACAGTCGTTCGTGATAGTAGTGATGATGAGAGGGAAAATCTCTTCAGAAGTCTGGGCGAGATTTCATCATCTTTCTCTGGTCAAAGTTGCTTTGGGTTACAAGTGTCTGTTCAGAACGAGCGAAGATCATCAGCCGAGACACCGCGGAATAATTGGAAGTTCAGCCAAGAGCCGAGTTCACTGGGGAGAAACAATGCTTTTCAAATGATACGATGCAGACCGAATAAGTTGAACTTCATATAGAAGTTTATCTGATTAAATTGTCTTTTGAGTTTATTTTACTATAAAAATAAACAATAGATTCTTTTAGTTTTTATTCTTATGTCAATACGATTATAGTAAATGCTTTTTTTCATGAGGTTCTAGTATTTGATCAGTTTGGGCTGAACGTAATATTTTAAAATATATATATTTCATTAAATAATTGTGTAAATTCAAAAAGGACAAAATCTATGTATTTATTTGCTATTAAATCTGAACAACACACTATGACAGAGAAACAAAGTCACTTTTAAAAGACATTTACAATTTATTTTTTTTAAACATTTCCGAATGTGCCTTTTTCATTTCCATTTGAAACCAGCGGTGCTCTATTGCAATAGACAATGGACAACATTATATTTATAAATAATAATAACAATAAAAACGTATTAAAAAATATATATATTTTCCCCAAACAATATCAAAGTTATAGTTATAAAAAAAAAATTTAATTGATTAATTTTTTGGGGAATATCAGAGGAGTCTTAAGGTGTCCATTTCCTTGAGACAAAAGAAAAACACACAAAAAAGAGACCTAAGAATGACTTGGGGTCTTGAGGGGTAAAAATAAATGTCTTTCTGCATGTCCCAGTTTTTTATTCTTGTGTAGCAAGCAGAAGCAGAAGCAGTGAGATTCGTTGGCCACTGTTCCTCCCGAGCGCTCCTAGGATTCGACCTTAGGGCCACTGAGTCGGTGTTGCGGTCAGTGAGGGAAGCGTGGAGTGATTTCCTCAACTCACCACTGTGACCTGTGAGTCAGTCGCTGACATCTCCAGCCTCTCGACAGTTGCAGATGAGCAGCAGAGCCCAGAGCTGGATACCACCGTGCATCGATGACTTCATTGTTCACCAGAGTCAGTTTTAAAGAGCGGCAACATTTCACACTACGCAACAGAATCTCAAGATATCTATTTATTTTTTACTTCAAATGTTTTATTATAAAGATAAAAGAAAGAAAAAGATTATGTTGTGGATTTAATGCTTTATATACATTTTATTATTGAAATAAAAAAGAGTATAATATAAAGATACTTTTAATTTAAAGTCTAAATGCACATCTTATTATTTTAGTTAAAAAATGTTTGATTGCAGTTGAAAATTGTTGGATTATAGTTGAAAATTGTTTGATTATAGTTGAAAAATGTTTGATAATAGTTAAAAATTGTTTGTTTACAGTTAATCGTTGTTTGATTATTGTTAAATTGTTTGATTATAGTTAAAAAATTGTTTGATTATAGTTAAGAACTTGTTTGACTATAGTTGAAAAATGTTTGAATATAGTTAAAAATTGTTTGATTAAAATTGGAAATTGTTTGATTGTAGTTGAAGTGTTTGATTATAATTGATTGATTTGATTACAAATGAAAATGGTTTGTTTTAAATACAGTTGAAAATGGTTTCATTGTTATTGAAAGTTCAAAAATGACATGTAGTTGATGTATACAAAATTGTGTATATTTACATTCATATACATTTGTTTTATATACAAACGTATTTAAATTGTGTATCTATGTAAGTGTACTTATACTTAAGATATACTTTAAATTACTGTAAAGGACCGGAAGAGATTGAAAATATTTATATTAAAAATAATTCTGAAACATATCTACATGCTGATTCAAACTCTCATCTCATTAGGGCTTGTTCCTCGTGTCTGCTCCAGACAGCTGGCTTGATTGAGAGGATTTATTTCCTGTTAGCAACACAACATTTTTTTTTTACATCACAACCACTCCACAGTAGATACTAAAAATACATTTTTATACTTTATATATTTATATATATATATTTGTATGACTTCTGTCTGTTTCACCCTTATCTGAATTGACATCATTGTTCCATGAATGCTCACAGAAGACCTTCTTCTGGCTTTACACAAGACTTTAAATTAGTTAATGTCCAGAAATCTCCGTATTTGAGGGTCTTGATCTTGAGTGAGGGTCTTTTTTGGAACACAAAACCAGGCCTGTATGGTTAACATAGTTTTAGATGTAAATTAAACTGATTTTATCCACTATTCAAACCAAGTTTGGTTTTGTCTATTTCCTTGTTACATTTTTTCAACAATACACTCATGGCCTCAATTCCAGATGGAAGTTATATCCCAGTCATACATCATCACCCAAACTTTATAGTGTGCTCAGTGAAATCACCTCTGAAGCTCATCTTCAACCTTAACTTCCTCCAATTCGTTCCTCCCTTTCTCGCACAATAAGTGATGCTCAGTGAAACTTGATTTGAAGCATAGAAAAGCATGCGACGCTATAAGAGGTTGTTATATGTACTATGGTTACAAATCAAAATATAGCTTATAGCTGCTTTACCAACCAACTCCCCCGAACTTCTCCAGCAGCTCATGGAGGTCAGATTACATGAAGCTATGACAGTAAAATAATCCCTCGGGAGGAAAAAAATAACGTGCATAATGATAACAAGATATTACAGGAGTAGTAAATATTTGACAACTAATTTTAAAAAGTGGGAAAATAAATCTATAAACGGAACAATTTGGAAGTAGAAATTTAAAATGAAGGCATGAGAGTGAGAGCTTTTGACAATAACATCGGTTTATTTTTTTCTGTCGTCAAAGTCCACGACAGAAAACAGTTTAAAAAGCACTTAAAAAGCAAAATGTGTTTTTATTTGTAGTTTATTTAGGGAATCTTCCATCCTTCTCTGTGGAAGAGGAACAGAATCTCTTCGCCGTTCTGACAAAAACCTATTTACTAATCAAGCAAAATTTAGACCAAAGGAAGTCGAAAGTTCCAAATATTTTTCTCATACAAGACGGTCAATACAGTAGCCAAAGGTGATTCTAATCTATCATATAAAAATCCTAAATATCCACAGTTAATCTGGAAATTTCCATGATAAAAAATATATTTTAAAGATAGAAGGGAGTTCAATCAAAAATGTTCTTTGGGAAGGATAATTAATGGGAGGATAAAAATAAAATAATTAAATTACCACACGTAGCAGTTAGAGTTGATAGTAGATGATGACAACCCTCAAGAATTATACAAAAGATTATTTATTTTTTTAAGGACCATTGTTACCATTTTTATATTTGAAAATTTCAAAGACGCACTCTGCAGTTAGAGAAGAGCCGATAATACGAGTCAAGCAGCAGAAATCTTACAAGTATTGTACTTCCAAAAGAAAGAGTTTTGACTTCAAATCAGGCCACGTCCTGCTCTCTCTTGCCGCCATTGACAAGAAGTAGCCGCAGGGCAGAGACATTGATTCCTGTCTGAAATGGAAAAAAAAAAAAATCAATCAAAAGCAAAAGGGTTATCAGATTGTATGAAATCTAATAATAAGAGTCACGAAGAGAGCTCACTGCATCGGTGTAAACATCGATTTCTTTCCCTCAACTGCTGTTTCAATTAGACGGCTCTTACCAGCCTCCTATCCGCGCGTTGTAATGGCGGACTGAAAACATCAGCATCTTTTATGTGCTGTCCGATAAAACAAATATGTCTAATATCGCGAACAGCGCCACTGGAGGGTAAATCTTTACAGAATATTGTCGTCCATTTGTCAGATTCCGCGGTGAAATGTTAAGACCTTCTGTACCGCACAATATCTCAGAGTTAGCTCCTGTATGACCTCATGAATTTAAGTTGTGCTGTTTGACGGATGCCTTTGAAAGACTTGCATTATTTTTTTACTCCTTAAAGGGGCCATAATATTACTCCTCAAGTAAATTTTGTGAAGCACTGTAGTATAACTCCTGGAACAGCCATAGCATTCGTCCGGGAGACGCCACTGTATTACTCCCCGAGGCGTCTTTTTATTACTCCACGAAGCATCGTAGTATTGCTCCACAAACCACTGTAGCTTTACACTGTGAGGCACCGTGGTATTACTACTTAAAGGGCCATAGTATTACACCGCAAACCGCCTTACCATTAGTCCTTGAGGCGCTGCTTCTTGAAGGGCCATATTATTACTCTGTAAATCATTGTAGCATTAGTCAGAGAGACGCCGTGGTATTAACCCTTGAGGTGCCTTTGTATTACTCCGTGAAGCACCGTACTATAACTTCGCGAACCACTGTAGCATAAGTCCGCGAGGCACCGTGGTATTACGACTTCAAGGGCCATAGTATTACTCTGAAGGTACCTTGGTATTACTCTGCGTCGCTATGTAGTAATACTCTGAGAGGCGCCTTTGAAATACTTCCCCAAGCGTCAGAGTATTACTCCGCCAAGCGCCGAAGTATAAGTCTGCAATGCTCGCTAATATAATACCAAATAAAGGCTCATTATGCTTCAAATAAGGCTTTATTTATCATAAATGAAAAAACCTTGTGATCCTCAACCATATGTTTGCTAATAACAGCTGAAACAAACTATTCTTGGTTCGAAACAATTACATGAAACAACTTTCAACGTGCCCTTTACTTGTGTATGGAAATATTACCGTTCAGCTGTAACTGAAAAAAAAAGTTCCCTTCATTACTTCACCTTTTGCTGGAAAAAGGCAGAAAACAATCTCGGTTCATCTCAGGACACATACAGATAATCTATCTAACTCTCTAATATTAGATACAGAGCTGACAGATACAGTTCACCAACATCAATTAATACATGGAAGGTCTCGGCTAAATGAATCACGTTTGGTTGAACCAAACTAGGAACCTGTGACTGTGGAATCACGCTGAGATCGTTCCATATTCCAATGCTTTGAGCCACATACGTCTGGAAACAAAATCAAAGACCTTCAAAGACATGAAGTGCAGGACATTCATCTGATCACGTCAGCTACGATTGTTAATTTCATACATCCTATTGAATCAGTGATTACATGCATCGACAGGAGATAAACTCCTTTAACTTTTTTCATTGCTGCTGTACGTTTTGTTTACAGCTATGTTTTGTCTATCAATGTATTATTTTACTTCTTTCTCTTCTTTTTTATTCCTATTTTTTCCTCCCATTATGGTGACAAATTTCATCTGTTGTTTATTTTTTTTCGTGTTACTTTTGCAAACTTCTCCGATCCCTTCATGTCTTGTCATACTGTGTATATTAACAAAATTGTTAATGTTTTATTTGACAAAAAGTGCAGAAAAAAACTTTTTATACAGTGTGTATTATCATCTTATATGAGAGACCATATCATTACATCGCAGGTTACAGTTCATGAACTTTAAGATATCGGGGGCTTCATAAACAAGAAAGAAAACATTTCAATTTGGAAAAAACCTGAATAAAAGATTCATAATTTTACTTTTGTTTACTTTCATTTGTTTTTTTCTTGGACATTTCTTCATTCTCCTTCACGGCTAACGTAATGTTCTGTCATTACGCGTCTGATGACTGGACTGTGATCGTGCCATCTAGTGGCTGTTATATGAGGTGCAATACTTACAAGTCACAGATTTTTGCAGATTTTGTGCTATGATTGTCTGAAAATAAAGGAAACTGGTGAATCTGTGTAATTGAAATACTTGTAAAACAAGAATACTTGTAATTGCTGATCCACATGTAAAATTTAGTTTCACACGCAGAATTTTAAGTTTTACCCGTGTTTTTTTTTGTTTTGTAAATTAAAATGACATATTTACAAATACACATTTTTTTTATACAAGTTACAAATATGACTTTTACATTTGTGGATCTCACACATGCACATGCAACCATTGAATATTTACAGATCACTGTCTCACAAGTTAAAAATATACTTAGACAAATATGGCTCCAGAAAGTTTTTAATGATTCTACGTGTAGGTGTTTCTTTCATATCTGCTTTGACATATTGCCTTTTGCTTTGGGCCATGACTGGACCTCTAGGCCAGTAAGTGCTGTATTTTCGCTGGCAAACTCTGAGAACATTTTCAGATCGATGTCTCAAATGACATTTTCTTTGACCTCAATATCATTAATAGCAGTGTTGAGTTGAAAAGAAGTCATTTTGGAAAAAACAAAAGGTTCTTGACATTCCAAAAGAACTGTATCTTTACTCCCATACCAACCTTTAGGAAGAACCCAACTCCCCAAGCTGACAAAGGAAGCGAGGTTTGCGTCTATTGAAAGTCTCCCATAATGCCGTGAGAATTCATGGGTGTGCAGATAGTCTTACGTAAAAGCCGATTTGAAGAGAACCTTCTTTCCCTTTCATTGAAGAGAGATGAGTCATCCCCTCCAAAAAAAAAATGCTTGAATTCCATTACTACGGGGATTTAGGCATCAGTTGGAAATGAAAGACCTACGACTGCCAAAATGGGCATGAAAATAATTAGTTTGATAGAGAATCATGTTGCCTCTACTTAACAAAAGTGTCTGTTAAAAATTGAAAGATGAAACAATCAAGACGATAAGTCCAGGTGCTTTCAGGAAGAAAGGAAATGTCTGCTAATAATACACTAGGTCTGACATTTCTCTGTAGTCTGAACTGAAATGTCACTTAATATACATTTTTCATAATGGGAACTTGTTTTTCTGCTTATCGTGGCAGCACATGATCGCACCATCGCCAGCTTTCTGATGGAATCTGTTGTTTATTTTGCTGGGGCTGCTTGAAGCAGGAGTATTTCCCAGTTACCTGGGGGTAAGAGAGCGATGACACCGTGGAAATCCTTTCCAAATAAATAAATCCATGAAAAAAAAGAAGCAAGTGTATCATCTAAAATAGAAAAAAACCACATTAATCATTGGCTGATTTGTGTTTGAACTATCTACGATACTGTCAGGACGTCTGTGTTTGATGATGAAGTCAAATCAATCAAAAAAATGTGTTTCAAAGAGTTTAAAAAATAAAACCAATTTCTTTTAATTCAAAGTCTGGTGAATCTAATAGTTAGTTTAATTTATTTTCAGAGCTTGAAAATTAAAAACAGGAAGAGATTTATTTGCCAACGATGAGTAGAAATATTTGTATTTAATCTTAAGAAGCTATTTGCGAAAACCATAATGTTTATTGTAGCGAAGAAATGTAATTTATTTTTCCACACAACACCCAGATCGTACTGAACTGCCAGTTTCTACTTTTAAAACTGCTCATGTTGTAAAAACTTTACAACAAACCCACCCCAGTATCAATATTTTATTTTCCTTCATGGCTTGACTTTATAAGCTGGCTTTACACTGCAGTTTGGGATGTCCTTTATATTGTCACCCCTAGCTCACCCTGAGTCTGCTCTCCCTCAAATCCAGCAGGAATTCAACATGCCATCCTCGGCCCAAACTTGTACCATTTTCACAGCTATCAGCTCGGTGTGGTCTGGTGAAAATAGACCATGACTATCAGCATTACAGGCTTAACATTGGCCTGTGAGCTCCCTGTGTGTTCTCTGTAAGTCTTATCACCTACAATATGTCGCCGGTGAGATAACTGTGACCAGATTACAGCGCTTCGTGAAGTCGTTCCATTTTATCCTTTGTTTCAGGCTTCAACTGATGAATCAGTGACCTTTGAATAATCATCAGTATCTGTCAGCCTGGCTAAGAGTTAAAAATAGTAAGATATTATTTGAAAAATAATTAAATATTGATTTAAATCTGCCTCTTAAAGGACAACTAATGTGAAACCCAACTCTCCTGACTCACTCACATGTTTCAAATGTTGAAGTCTTCCCCAAGATAAAGTAAATCCAACATCATCAACATGTTCGGAACTCATTACTTTATAAAGTTGTCCTCCATCTGAAATCTCAGCGAACGAGAGGTTACGAGAGTGAAGTCAATTAAGACATATAATGGCTTCACTCCTCCTCCAGCCAGCTGTAACCATGTCCAGCTTTGTTTATACAGCGAGTCCCTTGGAGGTCGAGACTTCCTGGATTGATGACATAGTTGACTAATCACAACTAAGAAGGTGTGGTTATAGCAAACAAGATTAAATCTCCTGAAAAACTAAGTGTTTTCAGTGGGCGGGGCTTAAGCACATTTTCTAATATTTTAACAAAAAGGGAGTTTTGTACAAACAGACACATACAGATGATACAATAGAGGTCCAGGATCTATTTAAGACACTTGAATCAACACATTATTTGTTCTTTTACAGCCAAATCTTACATTATCGCTTTCTTGAAGAGACCATTCTGACATTTAGATATTAAAATATATTGAAAAAATCCAGTGGAAAAAAAATTCTGCGTCACAGGACGTTAGACATCCAGTCACATGACAAATTCACTCGGATAAATGAGTGTGGATAGAAAAAGAGACCAGAATATTTGCTAGCACTCTTCAGACAATAAGGTCAGTTTCATGGGACAAGATTGCTTCGAGCCTCCCTGCCGAAAACAACTGCCATTCTTTTCTTCAGAAATAATTTAAAAAAAAAAGAAAAACAAGTTATTTAAGGGTAATGGTACATACTTTATTAATCTTTTTTTTCTTTTTTTTTCCTGACCAATTTACATAGCTATCGAAACTTTATAATTCACCATCGTTTTCCATCTGTAGTACCCCCGCCAATCGTAACCCAGTACCCAATCTAATGAGCAGGGATGAAAACAAAGAGTGATAAATAGATAGATAGATAGATTTTGTGATAATGGATTACAGTGCAGAAAGTTGTTTATTCTCTATGCACTCCTTTCTGTCCAAATGTTTCTTATCCGCCAAAAATACTGAATCCATTGGTAAATATCCAAGCAAACCTAGTGTTTGTTTTTCCTTTTAAATGACAAGAAGTGGAGCAATATAACATTTTTGAAAATAATGAACCAAACAAATACATTCTATGCTAATTATAAATTTAAAAGAGAATGTTAAGTTTTAAGTGACTCTACTTGTACCCGTCAAGACCTTCTTTACTATCTGCTTTGACATGTGGCCTTTGGTTTTACTGCACATAAAGAAAGAACCTGAGGGACCATGACTGGACCTACTGGCTCTGAAGTAGACATGCAAGCATGAGCCGCACCCTATTAGTCACCAGGATAATCTTTTGTAGAGATGCCGACGTACCAGGCCATTGTTTGTCACTGTCATATTCTCTGAGGCGCAGCTTAGAAGAGCATCCATGTGCAGTACGCGCTCATGCATATTTCATGAACACCCAGTAGGATTCCTTTGAACGACTCCACTCTATAGTCCCTATTAGAGTTTGGTCGCCATGTGTGTGATATGTGGACGAGCGGAGAAATTGCATTGCCCTCCGACAAGGGCCAGAGAAGATGAAAACGTTTGACTGGAGGAGAGATTAATTAGAAAGAGCTGGAACCTGAATGATTAGAAATTAGGAAGAAGCCAAGGGGTTTGTGTGGTTGTTGACATTCTGGACTTTATTTCAAGGCAGAAATCCCCGGTTCAACAAATCCCATCAATCTCTGTGAAATATGAAAGTCTGCAGTCGTCTGCACCCATTCCAGCTCCTCGGAGACTCAGTCAGCAGAAGAAAGAGAAGGTTACTGAATGGAAGTGAACTCAGGCAGCGGCTGAGACTTTCAACAAATACCAGAGGGAAGAAAATTGATGTCAAGTTAAACGGGAAGGGAATCCTGCTTGATGTATTTTTGAGACATTGAAAGCTGAAATAGATTAAGTATTTTGGAGGAAAATGATTAAGTTGAGTATTATGACATTTGCAGAGTGATGGATTGATGCCTCAGAACCCAGAGAGTCTTCATTAAAGTTTTCAAACCATTTCCCAACGCACATAAACTTTTGTCCGTCTGGTATTTGCTTCAAAGTTAGAAGTTTGTGTGAACTTATCATTACTTCTGTTAGTTATTATTAGAACCCTACATCTGTACCCTTTTCTCTTTGGTAAAAGCAGATCGACAGATTATATATATATATATATATATATATTTCTATGTTACTGTATTGATATCCTTTTACATAGTTGTTTCCAGTTAAACAGTGTGTTCAAAATAAACTAATTCTACTTTTTATTTACAATTAACATGGACATATTTACAGGTTTGTTCATTTTGGTGTTAAAATTAAACTACTGGCTGCTAGATGGCAGGAGTCATTTCGTTCACCTCAGCTAAAAGACCAATAAAATCCTCAAGAATGAAGCAGTTACGACTTCGTCAAAAGTCATGTGGTCTGTCAATTCTGCAACACCAGAGTCAAGTTCTCGACAATACTACAAATAAATCCTTGTTACCACAGTATCGCAATACATTGCAACATCTCATATCTAGACATCCAAATCCACAAAAAAAAAACTTTGCTGTATTTGTAGGGGGTGGTTTTACAAAGATTTAACATTTTAAGTCGATGTTTTACTTTGTAATATATTTCTTTATTTACATTTTGTTAGCATGACAAAACAAGAAAACAAAACATAGAATAATCTAGAAGAACCCCTTAATCATGCATGTATTAAACACTAGAGTAGTTTTAAAAAATAAATTCAGAACATCCTGGTTAAAGTCTGGCTCCAGTTAAAATCCTTCAATTTTAGTTTCTGGCCCTGTAGACAGTATTTTATATACACCATTCTTGCGACAAGACAACAGACATTTTCTTTTTTTTCTTCTTTCTCATTTTTTTTTTAAAATAAAAATAACAACAACTTTTCATCTTACCATCTTTTGTTGCTTTTGGAATATCTGTTTTCCAATTTATATTTATTTTTCTTGTTTCTTTTTTACATAAAGTACCCTTCCTTGTCTTTCATATAATACCATTGATAATAACCAGATGAACTGCAATAAAAAACGATTAAAGAAACACACACAAAAAAAAATTGTATCTTCTTCTGAAGACACATTTTTCTGCCTTGATTTTTATTTTTTTTAAAGCGCTGAACTCCAATATATAAGACCTTTATTTGTTGACACTTTAGGCCATATTTCAGCAAAAAAACTAAGATAAAAATGTTAAAATAAAAAAATATATTTAATCAAAAGGTTATACATTTGCATAAATAACTTCCGATCATTGAGTAGCAACAATAACAAGGACCGTGTTTCCTCAAACTTAGTTCATCAGGACAGTGAATCTATTACCGATAGTCTCTAATAACAGCTAGCATAACATTGCTTAACTTAATGGGAACTGGATAATGAATGATTATGTTAAAAATATTTTTTGTTTAAATTGCTGCTCTTTGAGTTAATGAAAGTGGTGAATTCCTACTTGTTTTTGGTTCAAAATAATTAAATAATAAACCATGACGTCTTCAGCAACAGTATTCTATGCCAAAAGCACAACAACAATTTTGCCAAAACTTTGTCTAGCTTTGAGGAAAGTTTTCGCCAAGCGTTCATTTGTCATACTGAAAAGGAAATAGGCTTTAAAGGTTGTGTGGGGCAGATATCCCAGTCCTCCACCTCTGATCACTCTAGAAAATGTCAGAAGGGAGCAGTGTTAAAAGTCCCTGACAGAAAATCCCATTGGTACACGTTACATCACACAGAGACGTGGTTGAAATCTGCAAGAACGTGATAAACATGTTTCCCTTTTGGCTATTCACTGCTCCGCGCTTCATGAACATGTGGCAGAAAAATTGAGCCCCAATATTAGGGAAAATGACTTTTTAAGTGCTGATTCGATGTATTAGGACATTTTTGCAGTCCCTCAGACGTGTTCAATAGGATAAGAATTTGACTCGTCAGCCTTCGGATATGAATTTAAAGCTGAAATTGACATGCTGGAAATATTCGACTTAAAAATGAAAAGCAAAAAGCTCAAACTCACAAATACTGCATGAATGAGTTGCATTTGGAAAAACCGGAATCCTCAGGGGAAGGTTTTAATTTTTACTTCTTGTGCACTGTTGCTGAGCAAGAACAGATGTTCTCATGATGGAAGTGAACTCCTGAACGCCGGAGCTAAGGTGGTGTCAACACTAATTAGAACCAAAATACCTGAAAGCACTTGACCAATTAGTGTCATGTGAAACAATTACTAGCACGATGCAACGTGTTTGTACGTATTGTTGTCTACAAATCGCGCAGAAAGGCCAGAATTGTCTCTCTCAATTATCAGTAATTGGAGTTATCCACGGTCTTCAACCCCATGGAACGATCCATCAATCTGAAACGAGCTTTCACTTGTATTACAGGGTTTCAAAAAGTAGAATATTAAACGTTTATCCCACTGTCCTTTCCCGTTTGTGCTATGCTTTAATTGTGTCTTCCTCACGTAGCCCTCCCCTTTGTCTTGACATATACTGTATACTGCCTGAACCCAATTGTAATTAATAATCTTGTTGGATCTAATTAAGGGGTCTGATTCCAGTCCGTGGTGTCAGATCATCCGTACTCCTATGCTGGTGAGGTGGAACTCCTTAGGAGGAGGTTTGTTCTTGTATGTTTCCCCCTAAAGCTTATTCATTTTTTCGTAAGTGTGTTTCCGAACATAATACGTGTGTTTAATTTGTGCTTTAATTTTACTACTTTCTATCCTTGTGTTTTATTCCATGGTCTTTTTGAAATCTGAATCTTGCTGTGTCAATTTCTCTGCGTCTAGTCCTGACTCAGGTCCAGTAACCTCCAGGTTTTAAGTCGTGATGAAGCTTCATGAAGCAGTGTAATGTTGTTTAGAGGTCAGTAGGTTGCGCCATCAGTTTAAAAATGATGAGATGTTTCATTCAAACAGTTTTTCAAGACAAAGGAAAATATGGCAGACTGCCATCTAGTGGACTCTGAAAATAATGACACTGCTTCATGAAGCTTCATCACATCATCACTAGTTTCCAGGTACTCTGGAAAATAACTTGCTGTTTAATGTGTCAGTTAAGTTTGTTCTTAAGGATGAACCTTATTCTTCTTTCCAAAATTACTGTATCACATCATATTTATACAGAGTGGACTATTCATGTCATGAAGTCATGTATTTTTTAGATATATTTCAGCATTAGAAAACCTCATGGTTAAAATCATAGCCATATTTGAGAGGTTTTTCTAAATTCAAGTGCTTCTAATGTCAATCCATTCCCTTAGATTCCAAATAAATCTTTTCTCCTGACTTAATCACATTTATGCATCATGAATACGATTTCGTCAGTGTTTGTATTTTGCCTTTGTCTTCATTAACAAGCTAAACTCACCCTTGCTTATTACTTGCTTATAGGTTTGATTGAGCCCCGCGATCAAGACGCTGAATCATCACTGAGCAACGTTGGAGATGTTTTTAAACTTCTAAGGACACATCACCGCTAACATCGTCTGCACTCTCGGAATGTTGTTGTCATCCCCTGATCTTTGACTGCAAACACAAAGCAAACTCGGGCATGTCCTGGCTTTAGAGCCACAAAAGAGTTCCCTTCCTTTTAAGTCGAAGACACCCAGAGTCAACCTGCCGCCTTTGCTTGTTCAAAGACTTTGTTCTGCTTTTGTGCTCTCTATGTGTTCAATTGTGTTTTTGTGTATTTTGTTTTCTGCTTAGGATTGGCAAAGTCGGGATTCTATTCCTCTTCATACCTTTTAGGTGTTTAATGTAATTGGCCCCTGGGTTACCAAAATGGTAAACTTCTCCCTTTCCACAGGGGTTTTTCCCAATGCATTTAAACATGCCATTGTGGAGCCTTTACTCAAAAAGGCTCAGACCAGGCTTAGCCCCGACTGACCTCAGTCATTTCAGGCTTATTTCTAAGTTCCCACTCGAAGATCTTAGAGAAGGTGGTGTCTGAGCAGCTGTCATTGTTCCTGGATCAGAGAGACATCCATAAGAAGTTTCAGTCTGGCTTCTACAAACATCAATGTACGGAGACAGCCTTACAGAAAGTGTCCAGTGACATCATGATGTCGGCTGATTCGGGTCAATACTCTGTTCTGGTTCTCTTGGATCTGTCCTCAGCCTTTGACACAGTTGATCACAAGATCCTGCTGAGAAGACTGAGGGATGAAGTGGGACTGTCTGGGTCTTTGTTACAGTGGTTCTCATCATACCTTTCTGGGGACAGTTTCAGTGTATCTGCCAATCAAATGAGGTCTGAATCAGTGGATCTGTTGTGTGGAGACCCTCAAGGGTCTGTTCTGGGTCCTTATTATTTTTGCTGCACTTGATTCCCCTCGGTAAAACCATTCAGATATTTCCTGATGTTTCTTAAACATTTCTGCTTATGACATCCAGCTCTACTGCTCTTTTGATCCAACTGAGCTCTAGAGGCTGAACAGCTTAGTCAATTGTTTGCTAGAAATCAAACAGTGGCAAACACTTTGCAGCTAAATGTGGACAAAACTGAAACTTTGCTTGTAATCCATGCGTTTGTGTCGTCTCGTTTAGGCTATTGTAAGTTTATTTCCGTGTCTAAACAAGAAGGAGCTGTGTTGCCTGCAGTTATTACAAAATTCTGACCTGCTCTAGTAGAAGAACTCACATTTCTCTAATCGTTAAAACTCTTCACTGGCTGCCAGTTTCTTTCAGGATTGACTTTAAAATTCTGGTTCTTACTTTCAGAGCGATTCATGGTCAGGCTCCTCCTTACATCAGTAATCTGATCCAGCCTTACACCCCAGCTCGGGCTCTGAGGTCTGTGTATCAGAATCTGCTGATGGTTACCCGTACTTGCTCTTAAGCTTTGGAATGATCTTCCTCTCTCTTTACGGTTGATGGATCTACTCGCAGGCTTTTCCCTGATTTTCTGATACTCCTGTGTCTTGGCCTTATAAAATATATTAACTGTGTGTTGTTTTTGATTGTTAATCAAAATCGAATATAAATATCGATTGCAAATGACCTTAAAATATAGACATGTTTAACTATTTTCAGGAAAGATTTCTCATGTTGAGGCTTCAATACAAGATAGACGTTACAGACGAGCAGTATGGAGGTATTTAGAAGTTTTTAAATAAACAAATTACTCTGAAAAGTAATACCCTTAGTCAACATGATAGTGAGTGGATTCTTATCCATTTTTCCTTTTTGATCCAGATGTTACACTTGAAGTACTGATCTACACCTGAACTGAATCATGGGTAAAAGTGGAGCAGCTACTCCCATCAAGGTTTTATTATATTACCATGACTGCAGATTTTCTTTAACACCCCCGCCTGAAGACCTTTTAACACTCATGGTCTTCTCGACAGCTTCCGCTGAATCATCTGCATGTTTCACGAGGCCATCTTTTGTAAAAAATCTCTTTTTCTACCAAAGTATTTTCTTGTTCGTGTTGCTGCTTTTGCTCCACCAGCAGCTCTTCATTCCCTCAGAATAAAAGTGGAGAATCTTACACACGTCTGAAATGCAATACTTTTCTTCCTTTAATTAGGACACGGCAAACAGAAGTTATCTTCAAAACTGAGGATTCAAATGAAGTCTCTTTTCATCATTATCGCACACCACGCAGCTTCCTGACACAATCATGCCTGGAGAAAATAAAATGAAAAGAAAAGCTGCTTGTTTATAGAAGTCAAGGTTTCCTAAAACCTGACAAGGCAGATATTTCTCTGAGCTAGCTTCTTCTCGTTTTACCTCACCCATCAGACCATTTGTCACATGCAACCATCTGGGGAGTCGTTCCTGGAAACGAGAGAAGGGGACTTTCAAAATAGTGCCTGGCACATTTTTTTTGAAGAACCATCTGTCTTTACAGGCGAACTTAAGTAAGATCAACTGATCGTGAGCCTCAGAGAAAAAAAACAACTCTTACATAACTATGAACGCGTCAGTAAAAGGGTGTTTCCTCCTCATTATCTCCTTCTCAACTATTAACACTGGTGAGACATGAATTAAAGACAGACTGTTTTCATTTACAGTATCTGGTCTTTAACTGTTATGCTGATGGGGCAGATAATGGATTCATCCAGGGCCAACAGAAGGCCAAGAAAGACTTTTGAGACTTTTAGTTCAAATAAGCTACCTAGATACCGTTCATTGAAAGTCACCGAATATAAACAGAAAAGGTGAATATAACTGTCAATGTCACTAATGCTAATGAATGAATGAAGTCATTGGTTGAGATTCCCAGGTCGGTTAAGAAGTTCATAAGTGCTACGATCTTCTTAGGAACACTATTAAAAACGCTGTAAAATAAGGATGGCTTTCCCAGAGTCCGTTTATTTTAAGAAGAGTTTTCACCAAGCAAGAAATGCAAGATTGAAATGTAAGATTTGTTTTACAAAATTGGATATAAACATGTCCGCACATAGAAGTTATAGTACTACTATGACTAAACCGTAAAACATTAAATGGTAAAAGAAATATGTTAAATAACTCAACAAAGCCTGTATGTAATTATTAGAGTTCGAATTAAACAAATCATGACAATCTTTTAACTATTATTAAAGTTATCGTTCACCCAAATGTCACCCATTTTCTACTCACCCTCCTGTTGACTATGGATTGAGTTTATTTCAGAGTAATCCGTACCTTTTTAGAGTTATGGGCAAGAACGTATGTCAATTTGAATAAAGCAATCTAATAATAAAATACATCTTTCGACCTTACAGTTCCTTCTTACTGAGATATCTTCTCAAGCTAAAGTGACTCTCGGAAAGACATGCTTCTTTCAGTAAGAATGCTCCTCAGAAGATCATGGCACTAAAGAGCTTCTTAACCAATCCAAGAATCCCAGCAATTGACATAACAGAATTTTTTAGCACTAAGTACATTGACATAAAAACCGAGATTTAACTTTGTCTTTTCAATATGAGACATTAAAGAATACAATCATTCTAGAAATACTTCACTTGTTTTTTTCTGTTTGTTTCTATGTCAAGTAAATTCATTAGTTTTCATCAGCTTTTTCCCACAATCCTCAGCTTAAGGCTAACCCGTCAATCATGAGTTAGAAGGACACACATGTTAAGGAGTCAACTATCTCTTCATAGTTTGTGATGTATTCAGATAGTGAACAGGGAACAGGGACAGCTAACTAACACCATATAAACCTGAAATAATACACTGGAGCATTGGACAACAGATCTTTATCATTGTATGTCTTGGTTTTCTTTGCATTTCTTGGTTTTTAAAAGATGCTACTTCAGGTTCTTGCATAAGTTGCTACATCTTTCACTTCATGCTTATTTTTCAGTGAATAAAAAAAGTATTATGTGGTATTTGCTTTATTGATTAAGTACAAAAATGTGTCCTTGGTTGGTGAGCAAGTGAAGAGTTCAAACACCGAACTAAATACACAACGTCTTAACACTTTCCTACTCCGTTTGAAGGAAAACCCTTCTACATCTGACATGTCTCAGTGTAGATTACGATTCGGCAGATAGACTCTCTCAGGGATCAGTTTATCTGAAAACAGAAGTTCAAACGAAGGAAGACCCCGCTTAGATGCTGGTTACAGTGATTCCTTTGACAAGATACCTTTGATGTAACCCACTTGTTAAGTGACTCACATGTTAAATATAGTGACATCAATTCCCACTTGAACTCCTTTTGTGTTTCTAGTAGTTTCTTCCATGGTTATCTAGAATGTATTTGCTATAATCATTCCAGAGATGTGAATTTTACTTTAAATAATAATGTTTTTTGAGATGCTAGACGTCATTGTCTCGTTCAGAGATGTCCAAACTTTTTAGGAAGACATATATTTATTTAATAACACGGACACATTTGATGACGTTAACATAATTAGCATTAGCATTAGCAACACGTGTTTTCGATTGAATCATGACCGTATTTTTATTTTTTTAAATGTAAATGTTCAGAATTAAAAAAAAGTTTTTTTGTACATTCAATTTTACATTCTCCCTATGAAAAATTAATTTAATAATGCAGACGGTGGTCTTTGGACATGCCTGTTCTAGTTAGTAGTCGATAACCACATTTTATTTAATAATTTAAAAATGTGAATCTTTATACATCTTCTCTTAGGGATACATTTACTGTAACATTAACGGCATCCTGTTTCCTGAAAATGAGCTCAAACTCAGTTAAACTTCACTTTGAAAAAAAACTTAAATAAATATAATATTAATAATTATGTCCAAAATCCTATAAACATTGTTTCATATGACCACTTAGAATTCAACTAATGTGGGACATCTTTTTCAGTTAATCTTTTAATTTAAAAGCTACAATAAAATGCAAAAAAAAGAGGATTGTGTTTCAAACACAAAGTAATTAGAAAATATAGCGAGAATAAACGTAATGGCTATAATGATATACATTCTTCATAGGGCAACCATTTGTAACCAGCTCATATCTTTTCTCCTAAGATTAAAAGGGATAAAGACCAGTTTAGGTCAATAATCAATCATCTGTCTTTTCATATAGCCCTCTTTCTACTAACTTAGAGACTTCTTAAAGCAAAATCCTTCCTGGAGACATTCATCTTGGCCTTTACATGTTTCCACAACCATCCATCTGGCCTGGACAGCGTGACTTAGATGAGGTCTAAGAGGTGAGATAAATCGGCCACCGTGTGATTACCCGGCTCTTGTAGCTTCCGGGTGAATTTCTCTCCTTTCTATCTGCTTGCATACTGTAAGGAAAAAGAGTGCATGCTGGGCATATTAAATACATCTGCTCTGAAGAGATATGTGTACTTGTTTATTTCCCAATTACGATTCACAGCTACCAGTTTAGCTTTTGACTTGGCCAGGCGTCTTTTGAAGTCGGCAGCTACAGACATGGACGCAAAAAAACAAGACTCGAGAACATTTTTTTTTCTGGTCAAGTACAGTCGCAGTTTGTAGTGGAGATCAGAGTTTGGTTGCCATTAAACGCATCCATCCTTCGCCTACAGTCAAAAGCCTTTTTGTGAAATCAGTGTAGACGACAGAGCCAGTGGAGACTCATGCTCCGCTGAGATAAGAAATCAATCTCTGGAGGCAAAAGAACAAGTGTTGTATTCGAGGTTTTATCTTTGAATGTAGAGTTTTGTTTAACTGGCACTTTGAAGGGGAAATATAAGAAGATGGAGTTCAAAACAACAAATGCATACATTTAAATTTACATTAGAATTTAATTCCATTTTGTCCCTGTTGCTGCCTGATATTTTGATTGTTTCTTTGAAGAAAGTGCCATAAAATCATCTATTTCAAGACACATACTTTTTTCTTAGATCTCCTTCACACTGTATTTCGTGGTCATAGTAAAATATGCTATTTTATTACATATCTAAACATTGAGCAGTTTTCAATTTAAATAAAGATATTTTATTGTGAGATTTCATCTTAAAAACAACGATGAACCACCTCATACCATAGCTTTTTTTATTTCTTTTGAATGGAAAGATTTTCTCTTTTCCACAAGCCATGATTCATCTGTTGCAAACTTCATAATCAACACAGAAAAATAGCATTTTAATTGTATTTATTTTGCGGTGGGTTGTTGTTAAATTTGACAGGAGAGAACTAGTTTTGTAGACTTTATATTTTGATATAATTGGACACAGAAAATAACATACAACACCACAGTACATCCTGAGATCCCTAAACCTAAATAAATTCATAATTTAGTAGGATTTAAAAATATATATATATTTTCAAGGATCTAATATAGTTTTGTATGAATTAAAATGAGCTGTATGGGAATACAACTGTATTCTCTCTCACTAGTAAAACAGTTAACACATGTTAATCTCATATATGAAATTCCTGTAGCTGCTTTTGTTGTGACTGTCTGATTAGATATTCTTTTTTTTTATATAACAATTCGGGTCGTTATCAGTGGATAGCAAAATGCAGGGGGGATATTCAGGAAAAATTAGTTGTATTTATTTTATTGTTATTTTTTCTCATCTGCATTTTGAACTGAAATCAACTCATTAATCCTGATTATCGTCAATTCTGACTGGATTGACCAATCAGAATGATCCGTCTTTCAAGACAAGCTCCTGTATTTTATTTTGGAGAGTGACGGGGTTTGGTCTTCCTGAAGTCTGAACAACAGCATTTCAGCAGAGTGATTAGAGGGGAAGATTTAAGTGACAACAAACAAAGTTGTGACTTGTGACACCTATTGCAGGTTAGCCTTTTGCCATAAAAAAAAATTAAAAAAATACAACATCTATCTCCATCAAGTTTGATTTATCACCTCACATACTGGCACGACAATGAAACAAACACACGTATCGACTGCTGCTACAAAACAATTCATATTTATCAAGGAAGGAGTTGAGCTGTCACACGCTGAAAGCATAAAGGACACCAGGGACTACACATGACCAAAACATGTGCAAACACATTTCCCTCGTCTCCGTGAACACAAACTGTGTCCACAGTACGAGACATCGGTAACAATTGATCAGCTGGGCACACTATGTGACTGCTAAACATTCGCCAGCACTTAGAATTAATTGCCTCGTTGTTGTCATCCTTACGTGGTGCCAAACCTTGACATTTACGCCTGCTGAGAAGGAAATGAAACTCATGAGTTCTCTGTTATTTTTTTTTTGGGCTTTTAAAGATTCATTCAAACCCGTCATCTGTTACGGCAAGAAAAACATGCATTAGTGAAGCTTGATTTGTTGCCGTGAGTGAACATCACACTCCTTCCAGGTAAAAAAATCTAAAAGTGACTCCATTGATGGACTGGGTCAACAACAGTATTATTAGTAGCAGTATTTTTACCTGCAGCAACAAATACTACCTGAATCAACAAATCATTAAAAAAAAAAATCAGGTGAACGACCTCCCTGGCTTCCAGAAACACATACGCAGTGGTGGAGGTCGTTCATCTTGATCCAGAGACAACACAAGGGATACTAACTATTACTTACTTACTAACTTACAACAAAAACATTTGTTTTCGGGGCCTTCGGGTCAACTTGACCCTGAGATGACACAAGGGACGAATAAAGATACAATGAATAAATGTGGAAAATGTATAGGAAAATACAGTTTATAGATAATTAAACGCAGGACAACTATTTTGGGTAAAAAATGAACCGAAATATGGGTGGAAATGAGTTGCTTAATAGGTCTTTTTTCGCTACTAATTAAATAGTAATAAACTTTAGAAATTGTTATTTTATGAACCCCTAAAATTCTGCTTTTAACCACAACTTGTTTAAATCAAAATGTATCATTGATGAATAATAAAAGTAACGTCTTAAAGGGCAACTAATGTTTCAAATGTTAAAGTCTTCCTCTGCAAGATGCAGTAAGACCCTCATCATGACCATGTTTTGAACTTATTACTTTATAAAGTTCCCATCGTCTAAAATCTCAGCGAACGAAAGGTTACGAGATCGGAATCCATTATGACGCAATAATGGCTCCACTCCTCCATCCACCTGCAATCACACCCTGCTTTGTTTACACAATGAGTCCCTTAGAGGTGGAGACTTCCTCGATTGATGACTTGTAGTGACAAACCTTGATGCTTGACCAATCACAGTTTTTTATGTAAATATTACAAAGAGTATTGTACAAACAGACACATACTGATAAGTACACGAATTGTGCCTTATGGCACCATAGAGCCCCCTACATATATTATGGCTGTATTTCATAAACCAATAAATGTCACATAAAGAGTAAGAATATTATTTGAAACGTGGTATTATAACTCAATATAATCTAATACTGTTCCAGGGCGATATGTGGGGAACACCCTGGACGGGGCCCCACCACATCAAGGTGGTTCCTCAGCTTGAAAACTTATGAAGAGCTCTACACTGTTTCCAGACTCTCATATTAAAAAAATAATTTGCTTTAAACCCACTTCAAGTCTCATCAGTCTGAAGATGATCTGAGGGTTTTCCTGGAACTGAATATATTTCCTTCTTTCTATTATTAAAACGTTGGTGTCAGAGTGTTCGTCATGTTTTATTTTTTAGAAGGATCTGACAGGTTTTCGGCTCCTGTTTTCCCTGTGAGAGGAACCACGGCTCTGGGCACTTCTACCACGGCAGGAAGGATTCCCCGATCTCTTCATCATCCAGAGCGTGCCAGACATGTGTGTAATGGTCTCTCTCATGCTCGGCTGCAGACTGTCACCACTAAGCTCAGGCTACACGTTGTATTGGACGGAGGCAGGTTGACAAACACGGCTGCTACTCTGTTGCCCTCTAGAATCAAGTAAAAGAAACAGCAGTCGAGGCAACATGGCTTTGAAAGCACTCGGTGGTTGTTATGGACGTGTGTGTCGGTTCCACATGCACACAACGGTTTGTTTGCGTTCTCTGGCATTTGTCCGACTTGGGTGTCAAGCTGACAATCACCGTAGGTCAATCCAAATCACCTGTCATGGACGACACGGAGGATGCAAGCGCGCCTCGATAATTACTCCCTCAATCATTCTGATGGGGCTTTAGGTGAATCTCCGGGTTTTCCTTGGCTCGGCCTGATGCAGAATTAAAGATGCTGTGGACCAGCTTTTATTCCGCTCTGATTATGAACTTAATTATTAAATATAAAATTGTTTAAATAGAAGTGTGTAGATGTCATACAACACAAAAACAAGCTGCTAATTTATTTGAAGGGCAACTAATGTGTTGATTTAAGTATGTCTTACGTCGGACCTCTATTGTATCATCAGTATGTGTCTGTTTGTACAAAACTCTCTTTTAAAAAATATATTAACATTACATTATTAATGTTCTTAAGCCCCAACCACTGAAAACACTAGATTTTTCTGGAGATTACATCTTGTTTACCACAAACACACCCACTCTGTTAATCAAGCATCAAGGTTTGTCACTGTGTGTCATCAAAGTCAGGAAGTCTTCACCTCTAAGGGACTTGTTGTGTAAACAAAGCGGGGTGTGATTACAGCTGGCTGGAGGAGGAGTGAAGCCATTATTACGACATAATGGACTCCGCTCTCGAAACCTCTCCTTCGCTGAGATTTTAGTTGGGGGGGTGAGGGGGATTTTTTAAAGTAATAACTTCAAAACTTTGGTTTCCATTTAAATACTAAAAACATTTAATTCGTCTGTGAAAAAGCGAAATATGTGTTTAACTGGTTGACGATATAGCAACTTTATATTTTGAACTGCTGAATGAAATAACTCTTGCTATGATGTCACTGTTTTATGTAACATATTTGGCTCCCACTCGTTTTATTAAATGTTTCTTTTTTTCTAAATAAAGTTTGGACACTTCAACTCACTGGTTTTTGGACCCACAACCCAGACAGATCTAAACCAGATTGAAAGATCCTCGTGTGACAGATTGCAATACGTTGAAATAAACACAGTGTAAAATGTAGAGACCTTTGAATGTGATAACGAAGCATTGATATTGTTGAGGTTGTAAAATATCCAATATCAGAGACAAACTGTACATTTAACACAATGTCTACACTAATGCTTAAAATATGAAAAAAACATGCTTCATTTTTTCCTTTTTCCTGCTTTTTTTTGTAATTTTTTATGTTTTTGCTTGATAAATCACAAATGTCGTCAAAGTATGATTTTAAAAACGTATCAGACTAATAATGAAGTAAGAAAAAATATCTTATTCTGGTATGAATTTTAAGTGAGTGGTTCAAAAAATACCTTCCATTAGAGTCTTTATTAGAGTTATAATGGCACCTTTTCCATCAGAAGGACCTAAATCAAAGAAATAAAGAGTCTCAAACCGGTAAGCATGAACCTTTCTGTACATCGATCTTCCGTCATGCTGCACAACATGGATGGACTTTCCACCAACAGACGATTATGTCTTTGTGGGGAGATCTCATTCTTCCATTACTGCAGCAGCAATTACATGTCCAGACGGTGATTTACGAACCGCAGAGATGTACAGCAAAGATACGAGGCATGAAAGACCCAGTTGAAGACCGTCGGAGATCGATAAATCATCTCGTTCCAACCAAACATATTGACCTTTTTACGCCGGTCGACACACATATTAGTGCTGGATGTGGTATTGACAATCCATGCTGTGGTGTAAACACTGATGTCATGGTTTCACTTTGGAGTCCAGCTGTGATTTCCGAACAAACTGTGGTCGATATTTTTGAGTTCAGTCATTATCATTACTCCACACTTTCATGAGAAAAGGCAATAAATACAGAGGGTTTAGGTACATTTACTTTACTTTATACTTTGTCAATTTATGTCTCTTAAGAAACTGAAAAGTCACTAAATAAAGTCAAAATATCTCTTCATGACTTGTTTTCAAGTTTCATAAATGTGATAATAATAGTGTCCACTAGAGGGCATAAGCCTTTAACCTCCAAGTGCTAGCTTTTTTCTTATGATGAGATAATTATACTCTCAAAAGAAATGCGGGTGTAACACAAAATATAGTATAAAATAAAACAAAAATAACTTTTTGATGCAAATAATAATTCATTGATTAAAAAGCAAGTCATGACTTGCTCTTGCTTTTGAACAGGTTTAACTTCTTCATTAGCACAAGCTCTAGTAAAATAATATTATCTTCCTCTTGATAGTTAGAATTCATTCTAAGTTTTCAATGTGTGAGTGACATAAACAACATGAAATCTATTCAGTATTAAACCAGAAGTCTGCCACTAGGAAATAAAAATGCCATCAAGCTGTTTAGTCTAGGCTGAGGGAATTAAATAAGGTACAGAATGTGACTGCCATTTGAATACAGACTTCTAAGTTCAAGATCTATTCAATTATTTCCAGTGCAGTTTACGCTTCAGATTTCGTTTTGTGTTGCTTCAAAAGATCTAACACAGTTTGTACGAGTGCAGCAGCATCTAAAATGTTTTTGGAGAAGAAAGCAAAAACGACTCCACGCTGTGTTTACAAGCGTTGGAGAAAACAATGTAGAGTTGACGACCTTAAAAGATTAATGTGACGTGTTAAAACGAAGGGAAACATTTTTCCTTTTGAGAAAGAATCGTCTCTGAACAGTTGCAGTTTGCAGTGTGAATAGGTTCCGATGTAACAGTTTCAGTTTTCAGTTTGAAAACCATTCACACGTTTGATGTTTTCGAATATTCTTTAGATTATTGTTTTGTATCCACATCTTGTTATTGTAATAAAGTATTGTTTATCTATATAGTGAGATTTAAGTTATTTTTTTGCACAAAGCATATACAAAAGTTTGCCAAAAACATATAGAAATCTGGGTCTTGAATATTGGGTCTTGAATACTACAAATGAGTTTAGTTTTTTTTTTGTTTTACAATGAAATTAAATACCTTAAATCTTCGATTTATTGTGTGTAATAATTATGAATTGCAACTTGCTCTAACTAGAGTCAACATTATGTGAAAAGATGGTTTATTTCAAAGAGTATTACTGATATAAAATAAAATGAACTTCATAAGTAGACATGTCTATGATTTGTGCCTTTGGGCCCTTTAGAGCCCCCTGGGGGACATGAATGTCACTACATATATTATTGTTGTAATATATGATCCATCAAGTCACATGAAGTGTAAAAATATTATTTTTAATTTATAGGAAAAAATATTTTTTTTAATATAAAGAAAACTAGAGGTCCAAGGGGACCAATGTTTGACAAAGATGTTTTTTTTACACAATCTAGTCAGGCTTCCATATGAATTTAAAAAAATAATTGTTTTTGTATGTAAGCTTTCAAGCATCAACATGTTTCATAGAGAGACAAAAATGCTCTTAAACGGTAAAAGTCAATGACTTGTCGGTGGAGCCGAAAGATAATTACTTTTCATTTCACAGTTGAGTCGAGTAAAAAAAAAATCCAATTATCATTCAAAGAGTAGTCGTGCCTCACAAATAACCTGTTTTCTTAACCATATTTAAATTTTCCTCTTCATTCAAAAATAGAGGTGAAGAAAAAACATATTTTACTTAAGAATGTTGAGGTTTATTCTGCATCAAAAGGCATGTTTGTTGTACAAAATTAAACTTTGAATAAACTTTAACATTAATTCTGGAGGAGCTCTCGGGCATCATTTTCGGTTTGATGTTCTGTTCCACTTGGACTATCTCTATGAGGTTATCGGACTCATAAACAATTAAAATACCTTTCGGATTTGTTGT
The DNA here is from genome assembly GCF_982586985.1 of Callionymus lyra. Classification (NCBI taxonomy): domain Eukaryota; kingdom Metazoa; phylum Chordata; class Actinopteri; order Syngnathiformes; family Callionymidae; genus Callionymus; species Callionymus lyra. The sequence goes on from NC_141827.1 coordinate 26,853,137, forward strand.
GGAACAAGAGAGTCGACACAACACGCAGGAGATGATTAATTAAATATATGAAGGAAATGCAAACAGTCAGGCCAAAAACCTCTGAATTAAACCCAACAAATCTGCAAAAAAAAACAAATTTGCAATAAACTGTAAATGTAAAATTTGGGTAAAGATTGGTCTGAATCCACTGCTTACAGAAAATTAAAGTTAAAACAGAGAAACATTTCAATATATAATCAAACTCAAGCCAGGACTCTGGTTTACCATTTCCCTGATTGGTCCAGCTGTACAAATATATGCATATAGAATTATAAATGAATAACATTTTTTTTTTCTATGTTTATTTACTTTAGGTAAGGGGACTAGACATACAGCAAAGCTATTCATTTAGTTTTCTAACTCGGTAGAGTCAATGTCTAGCATCTGTAGACAACTATATACGTATATATATTTTTTTACTCTATATACAGTATTTCTAAATGAACTTCAAAGTACTTAGTACTAAAGTTACTACATTTAAACAAAGCTGTTCTTCACAGTGAAAAACAACTGATTTAAATATATAATCTGTAAAGAAAATCAAAGATGTTTGTAGCTTCAAACTGTGTGTCAGATGTGTCCAGTCCACCTACACAATCTTGTGCAGCAGTGTCTGGTGTGCGATGAGAGCAGATGGCGGACCAACAATAGCAATACAAACAGCTGTCAAAATTTAAACTAATTGTTTAAAGACATAAATCAATGGTTTGATGTTCAGTGTCATGTTGCTTCTTCCTGTATAGTAACATTAAACCTGAACTGAAAGTGAATATGCTAATTTAAAAAAGGTGATTTACTTCCTTTAATTAAGTACATTAACAATTATTTAAAGTTTAATTTTTATGCAAATGATTCATCTTGTGAGAGGATGTTTTTTTGATCAATGAATTCGCCAACAGGATGAATCTGCAGCAGAGTCGCACAAGTGGAAAATGTGGTGATTACGGAGCAAGTGGACTATTTTACACTCGATTTTCAGTCTACTTATTTACTCTACGAGGGCAAAAATGACGGCATGTTTAAAAAATACTCGAGAAAATTATTTGTTTTTTGGTCTCCTGGTCCTTCCAAGGAGCTGTGAGTAAATAAGCATTTTCATCCGCTGTGGTCTCATCTGAAGGAAAATCTATATGTTTAGTTTGAATGTACGATCGTCTTCTTTGGACTTTTTCAAAAAGGTGTTTGTGTTGAATTTTGAAGACCGAAATTGCCGCTAGAACACAGAGTCTCTACCCACATTTCTAAAAAATACATTCTAGCATTATTTAATAGATTTTTCTAAAGCCCGAAAACCACTAATAATATTATATAATTGTAAAAAATGATGAAGATTTATGAATAACCTAAAGTAAGATCATTTTTTTTTTTTTTAAGTGGAAGCACTATGGCTAACACAAAAGCTCTATTATTAGTACGAACTGAAATCTGTACACATGAGGAGCCAACGAAGGAAAATCAATACTTTCTCCTCAAGAACTTTTTGTATATTCAATTTCAGAGAAGGGACGAGAAAAGATCCCCGCCTTAATAGAGCGATCAGACGATCAGCAGTTTGTTAATGGAACGGTTGGAGGACAGACAGGACGGAGGAGGGAGGAGGGAGGAAGGAATATGGTTCAGAAATATCCTCTTAGATTATTAGCCATATCTGGAGCATACGCTGTCTAATGACTCCTTCTGAAATGAGATATATAATCATCAACATTTGCCATTAAGAGGAAACTATATTCCTTCTTCTTGGAGAGACCTGATCTCAGAAAGAGATTCATTTTAGCAGATAAAAAACTGAAGACGACCCACATTTATATTTAAGGACACAATGGTGTTTTTATAATCGTCTTATGAAAGCATTTTGAAAAGACTTTTGTTCGTAGTCCCGGCTCAGATCTTAATCGTGCTTGTCAGTGAGAACCGGTTATCCTTTCGGTTATCGTAGTTTATCGACTTTAACTCCACAAAAAAAGCCATTTTCATATCAGGGAAAGGATGTTTTAAACTTTGAATTTCCACTTTCACATGGTAGCTAGTGCTACAAGTAAGCTGCTGTCACTGCTGCATCCATCGTCTCCATGGTAGGGTTGTTGTAGAAGAATTGGCCAAGAAGAAAACAAAAGGATCATCAGTTCCTTAAAGGTCAACTAACGTAAGTAAGTAAGTAATATTTATTTATATAGCGCTTTTCCAGACCAGGGTCGTGTTGATTTAAGTGTGTCTTAAATATATCTTGAACCTCTATTGTATCATCAGTATGTCTGTTTGTACAAAAATCTCATTTCTTTTAAATATTTACATTAGAAAATTTACTTAACGCTTTTTCTGGAGATTAAATATTGTTTACCATAACCACACGCACTCTTATGTGAAGGGTTTGTCACTGCACGTCATCAGTCCCGGAAGTCTCCACCTCCAAGGGACTCGTGTTAACAAAGCGGGGTGTGATAACAGCTGGTTGGAGGAGTGAAGCCATTATGGACTCCGCTCTCGTAACCTCTCACATCCATTACTTTCCTGGAAATCAAGGCACATGTGAATTGACGTCATAGAAGCAGATATTTGGATTTTTCCAAAAAAGGGTAATCCTGGCTTGTTCCTCTCCACAGTTGAATAACAATCTTTTTCGTAAAAACATGTCAGAATGTTCAGCACAAACTTGGAAAACCCATCTTTTGGTTGAAAAAAATCTTCCACCTCAGGGTCTCTCATGATAAACAAGTTTTTTCTTGAACAGGGTGAACAAGTGTACAGTAGCTATTGTATTCATGGGATTATTGGATCCTAAGTACTGGCTAGGAGTCCGATAATCTCCACTTCACCTGTATTCAGGGAACGCCCAACTGGGAAGAGACTCCAGGGCAGGACCCAGGACCCGTTGTGAATTTCATGTTTCCCGTTTGACCAGGAAACACCTTGGTATTCTGTTAGAGCAGTAGGAAGAGGATTCTAAGTTGAGTTTGCTCAAGTGGCTAACACAACCCTACCTCATGGAAGGTGAAGATCTGGTCCTCCTACCATATCATCAGTGTTTAGATTATGGGTTGATGGTTGTACTCGGCCGGCCTAATTCTAACTAGGATTTTTATTGACATTCCATTAAATATGAATTGAGCGAAACTCGTTTTCTAAAGCCTGGTAATGACAGCAATACAGAGCACATAAAAAAATAACAACACACAACAAAACCATGGAGCAGGATGGAAGTGGTTCTGAAAGGAGGCGTAATGTTCGGGGACCCCTGAAGGCAACTGTTCCCATGTGAGAGGTTTTCAGAAAATCAGGCTTTTGCCACGCAAGTGTGATGTCCATGCATTTGTCTCGAACCAGTGCCCATGATTAGCTAAATGACCTGCCCCGGGACACACTCCATGGCGCTGTTGCCACAAAGCTGTCGGACTTCTCCATGCATATTTTCTTTGTTTACAAAAGCACAGACGCGCGTTGTGTCTTTACTGGCAGGTGTACGACAGTTCTGCCCAAGTTATGACAATTGTGGTAGATTAAATATGCATGTCACCAGGTGGCAACCGTTCCATTGAAAGAGCAGAACAATTGACATGTTCAAGAATGCGAGTCAGACGAGGGACTCGACCCTAAAACCTACCTCGTTCTCTCATGCCGACTCAAACAAATAGACCTGCAGTCGAGTTAACCAGATCTAGGATGGCCGCGACTATGGAGGACGTGGAAGATCGTCATACAAACCGAAAGAACTAGAGATATTTTCCAACATTGTGTTTCCCAAAGTGGGTCATGCGCCCATCTGTGGTCCAGTGACATGGAAAAGAAAATAGTCCCCACAGGGGAAGAGAAAAAAGACAATGCACCAGAACGAAGCAGAACAAGGCAGAAATTAGTAGAGGACCAGTCAAATGCTACAAATCTACTTCTAAATTTCCATGTTTAGGATGTCAATAAAATACCCAGTAATCAAATGTTATCACAGTATGAACTTCTTGTATTTGCGAAGTTCCCTAAATGCACCACGTCCCTGTATCTTGACAAGTGAATTGTTGCAACATACCGTCCGCTCTGAGAGAATCTTCTCAGAAACAGGGCAGATAATGACAGATAGAAGAAACCGGATCAGCTCCTCAGAGCCGGGAGCAGACGCCGAAAGAGCCGGCTCACTAAGAAAAGCAAGAATGCCCGTCACAGGTGAAGACTTGTCGAACTCTACCTCTACCTACACTAGTTGTCAGTAGGTTAATGGGGTTTCATGAAACAACTAGTAAAGTCATATTTTTTAGACCTCAGTAGGTTTTGCGCTCGTTAAAAAATTACACGATGTTTCTTTTTTTCTAATGAATGGTTCAGGGTCAGAGATTATAGAGATAGATTATGGATCTCTGACATTGAGAACACTGTTTTTTTTAACCTCATTCACTGTTTCATGAAACCGTATGACTTGTAATTTTACAACACTTGTTGTCTCTGTGATCCTTTTTTTTATTAAGAAAAAAATGTAATCCTAAAAACAGAAGGCATTCAAATAAAGGGTGTTCTAGCTCAGCTCTTTTTGTCAAAACTGTTCTCTGTGTGACATAATAACTGTAGCTGTGATTTACAATCAAATTCTAACTTCAGTGCTCATAACGACATGTTGGGTACAAGAACTATGGCTTGTAAGTGATTTGGGGAAAATGAAAAAAAAAAGTCCTGCGACGAGGGGGAAAGCGTCTCTAACGGCCTTGTTGTGAATCACCCGACCCGAACAATCGTATCGTCGCCGGCTCGCTGACTGAAGTGCGAGGCCTTGATGGGCCGATACGACTTTATCTTGATTTAGTTGTCATTCCCCGCGATGAGCAGCTAAATCAATTGTGACATGGCTCTGTTGTTCTACTGTGTCACTGGAAGGTTTATAGCGGGATAAAAACCATCAGACGAAGGTGAAATCAAGCGTGAAATTCGGTGACACATTCCCATTTTTCTCTCTTATATCATAAATCTGCTACAGTGAGAGAATATCACAAGATTAAAAAAGGAAAAAAATGTAGCATATAGTGGAAGGTCAGCACCCATTAGATGAACCACTTTTTTTTCATCGTAACAATGAGAACTTCCTTTTCAGAGGAAGCCAATTATGTTTCATTTTAGGGGCTGTCATGCTTGAAATATCTTTAATGAAGTGAACAGTGGATGAGAAATGGTAGTTATGCTAACAGAAGTTGACCACAACTTTCTAAAGCATTTGAGCGAAAGTAGTACACAAGCCACGTGTTAAAATAGTAATAGTTGGTTTTAATTGAAATACTGTTAAAGTACTGTGCTTTCCAAAGGTAATTAAAACCTTTGTTTCGACAAACTAATTAGAAAACAACAGAGTGCAGACATATGCCAAGCAGCTAATTTACACCCATTTTATTTCCATTGTTTTTACCTAAGTTAACTTTTATCAGACTTCTTACACCGTGGGATGAAACCGCGCCATCATACACCCACATTTACTCTATTTATAACCTTTATAGCAACGTACGTAGCATCAGTTCATGAACAGGATCTCAACGCACAAGGACCTTTCACACCGTTAAGGGTTCCGAAACCAGATCCTTTCTGCATTCTCAGATCTTTGGGGGCTTTCAAAAAAATGAATGTTGTGACTCCAATGTAATCCAGAACACCACCAAAATGTTATCACCAGTTCTTGGTCCTGTTATCAGTATTTCCTGAAAGTGTTATTGAAATCTGTTTTGTGTGGAGCCCCAGACATGACATGGTAAATGATGTATATATATTCCTGACCCGAAATAATATGTTTTGGCCAGAAAATACATAGAAATGACAACACCAATTTGGGGATCAAACCCAGAGAATTTTAGCCGTAGCCATGAGCTTTACAGGCTGATGACGTGAAGGGGTCCTTAGAAATTTGTGGTCGTGACTTATTATTTTGTGGCCACAAGTACTTTTTTTTAACCAAGTGATTTTTGGGACTTGTAGTTTTGTGCTACATTAGTTACAGATAGATAGATATCATCACTTTGCAGATTCTCTTTTGCGTCTATGTCTTTTGGATTATTGTGGATCCTTCGCTATATCACAGGGTTACTGGATGAGCCACAGCATTCTATTGGCTAACAACGAGTGCCGAACACTCAGAGCATGAGGTCTGGATCATGGATGCTGATTGGCTCGTGGAGCTACGCAGAAACCCATGAAAGTTTGACAAAGGTTAAAAGCTTAAATAAGCAGGTTTAAGGGTCACATCTGGTTATCAATTATACGCTGAAAACTACCTCATATTTTTAATCTACCACTTTATATACAAATACTTCATCTTCTGTTGGACCACAGCCTTACGTTAGTGTTGCAGCACCTGCTCAGATATCCACCCGACCCGATCTTCACCTGGGGGGCATATAAAGGAGCGTTAACTCGCTAAAAGATGCTGCAACAAAGCAGATGGTGAAAACCTCGGGGAAGATCTGACCACAAAAAGCAGCTGCGGCTCCTCGCGCTCGTTTAAGGAGTCGTAAAATGAACGGATTCCTTAGTCCACGTCCCAACACCTCCCCTTATGTTGAAGAAAAAGAGTTGAGCATCAAGTTAGTCTTCATTAAATGATGGTATTTCTTGATTTAAAAATAAAATATTCAACACGCCGGTTCATTATTTACAGTTACTACACCCAGATCTCCGTGGAATTGATGGGAAAATAAGATCCGCCGCTCTGAGCGATCTCAAATCAACAGTTTATAATCACTGGTGTTTAACCAAGGCAAAATATTATTTCCTCTCCGTCCACAGTTTGAAGCATCGAGCTCACAAGAGTACAAACCAATTAAAGTGGCGAACACTAATTATACCCACGCCTCACGAGAGGAACTTTGAGTCGGCTTATTTGCTGCAAATGTGACAAAAATGAACATCTCTCTGCTTCAGAGGCTTTTATTGGAGCACAATTGGGCTGGAAGGACTATTGTTGGACTTTTATAATGATTCCATCCCGATAAGCACGGAGCGGTTACTTGATCCGTCACTTTCTCAGCCTCAAATGTGAAACTGGGCCGTGAACTAAGGAGGCGAGGGAACGATGACGATGTAGTCTTGCATGATGATTCTGGATGTTTGCTCTATTTTAATTGTATTCCTCTCAAACGAGAACTATGGAAGGAAATGTGTGCCATCTGACTTTGAATTTTTACAGCATCAAAATTCTGACTTTAAGCACTGTTCACTCAATTTAATAAGTGGAAAAAAAGATTTAAAAATAAATTCAGTGTAAGAAAATTCAAGGTTTTAAAAAAGCAAACATAAAAATGCATGCTAAAACATCTCAAAGTTAGAAGTCAATGTTAAAAAAAATCATTGTAAGAAATTTGATACGTGTCAAGTAATATCTTATATTCGAACGCAAATAGAATAAAGAGCATCACACATGTTGGTCTCCCTGGCTCACGCCTTCTTACAAATATATATATTTAATATATATATATATTTATATATATATTTTTTTATATTTAAATACAAAATGTACAGTAAATTGTTCATGGAAATAAATGTGTTCCAACCTTGAATATGATTTTTTTAACGCTGAATTTTAAAGCATCATAATCAGACTTTAAATTTTACATTGAATTTTCTGACACACTGAATTTATTAATGTATAAAATAATTAACAGCATTAAAACAGTGCTTTAAATGCGATGTTTTGCAAATTCAAAATCTGATTTGATGTTGTAAAAATTAACTTAAATGTGTATTGTTTTTGATTGTTAAAGCGCTTTGTGACCCTGGTCTGAAAAGGCGCTTTAAAATAATCTTTACTTACTTACTTACTGTTAGAAATTCTAATTCAAAGTCTGATTAAACAAATTTACTTCAATACCTAGTGTCAGGATGAATCACTGAATCATTTAAAAGTAATTTCTCACGCTGAATTTATATACGTTTTTTTAAATTAAATATTTGTTCATATTAAATAATTACAATGACAATCTTTGAATATTTAATACTTTATCAAAATTAATATGTTCTTGCATTAAAAATAACAGAAGGCAAAAAAAAATACCAATGTTTTTTTCAATGCATGAAAATGTCTGATAGCACAAAGTCTGATAGCACAAATTTACTTCCCTAATAGACGTCAGAAAAAATGTGATTTTCAAATTCAAAGTCCGATTGTAATGCTGTAAAAATGTGTTTGAAATTCATATTGAAGGTCTAAGGGAACACATATGCTTCCTTAGATAACATCGCTTAAGAGATCTACTCCGAAAAGGACTTTTTGTTTATTGAAGCGCACTTCGGAGAATAGATGTAGAAGGTAAGCTCACCTGTTGCTCGTGAGATGTCGACTTTATTGGCCCATCTGCTGACAGAACTGATGCTAAAATCATCTGACAAGCCTCAGCTGCCATCAAGAATTCCCTTTTCTTTTTTTTGGCAGCTGGGTGAAAAGCTGGAAGTCTGTGCCGAGTTTCTACATATGGCTGTGGTAGGAATAATCGTCAAGCTGTTGAGCAGCACATCTGCACGCATCAGAGGGAACACGAGCGACGAGCTAACGACACGGGGGCTCCAGGTACCTGCGAGTTGAAACTCGGCTTCACGCAGCGAAAGTGAGGCGAGGACTATGAAAGATCAAAAATTTGGTTTGGAAATTCTCCCTGGATCTACTTTTTGTTAGCTCTCAAAAAGAGAAAAGATCAAGGAAAACAAGAGGACCCTTTTAGGGAGCAAATACTTTTTGTCAAGTCAGCAATTTTTACAACATATTTGGAATGAAGTTACAATAAAGTTGTCGTTTTGAAAGCTGTGAGTGATACTTCTCAGCAAGAATTAACTAAGGAGGGTTTGGTTTAAACTTGTATAAAATGTTCTTTAAAAAAAGCTTCATAAAATTGAATAAAAAAATAGGCAAAAAAGTATTTAAAGGATCAAAAAAGTAATAGTATGTTAAAATGTATTATAAAGAACAAAAATAGTTGGTAAATCGTTTGGAGTTTCATTTTACATGGTTAAATGTCATTGTCTATTTGAAATCTACACTTCTTTGTAAAAAAAATAAAATAAACAGTTTTCCCATGTCCGTAATTAGCATCAATTAAATAATTCAAAATTCTTAGTTTGTTTAATTATTCTCATCCTTTTTTGTCAACTTCCTTTTTTGCAATTTTTCTTTAATACAACATATTAACTTTTATTAGTCTGATAATTTTCATATCACCCCATCACGCTTTTTAATATTTGGTGTTTTTTTTTTTTTTAATAAACCGTCCGTTCCTCGTGCTACTAGACTTTCTAACTCTCAGTTTGGGGGCAGGGGCAGAGTGAAGGGATGATGTTATTCTATGTTAATCTTTGTATCCTTTTTAGATCTTTGTGATTTTCTCCTTTGATCTATGCCCTTTATATTTGCATTTTATTTTTTCTTTGTAGAACTTTGAATGTGTTCATTTACGTATATTTAGATATGCAAAGTTTATTTTTATTTTTGTTGTGCAAAGCACATTAAAAAATGAGCAGAAAACTTGCTAGCTTAATTTATCGCTAACCATATTAACTAACAAGATACATGTCTTTTTTTATGGATTTTCTTTCTCTCTGGCACCAGTCTAATAGGGAGAGACCCATCGAGACATCATTTGGTTCATTCCAACCCTTGTTATTCCCCAGATCAACATACAAATCACTGTCTTCCAACTACGTGATTACCAGAACATCTCCACAGACACAGCAGCGAGGGCGCCCTCTTCTTCTAGTCTCCGGATTGTTTTTGAACCAGCCATAAAAACCCGAACCCACACGACCATCGAGCCCAGGAGGAGCAGCTGGAGTTACAGCCAACCTGCGCGATCCCTACGAAGCTATAAAATTCAGACTCCCCTAAATGACCAAACGCACACCACTCTCCATTAAAGCTTTACGGTTTAATCCATACGAGTGACCAGACCACTTCACATCACGTCAGGGGCTCCATCTCTCCGCCCTTTAATCGTTGTAAGGAGCTTTATTCAATTAGGGCAGATGTTGATTGATCGCTGTCTGACCCTGAAACTCCTTGATTTTCGATAAAACATTCCAAGGAGGTTTGGATAAACATTATTGCAGCTAAAAACCACTGACAGAGCTGAACAAAATACAAGACATAATATCTTTTTTTAAAGTAATAAATTAATTAATTTTGGGTAAAATGATTATTTTTATCAGCTCGCGTTGGAGAAAATGTGATTATGGGAGATTATAAAATATGCATAGTCAGGCGGATTAAAGTAAGAAGCACTGCTCTCATAACTACACTCGGAGACTCCATGCTGCCTCATTAAAACGTCCATACGCGTAGTTACCTGCAGGAGCACGTATATCTTATACATCCCGTAACTCCCGTCCGTCTGTTTTTCTTCGTCGATGAGTGTATAAAATATTCACTCTTGGTCGAACATGAAAGCGCAAAAAACAGAACATCAAGCTGTTTCTCCTCGTGTGGCTGGTTACTTTCTAACAGCTCATTACTCATAAACACTTCTGGGACAGAAATGTATAAATCATATCTGTGATTCTTAAGGAGACCTTTAAGAGCATGTGTAAGACTAGGGGTGACTTAAGAACGACGGCAGGGTTGTCTGTGGTCAAAGAGGGACACGCATTTACACATGGACATGCTCTGATGTATATGAGTTTTTAAATCCACGCTTTTACGTAGAAATAAAATAATGATATTCAGGGTGAGGAAATAACATAATATCTCTGGTCTTGACATAGTCGTAACTGCTTTAATTTGTTTTGAAACTACAAAGATCAGCTGGAGTATATATATATATATTTGGATGTGTTTACTTACCAATACAAAACAGAGAATTATAATTTAGGGAGCATAATATGGAGCTTTAGTTTGAAGCATCCACACTTGAAATGTATATATTTTTGATTTTTTTTCAACAAATACTCTAAACTATCCGTAGCACCAACTCTTAAATACTCGAGTGAGTTTGGTCAATCGGCCACCGTACAAGAAAACTCAAAAACATGATTTTCTTTCTTATTCCTCTTTAGGTAAACCAGTACTAAGAGAGTAATCTGTTCTATTTTAGAGTTATAGGCAAAAAATGTATGTTACCGTATTTTCCGCACTATAAAACGCACTTAAAAGCCTTTAAATTTCTAAAAAAAACGACAGTGCGTCTTATAATCCGAAGCGCTTTATATATGAACATAACCTGGTGGGTGACTTGTTTAAAAACACTTTCATGACTCTGCGCCGACTGAGCCGACACGCCGTTGGCGGAATTACAACATTGTGTCATCACAGGGTGGGATTAACGACGAACGTCACATCATGGCGGACGGCTATGGAGTAAGATTACTGCCACCATTTTGAGCGAGTTTGTCTTGGTTGTTGTACACTTAAAATCACTCTACTGCGAGCTCAACCAGTCATACCTGTGCGTTCAACATTTCATACACGTGCGCTCTAGCTGTCATACATGCGCTGAACTTCTCTGCTGCGCACTCAACATTTGTCTGCTCACAACACCAGTCTCACGCGCTGCTGCTTGAAGCTTTTTAAACATCATTTGAACATTGTTACCATGGAAGTGAAGGGAATTGTCAGAACGATTAATAAAGTTTGACTTTATCTAACTGTTTTGTTGATATTTACATAAGCACAGCTTTATCTAGTGCATGCATTATGCAACCCCAGTCAATAATTGACTGTATCTTTTATTCTATGCGCCTTATAATCCAATGCGCCCTATTTATGAAAACTGTTCTAAAAAAGGCCATTCATTGAAGTTGCACCTTATAATCCGGTGCGCCTAATAGTGCGGAAAATACGGTAATATCTGACATGATACCAAAAACAATAAAATACTCGAGGAGATTTACTTAGCCACAACTGCCTGTCGATTTCCATTCTTTTTAAATTCCCAAATGGAATAATCCAGCATGTAAAACATCTTCACATCTCCACTTTGTCTTCTACAATTGCCTAAAAAAACAATCAATGCTTCCACATCTAAGAAGCGACAGAGACCAGATGTCCTGTTGAAGCTGCTCGTGAATCAACGTCTTCTTTGACTCATCAACCAATTCAACAGCATGTGCTTTAAACCAAACACAACTGCTAATCATTCCTTGCATCAGACACAAAAAGATTCCACTCCAAAGTGACAAAGCACTGCAGTGATTATCCTCTTTGTAACGTATCTGGAGAGGAGGGTGTTGTTAAAACAAATAAGCCGCTCGTTGGAGACATGAATCCAACTTGAATGTGTAACTGTCCGTGAGACGTATGAAAACGTTTTCTTCTGTGATGTTTCTTCAGCGAGCGGAGCATTAAATCGCAGTTGAAAGATTCCACATTCGTGAATTAATTCATCAATTGTTCAAATGACATTGAAAAAAACATATGTTTCTATAGCGCGAGCAGATGTAAACACCACGCAAATTCGCTGGGAAATCCAAAAGCTATAGGAGTGAAATTGAAATCAAGTGGAATCCTATTAATCAATTCACTGCGGGGACATGGCAACACCTCTCGCTGTGCCTGCAGGGGAAGCCGTCACTGTGATGAGATTTACCGCAGCTCAAGTTTGGACGCGCCTGACGTGTGGCAGTCGACTCAAAGCAAACATTTCTGTAACAAATGGGAAACGTCTATTATGATATTTCTTCTCGACGTAAACCTGAGACTGAGACTTAACAACCATTTGCACAAACTGTACATACGTTAAAAAATAAACTATATATTTACACATACTCCTGATGTGAGCAGGAATTCACTCAAATAATGTTTGTCACTGTTGGAAATTGACAATTGAATTCATACTGCGCTGTGTTATGTGAACAATAGGCAGATACCTTTTTTTTTTAAATGGGATTTGAACATAACAAAAAAATTAATATAAAATTTAGTTTTAGGTTTAAAATCCAATCCTAATGATTAATTTTTAGAAAGTAATAAAACAGAAGAATATAAGCCAAAGAAATAGGCTAAAATATCAAACTATGTAAACAATCCTCAGGTATGTTTCTTGACAAAGATGTTTCCTCAATAATGCGAGCGGACGTTTTCGTCAGCAGGTGATATCTTGGTCTGTGAGATTCATTTTTTTGTGTATCTTTGACCCCAAGTTCATGTCAAATCCCTTACGTTTTATCCGTGATATGTTTTGTTAGAGTCAAAGTGCCTCCAGTGAGTCCACGTGGTCTTCTATGTGCTGGAGCTCTATGAGATAGGTGGGAAGTGTGGAATGCCTAGTTTGTGAGGTGTTCTGGGCATGTTTCACAGGGAAAACCTGAAACACGTTTGGTAAACAATTCTCAGTTTTTGATTCATTTCATCTCAATAGATAAAAGATAACCAGTTGTCATACACAAAATGTTTTACAGCCAAGGTTATCTTTGCTTTCCTTTAGGGCGTTATTTCTTGTACCTCTGAGCTCTGAATGCTTCTATCACTATGATTGTGAGATTCCATTCAGCAATCTCACCACACATTTGTGACAGGATTCTTCATCTTCTTCAGTTGTTCCACCGGCAGAGGCGATCCAAAGGTCACACAAAAGCCTTTCACATTCTTTGCTGCTCCGACCGAGAAACAACATCCAGACACAAGAGATGAAATTCCTCTGGGTTGTTCTTTCTGAGTTTTGCATCCCTGCCACCATGAACTACCCAAACACTATCAAGCGCTCTTTGGCCGACGAGCCCTCGAGCTGAACAAGAAGCAGTATTGGACGAAGGTGTTCCAGATCCTTTGTTTTGCTGCTTCCAGGCTTGAATTACTCACGACTTGCTCATGTTGAAGTGACCACAGACACTGAAGATTACGGGTAAAATAATCCTTCCTTTCTTGGGCAAATATGCTTATATCTCTTACCAAGCTTCTCCAGGAGGCAGCAATGTAACAGTAGACAACATTTTTATTTTTTTGTTTTCTTGCAAGGGATGCAAGAAAAACACTACAAATATGCCCCATCATGATTTTTTAAAACATGTTTTCCAATAAACTATAAGAATGAGATACTTAAAATTAAGATCAGATCATTCTTCTGCTGTGAATCAATTACATATTTAATGCAATATGCATATATTAATTTTAATATATTGACTTTGACTTTATTATACCTCTGGAGATCTTCAGGAAATTATAATATTATTAAAATTAGATTATTATTATTATTATTATTATGCTAACAATTATTATCTATATCAAGTGTAAAAGACTAAAAAAAAACAGATTATTCGTTTAATATATAAATTAACATTATATACAGTATAGTATTCATTTATTTGGGGGGTTTTCTTTCACCCAGAACTTAAATAGGAAATAGTATTGATTGGGGAGATCTTTGTTAGACGTTTTTATTTCATTTTCTTGAACTAATATACGTCCTTGTGGATACACGGATACACTCTTGCCACTTTGTTGGTTTCCAACAATCCAGTTTCTTAGCCTCACGGTCCTTTTATCGAGGACTCAAAGTGCTTTATACTCCAAGTCACCAATCCACACAATCACTCAACGCAACGAACCGTCTAAAGCATCAGCAGCAATCAGGTAAGTGTCTTTGCTCAAGGTCACAACATTTATCGAGCCCAGATCGAAGCAACGACTGCTCATTCTTGGACCAAACAATCTACCATCTCTATGTGGATATGTCAGGGAGCTGAAAAAAACACAATTTTAGGGTTGATGAATTTTCCGAAACAAAACCAGAGAAACACATTATTAAAATGAGATGTAATTCAATCTAACCTAGGAAGAAGTGTTTCCTAAGCATTACTTTTTTTAAATGCATATTTTTGTAATTGTAGGATTGTTTTGCTGTGATCTAATGGCAAAGTAAAGTGCACATCTTTGTAAAGAAATCTCTAAACCAAGCCGAATCCAAAGAGTTGCACATTCACGTAATCTAATAAACATGTATCCCATTAAAAAGGGTGAACTATTTTATCGCTTCTTACCTTGAACAGGCGTAGTATGTTGGCCACCATGATGGAGACGGAGCTGGACGAGGCGCCTATCACTCCCACCACCCTCTCCGGCTTGGTGATGATGGGCGCCCCCCCGCCGACACACTTCACGTCGGTGCCGTCCTTCTCTATGAGCGCCTGAACGAAGGTTAGCGACTGCTCCAGGGCGTGAGTGTCCCTGGAACAGGTGTCCAGGATTCTGGCCCCCAGTGTGATGTTGGGCAGCAGATTATTGTCATTATTGATACGGTCAAGGGCGAAGAGCATGGCCTCGAGCCGGTGAATGCCCTTCTCTTTCTTCAGCTCCCCGCACGGCTTGCCATCGTGGCCTCTGGCGTGCACTGGAAAGAGCCCACCTAAGGAGATGTCGCCATCAATCCGAATGGAGTTCAAGTGTGTGTGTGCTGGCCCTTTGGGTTTCGCAGCTTGAGCAGCCACGAGGACCCCGCAGAGAAGCAGCAAATGAAGAATCAAGCCTTTCTTCCCGGAGCCGGTCGGATCCCGGACGTAAGAGGGGGCTTGAAACATGACCTCGGCTCGTGCAGAGAGACCCAGCAACCAGAAAACACCACAAGCCAGGTATTTTGTTTTGATGGTTTCACTGTGGCCACAGGGTCAAATGCAAAACCTCTTGAAACAGACGGCACCGAAAAGTCCTCCCATCATGGTGAGTCCCTCACTCAGACATTCAATTGATATGGAAAGCTATTCACCAGAATCCTTCCCTGCTCTTCCCCTTCACTCCATCATGGGACTTGCGCTTGTGCCGCTCTCACGTCCGTGGTTATGCACGAGATCGCCTCAGGGGGTCTATTACTCGGGGCATCGAGAAGAACAAAGGTGAAGACGATAAAGCTTTTCCTCACGTCTCTCCTTCCTCTTCACCTAAATCTGAAGTTTTTAATCTCCCTGCTTCCCCTGGGCAAGGATTTGGTAGATGTGAGAGCACTTCAGGTCCTTTCAGGTCCACAAGCCTTACAATGAATTCCTGGAAGATAAAGAAAAAAAAGAAAGAGCAGTGAGATGCTGAAGAAATTCCACAGCAGCAAATATGGATTTGGGTCAATGCATTTTACATAGGTATGCTGTTCTATTATCAACCCGTGTATACACTTCTCAAGAAAAATCAATGAAGCCCAGTTTTCTTCGGTTATATTCAATATTTTAAGGTAAGAAAAGCGGAATCCTAGCACACCCAATGGTCCCCTTTCATGTGGTCCAGTGAGAAGATTACAAGACATGCTGTAACAGAGGCTTTAACAATGCAATAATCACTTCGCCACCATCATTATCCACACAGAACACACAAAAACACAGCAGTAAACCTTCGCTGCCCGTCTTGTAAGCACATATATCTACACACTGTTGATTCCTGAAACAGTAATGGGCTCTGAAGTAACAATCTCCCAGCACCTGGATGCACAACAGAGCAGTAGACGTTGTTTTGTTTTTTTCCCGGAGTGGGGTTGAGGCGTAGGATCGGCTGAGATTCATTGAGAGCATATAGGAAGCGACAAGGTCCCTTGAATACACCGGGCTATCTCCCATTGAAGTCATTTTTCACCACTGATTTATCGAAGGCTCAGGTTAACTGTTCCGGAGGAGGCACGACAAGAAAAGCCTCTTGACTAGAACATGCTGTACCAGTTAATCCAAGCCATCAGCACAAGATGGGAACTCTACGACATTTTGCATCCTTTTCTCTTAATCTCCGTCGTGTGGAATATAAATGTGAGAACACTTATCTTCAGAAGTCGTTTTTAGAATGTGAAAGCTAAATACTTTACATTCAAATCCAATTTACTTTTATAGACTGAACTTTTTGCTTCCTACTTGATTTATGTTACTGTTTATATACATTACTTAAGTAGAGAAAAGGAAAACAAAAAACAGAAGAAAAAAATGTGTAGTTATTTATCAATAAAGTAACTATTCTTTATGTTGTTAGCTGGTTAGAAATGTATAATTTTTTGGTGTTTAGCGCTGTAGCATTAGCTTTCTTCAACTTTAGAATTGTTAAAAGTTGTTTCTGTATGAAAATAGTTTGATTTTGGTTGAAAATAGTTTGAAAACTATTACTAAACAAAGTTGTTTAATAACATTTAAAAATAGTTTTACAACAGTTGAAAATTTTGATTTCAGTTGGAATTTTTTTTACAAGTTATACAAAAAAATGTGACATATATATCCGAAAACCGCATAATCTATTTTCAAAGCATTTCAAGCTTTAGTTAGTTAGTAACGTCAATGTTAGCTGGATAGTTAGCAAGAACCGTTTTCATTTGGTTTTGATTTCGAGAGGGGGAGGGAATAATAATTCTTGTATGACCCTTTTTTAAATTCTCTACAGATGTTTCTCTCAAAATTCATGTTTTGTATTGTGTTACACAGTCAAAACACAAATACTTTTATCAACTTTACTAAAACATCATCAGGCAGCTTCTCCTCCTTGTAGTTTGCTTACATGACGCAGCGCGACTGGCAAACAAACACCAACATTAAATTAAAATATGAAAGGCTTCTGCCATCACCGCTTTCTTTTCTCCTCCAAAATAAATAAATAAAGGTTGCCTTCAGACGGGGGAGTGAGCGCTTTTGTCTGCCTCTGCCTCTGGAAGCACATCTTAAGAAAACTCCTTGAAGATTACATCATTATCACGATCCTAATCTTGTTTCGTCTGGATTGAGATCCTCAAGCAGAAACAACGTAATTCATTGGGTAATCTTCAGGATCTGCAGTCTTGGGTGGGCTGCCGCAATCGTTCCTCATATCACTGCGTGGAAAATCCATGAATCCAATTTCCCGACGAGGCGCTTGGGTTGGAGCTGACCTCCTTTCAGCACAGCACACGCTGATAACTGTACTGAAGGCAGCAGATTAGTACATTCACAGGAATCGGGTTCTATCAATGTTTTTTTTTCCGGAGATCCTGTTTCCAGATCCGGGCAGGAAAAGAACAAATGCAACACGGCATCGGAGCCTCTGCTGCCATTATACTATTTCAAGCATGGAAGGTTACAGCAGTTTTTTTCCGAGCAACTGAAATGAGGGCAAGAAAACAACACTGGAAATGTTTCTTCAACAATATGTAGAAAATTTATCTGAATAATATCAGAAAAGTAACCTTTTCTCTGGGCTGTGCTTATGGAAAACTTCCCGGAATAATCACAGTCCTGTTGTTCGTCTGATCGCCTCGAGTCTAAGATGTCCTTCAACATGTATTACATCTGACACAATACTTACACGAAATAATGCATATTTTGCGTTTAGCTGCACAGAAAATTAAAACCACATTTATCCAGGGGATGAAAGAAAGCAATAATAAGAATGCTTCATTATACAAAAGGTTCAAAGTCCATCATGGTTTTAATTATTATAACTGGTAGAAATAATATGAATATGAAACTTAAGTAAGTAAGTAAATGTTATTTGTAAGGCGCCTTTCTAGACCAGGCTCAAGAAGCACTTTAACCAAATTAAAACAATTCACGGTAAAATATATACTTTAAAAGGCCAAAACACATAAGACAAACCTGAAAGAGTCAGTAGATCCATCAAACACAGAGGGAGAGGAAGATCGTTCCAAAGCTTAGGAGCAACAGCCTGGAAGGATTTCTCCCACTTTGGATCATGTTATCAAACATACGTGTGCTTTCATTTCCAGTTCTAATTCTATTAACAATTCTGCAAAGGCTATCTATATCCACCACATAATATAGTCCTATTACAGTTCTATTTACATTACTTTCTCGTCCTAACATGAAAGTCCCTCATCTTAACGTGATACTTTCTCATTTTCCTTTAGGGGCTCCGTAGTTTAAAAATAGTATTGAAAGAAAAAATACTTATTTTGGAATCGACCGCTGGAATTTTGCTACCGTGACAACCCAGGTCTTGTAATTCCCACCACTGTGACATTGGAAAGCAAACTGACCGGGCTTTTCTAATTGTCACTTCAATATGTCTTCACTGCACGAGAAAACAACGGGAAGCTGGAGGAAGTCTACTCTCAGGAACATGAATCAAGAGAACACCAGGAGAGCTTGGTAGAGGTCAGCAAAGGCCACTTGTAACTTTGGTTAATAACGTGCATGGAGTAAAAATTTGTATCCCAAACTCTTACAAAATTTAAAAAAAAAAATAAATGCAACAATAAAACAAGACTTTCTGTGCTTTAGATGATGAGCTGTGACAGTCCAGGATCAATAAAGCGTCTCCCTCCTGTAGCTCTGAGAATCTACACATGCTCGCCTTTCATCACTTCAGCTCCTCGGACGAATAAATATCGCACAGTTGGAAGCTCTGACAGTATATGCGGGAGGATTCCGAGAGAGAGAGCCACGATGAGAGATTCTTTATTGCCAGCTGTCCCAGCAAACCGTCCAAACTCTCAAATTTACCGCTTTCCTCTCCTGGCAGGCAGTTAAATGTCCCATCCTGCCGTCCTAGAATACTTCTGATAACACATCAAACTCAACAGATGTGGAGCTTCAATCTAAACTGGCAGGTGAACATCGACGCTGGGAAAGTAATTCACTTGAACGTTTTTTTGTTGTTTTTTTGATGATGTTTACCTTCACTTTCATCTCTGATGGTGCAGAGATTTATATGAAATCAAAGTGAATTCATTTATATTTATAAATTAATTTATTATCAAGACTTTGGGCAACATATTCTTTAAATTTCAATGTTTTTAGTAAATCATTTAGTCACTACAGGTCAACAGTAGAACATAAAGAAACTAAAAATATACAGAAAAATGAACTGAGGGAACATGTGACTTTTGTTGCGCCCTCAGATCAGATATGCATCTTCTCGGGTGTTAAATCAATTCAGCGTCTCCAACTTTTCTCATGTAGAATGAAAGATGTGTCCAGTGATGGATGATCGGGTTCCACACGTCGCTAGTTGTTTTCATTCCCATTGATCAAAGTGTCTATTCTTAACTGACGCCACAAAGCTGATCAATGGAGGCGGAGCTTAGCTGAATAAAAGAGAAAAATGAAGTAGCAAAGAAGACTTGTTGTTGAATATCAAAATAAAAAAAGCTTTAATTTTCGCCCCTATTTGAGCCATTTTATCGGCAGTTACATCTTGGCCAATATATGTAATTATAAGTTTTATCATTTTAATCCTTTTAAATAATTTAGACAGGTTTCAACTTTCTATTTATACGATCAGTAAATAAAAAATATATATCTGTTCTTTACCTCTGGATTAACTACGTTTTTTTCAAGGATTGGTAATTCACCTGTGTGGCTTCTTAGAAATGGAGAAAAAATAAATCAATATAACGTACTTCATAGAACGTAGCATGCAATTAAATCCCTAATATGATCAAACTTTTATATAATTGTCGTGACAAATGTCTGTTTGTGTATTTGTTAATTGTGAAATTGTTGGCAATATTTCTAGGTAATAGAGAAATGAGCTCCATGGCAGAGGTCTACGCTCTCTGAGTGCTATTCTACATCAGTCTAGATTAAAACAAACCAGCAATTCATTACAATAAATGCAAAGTTCTTCAGCGGAATTTCATTTATTTCTATGGCTCTGACAGCATCGCTGCAGCAAATCAAAGGCCACTGCTGATGTTTACTCAGAGCGACGAGATAATGTGCATTTTGCCAAATGCGCCGGCTGGGAAAAGCATATTCTGTGAAAAATTATTGAAATGACTCCAATCTCTTTTCCCCCCTCGACGTCTGATGTGTTTTGTCGCCGTGCAATATTAAGTAAGACGGAGGGAGCTTGAATATTTTTACCGAGGGCCACATTAATTACAAGACTATTTAGAAAATGGAGTTTGACAGTTGTGATTTATTTACGAGCACCAGACATGTTGAAAAGCCCAAGACTTGGATGTATTCAACGGGCACCTGCGAGGGTTTGGTTTCCCCCTCGTCCACAGCCCAGAGGGAAGACGTCTGCGATTTATCTTTTCTGAAAAATCAACTCTGTGACACGGTTGCCAGAGAGTTGCTCCAGTTGGGAGAGATTTTCGGGAACATTCAAACAAGCCCTGTCAACACGAGGGCCGGGGCACGTTCTCCTGTGATGAATTCGACATGCTGTTTGGAAGTCGATGAGGTTGACGGAGAAGAAATGGGCCATCCCTTAAATTTTTTTTGTTTACTTAGCATCCAGTTTTTTTTTTCCAGCAAAGGCTAATGGAGGTCTGAGCTCAGAGAGCTGCATCAAGTGAGAGATAAATGGAGTGAAATGTGAGAACGCCGGCTGATGTTCCTGCTCTGGATGAGCCGAGGGAGGAATCTCAGGCTGCTCGAGATGGATGAAGATGCTGAGAGAGGAATCCATCAGAGTCAGGGGAGCATATTAAAAATGCCTGGCTTTCCATAAGGGCTGCATGAGATCTGGAAAAACACGGGATTCTAGCAGGAATGGGAATCCAATCTTGTTATGGAATTTTAAATGTCATATTTTATCTTTCTACGACCTTTTTGAACCTGGATTTGTGATAATACCTGCTATGATCTGTCAGATGGCGCATTAATGAACTCTTTAGAAGGTCAAACTTTTTCATAACGTGACGTTGATTTTTCACCCTTTGTTTCATTTCAGCCATTCGCCTAAATCATTTCAGTTAATTTTTTCCTCATTAATGTACACTAAGCACCCCATCTTGACAGAAAAAACAGAAACATAGACATTTTTGCAAATGTATTAAAAAAGGAAGTTTAGGTATTCAGACCCCTTGCTCAGTATTGAGTAGAAGCACCTTTTTGAGCTAGTACTGCGATGAGTTTTCTTGGGAATGATGCAACAAGTTTTCACACCTGTATTTGGGGATCCTCTGTTATTCTTCCTTGCAGAACCTCTCCAGTTCTGATAGGTTGGATGGTGAACGTTGATGGACAGCCATTTTCAGGTCGATTGGGTTTAGGTCAGGGCTCTGGCTGGTTACAGAGTTGTTCCGAAACCACTACTTTGTTATATTTGCTCAGTTTGGCTGGAAGACCAGGTCTAGGAAGAGTTCTGGTTCAAACTTCTTCCATTTAAGGATCATGAAGGCCACTTTGCTCTGAGGAACTTTGAGTGCTGCAGAAATTATTCTTTAACCTGTGCAGCAATTCTGTCTCTGAGCTCTTCGGGCAGTTCCTTCGACCTCATGGTTCTTATTTGCTCTGACATGCATTGTGAGTTGTAAGGTCTTATATAGACAGATGTGTTTCCCTATCAAGTCCATTCAGTTGAATTAAACAAAGCTGGACTTAATGAAGGAGAAGAACCATCTCAAGGACGGATCAACATAAATGGACAATATTAGTTAAATATGAGTGTCACAGCAAAATGCCCTAAATACTAATGACCATGTGATATTTCAGTTTTCCTTTTTTAAATAAATTTGCAAAAATGTCTACATTTATGGGGGTTTTTTTTGGCAAGATGGTGCTAAGTGAACATTAATGAGGAAAAAAATGAACTTAAATGAGCAAATGACTGCAATGTAACAAGAGTGAAAAATCGAAAGGGTTTTGATTACTTTCCGTACTGACTGTATATGACTTCAAATGTATAGATTATTAATGTCTGAATGGTCTTTTGTTTTGACAAAAAATACCAGATTCCCTCCAAAGAAATGTTACTCTGTGACACATCAGGACGCTTGTTTCCATCGAGTTTACTAAAAAAATAAACCTTTAAATTAGTGAAAATTAGTTAATAACAAAATGTATATGTAACCTTTTTGTTATAGAAAAACACATTTCAGAGATTTTGCTTAGGTTAGGTTAGGTTAGGTAGAACTGTATTTATTGAATATAGCAATTATTCATAAAAAATAAAATAAGAACAAGAACAAAGAGAAATAAAGAGAAAGAACAAAATGATTCAATCTAAGTCTAAAGATAAAGAACATAGATAGAAGAAAATAACAAATGAGATGGACTTTTCCTGCGCTTAACGTTGTTAGATTCACTTTTTTTACTAAATTAAACTGGTCAGTGGTGCAAAATAAGTCGTCAAGCTTGTACATCGTGACCACCAAGAATACAGTTGTCATATATCAACCATTTATGTATAAACAAGTATACAATTAAATTAAGTAAAATGCATGTAACCTTTAATAATTCATGTCTAACTTTCTGTACTGGTTAAAAATCGTCAAATAACATTCATAAGAGCGGTTTGGAAACCCCTGCTTTAGGAAGTCAGGAAACTGAGGGAAATAGTTTTAAACAATAGAGCAGCCTAGTAGCAACTAGCAACCACTCCTTGAGTAGAATCAGGAACCAATTGCGTAATTAATGGGGGCCAATAAAGAGGCAGCCATAACTCTACACCCATTGAGAAAGTTGGATAAGTCCCTTAAAAAATGGTAACATGAAGAAATGTAAATTCAATTTTTTTCAGGAAATGTTGCTATTGAGTCAAAGAACAGATTGTTCCATCCATTTATGCTCTGCAGTTTTATCTTCTGACTGACCCTGCCCTTTGAATGGTTGTAAGATCTGTCAAAGAAATGTAATATGTATGAAGTTGTGAGCGACATTAACGACAGAACGATACACAAATATGTTCCCCAGGTTTGACAGTCCACGTAAGTGAGAGAATAAGAGGTTTATTGAATCAACAACAACTGAGAGCACGGGCAGAAAACATTCAAACGTTATCAAAGCTGATTTTTTTTTTTTTTAAACAAAAGCTTAAAATGCGTGAATGATCCGTGCGTCTCTCGCACGACTGCATTGTTTAGTGAGACCCAATTCAATCCAAGGTGCGTAATGATGCGGCGAAAAAACTTTGTGTGAGCCAGAGAAGTCCAGAACAAAATCATCCTCTTTACACTGAGTCAGTTAAATCGTAATTTGTAATAATAGAATTGAAACACTACATACATTACATTACACGCATTAATGAAAGTGTTTCCATGCAACAAAAGAAGTAAAACAAGGTACCCATAAGCCAAATACTGTAAACAGAAACTCCACAATCACTTATTTCTATAACTCTGTTACTAAAATGTACTAAAATGTATTCAACAAAGAAGTTTTGTTTTCGACTGGATAAGAAATGCCTTATATTGATTCAAATATTGTAATAGTATTGATCAGCTTCCACTTCTTTACTTTTTTTTTTGTATTCCGACAAAACCAAACCAAAAAACAAATGCTTCTCTTCTCTTCTTCTCTCTTCAAACTGCTGTTTGTGCCAAGAAAGAAAATAAACGGCTGACTCAGCACTTTGCATTTCCAGTCTTGTCACTGCTTGCTAATCATGCAGGTGTTACTTGATGATTGAATCTTTTCTTGTGTTTTGGATCTGAAAAAAGAAGCATGAAAATGTACCTGGAATTCTTGTTTTTCCACTAAAGCTTTTAACGTGGACCATCATTGCATGTTGGCCTCTGGGGTGTCAGCTGAGTTTTATACAGAGGGCAGGCTTAAATCTGCAGATAGATAAAAAAAAAAAAAATCCAATCGCACTGATCGCTTAAAGCTGCTCTCTCGCTGGCTTTGGTTAATGGTCCGTTGAAAAAGATAGCATTAGGTGAACCATCGTGGGCCTCCTGTGGACTCTTACCAAGCCTCGGTAATGAAGCCGATCGTACTCCATCATCCGGGTCAAATACTATATTTTTTCCAGGCTATGAACTATAACCTGCATATGCGCGAAGCCTGGATGTGGAGAGACAATAGTTCCTTGGCAATCTCAACTGTGGGTGTCCTGGAAAGCTACTTCTCAGACGATTGATTTGCTGTATCTTTGACTGTCTGTCAGGATTAAAGCGTTTATGTCTTATCAAACCTGGAGCCCCGAGATACGCCGTCTCCGGCAGAATCTCTTGAAGCCTCAACATATGGAGAACGAGGGATCGTTTCCCTGAAAGGAATGTTTGGGGGAGACGCGTGGGTTTGTCAGATTTGTCAAGATAAAGACAGCGGCATCTGCTCCCCTGAGTGGCAACAACTGCTCAAAAACACGTGATTTGAGGTGAGAAACAGCACTTAGATGGAATAAGAACGTGCCTCGAAACCACTGTGATGACTCTCATCTGTCGGCAGACGTTGTGCTGCAGACTTCAAACAGGAAATAGTCGTTTAAATGCCATCAGAGCCTAGAAAGAGGATATAAACATGGCAGCGGCATACCTGGTGTGTCTGTTGTATAAACTAGAAAAGCACCACAAGGGAGCTTGTTTCACAAAACTACATATGGTTTAAAAAAAAAAACTTCCATGACTTGAGATTTTTGTTGGCTCATTGTAAAACGTTTCTGAATTGAATTTCATCTTTAAGGTCAAGGATGGATAATTTACTTTCCTGATGGGCAACATTATAATTTCATGGCCAAGTTTTACTAACACAGTATTAATCCCCCATTTTAATTTGCATAATAAGTGATTTTGGTGTTTCTGTTTATCCTTTTTGGCCTTGTTACCTCATTTTACTTTTTTTCATTACTGCAAAAAACTTTCATTACTGGCGCATAATGTAAGTTTCAATATGATTTCGCTGTCATTCCATTCATAATTACAAGCAGTAATAATAGTTATTTACTAAAATGTATTATGTATGTATCTATAGAGTATAGTGTTGGGTTGATGAGGCTTCATGAAACTGCTGATGAGGTATCATGACACAGCGTTACTCTCTACATTAAAATATTTGTCTCTGATCTACTAACTCAATTAAATTAAAATATATGAATTTCTTATACATTTGCAAGTATCTGTTTAACCAACAATATGTAATATTTTAACTTTACTGTAATTATTTATTTATTTTCATTTTCTCTATAGTACTGAAAATACTTTGAATTATGTCTCGTTTTGTAAATAAATGCCCATTTGAAACAGTGCATGAGATTCACAGCTAATTAAAGTGACAAAACATAGGATGTGTCACAAAAGGTCTAACTGAAAGTTTCAGTTAGACCTTTTGTGACACACGGGGTCGCCAAAAACAAAATTTGAAATCCTATGTTTTGTCACTTTAATTAGCTGTGACGGACGAAAAACAGAAATAGAAATTAAAATTAAATAAAGCAGGAGTGTTTACGCTTAATTTATTCATCATGAGCGGTTGTACCGTCTGACTCACTGACCTCAGGAGTGCTGCATCGAAACATTCCCTTAAATAATGAAATAGAAATGGCTGCAGTTGTAGTGCATCTTGTTTCAGCTTCATTTTCTAGTCAGGAAATGCAGGCCGCCAGAAACAAACAAACCGCAATTGCCTTTATTATTTCATAATATCGTGCCGACATGTTGGGGAAGGGTTTTACAAACCAATCCGGTGTCTAAATTCAGCCTGCCTCCATGGAACATGGACCCATACATTTTAATGAGATTACCTGCTGAGAGAAACCAGCAGAGCCGCACTACTAGTGAGGTTCCTCCTCCACTGCGTACTCAAGCCTGAAATTCCTAAATCCGTGCTGACGGAGGGAATGTTTACAAATGTGCAGCGGGATATTGAAATTCATGGTCAAGAGAGGAAAATAGACACTTATTTTTTACCTCATTCGTCCCGGAGAACACAGAGCGCCGACACACGGCAGCCTAATTATTCAGAGTGCACATGAGTAGCGGAAAATCTGGAGATATATTTGTATTCGCGGATCATCTTAATGAGCTCAGTCGTGACGCTCCCTGGCTCCATAACACTGTCTGACACCTTCAGCGCACCTGATTGGAAAGTAACACAAATCCAGTCCAGCGTGAGGTCAGATGGTAAACAATAATAACCTCGGCTGGATAATCAACCGCATAATTCATTGGTAGTGACAGTGGATGTCGACTGAGTCAGACCAACACGTAAACAAAAAACACAACACGAGGTATATTTCCCAGTGGAACTTTTTCAGACGATTGCTCTTCCAAAACCTTAAGTCCCTGTGTAGCGACCAATTATATATGATGAATTATCCATTTCATCTTTAAATCAATTTGCTTATGTTGGTAATAATAGAATTAAACAAGGGGAGTCAACAGCTTTTTTGTTAAATATTAGGATGATGAACATGTTTAGCAGCCATTACATTAACAATACATGTAGATTAACACATATAATGTATGTTTTGGATGGTCACATGTGACCTCACTAGCTATACTTAGCAGGTTGTCCAGTATATATTAACCCATCATGACAGAAAATATGATAAAATGCTGTTAAAAAAACTATAGAGTAATTTGTTTTTTAATTCAAATAAAAAGCTATTGTTGCCTCTTTTATCCACTACCATGTAGCTCTTAGTAATAGTTTCTATATAGTTTTTTAGGTCACCAGAGATCAGGGTCTTATGAATCATGATTCCTTTTCTTTCAAAAGACTCACTCTTTGTTTTGACTGTGTCGCACAAGAGCTTTTCAGTGGTAGTTTACGACATGTATTTAAATACAGTGTATATTTGTAAAGGTGATTTGCGCCTGTGCATCAAAACTATACAATCATTGAACAGCAGTTGGATGTGTGCTTTTGACTTGGCTGCTTGCCTGAATAATACAAGCGAAATAACTATTTTTTATGGTTAAAAGGATTGATCAAAGTTCCAGAAAGCTTTTTTATTCAGTCTATTACTTTTTTTTCTATCTGCGTCACCATCTACCCTTTAAAGTATTTCTGTACAGCAACAAACACTATTTGTTTCCTCCCTCCAGTCCCAAAACTCTTCTCTTCTCTAATGAAATGAACCACAAAAATGTTACCCACTAGTTCTCAAAACGGTCTCTGCATGGCGATGTGCTTTTAAAGTAATGAAAGAAAACTGGGAGAAAAGTCGAGCTTCAAATAGTGCCTGTCGTGCCCATCCAGAGCCCCTCGTCGCTCTGCACCATCTATTGACCGATGATTCACCGCCTTCCAGCTGAGATTTCCTTCTAAAATCAGCAGAGCCGATAACGACGACACATGTTATTTCTTTCTCATGCAGCAATACTAACTGGCATTCTTCAAACCTTACTTCATATTTTCATCTATGGCTCATGGTTGAAGATGCTCGACTGGGGTCTTCAGAAGGTCCTCTGGGCTGTACTAAGGAGAATTTTCTCCACTTTAGGACTTTCATTCATTTCGATTGTCTTCGGGATGCTAATTATGTGGGCTAAATATTACCGTTTTTGATTAAAGCAGGTTTTTTTCTCTTTCCCCTGGGATTAACAGGATCGGTCTAATTAAGGCGAAAGGTTTATCTCTAACAAGCTCAATGTCTAATTTGTCTACTTGTCAAGCAGAGGATCAGCTACTCCAGGTCTCTGACCAACAGCCGATGAGGTTTCATGATACAGTGTCTTTATTTTGAAAGACCACTAGATGGATCTCTCAGTTTATGATGTCAGGTTTTATTGAATAAGTAGATCAGAGACAAAGATTGTAAAGCAGAGAGTGACATCTAGTGGCCATGACGCCTGATCAACCCAACCGGTGTATAGTCTTTGTCTCGGGTTTCTCTGAAGCTGGGTCTCAGCCTGTAAAACTTTGATAATGTTTCCCTTTGTACACGTTGCAATCCATTCCACGTTTTCATGCTCATTGTTTGCAACACCACTTATGGTCTCATAATGTGTGTGAAGCGATGTGGATATAAACCACTCTTCCATGCAATTTTTCTTTTGACAATAATAGGCAACACATGAATACACTTTTTCAAGAAACATAAGGAAATTCACTGCATTGCACAAATATTGCTTGAAGGTCATTACCCTTACAATATTAAAGGTCAGAGATTGAACTATAGTGTGAGACAGGACTATATGGTCATATCTTACATCTTTGTTTTTCTCCACCAATTCCATATTGATTTAATCCTCCCACCATCTTCTTTTGTTCTCATCAAACCCCTTTTATTTCTCCCTCCACCAACCTCCTCCATGTTCAGCAGCTTTTCCACACACTGCTCGTCCTATCTTTATCAGACTGACGGTTAAGCAGTGCAGTCAAGTAATCCTTCTCAAATTAGCCAAATTATTTTCCCCTAAATGAAAATCCAATCCAGATGGTCAACTGTGATGTAGACGGTCCTTAGAAGACCGTTGGTTAAAAGCGGCTTGCTTTTGACTTCTAGGGGCAAACAGTGGTTTGTCCGCTCTCATCTGTGCGTGGAAACATCACAACATTGTTAACAAAGAAAACTCGCTTCTCTTTGCAAGCGTAATTGCTTTGTGACAATTTAAAAGACGGAATAACAAAGCGAAGTCCGCTGAGATTATCTGGATGAATACAAATGAGACGTTGTTAGCGCCGAAGACGCATGTTACAGGAAAATAAAAACGGTTCAAATTTGAGTTAAAGTCAATCTTCGCTCATCGGTTCATTCTGCAGTGCGTTGATCAGGCTAACAAGTCTTCGGGGGGGAAAGGATGAACGGATGTCGCTGACAGTTTCAAAGTGATGACAAGTGAGACTTCTTTTATGGGATATAATGAACAAACCCGGGATGTTATTGCCACATTTTTCTATTGTTCATGAATTCATGGAGCTTGACTGTTTTCTCGACGGTCGAGGAACATGTAGGACGACCGTCCAGAACGAGCCAGGTGAGCTCTTGTTCAGGATGCCAGCTGGACGCCTACCTAGTGAGGTGTTCGTTCTGGGCATGTCCACCCAGGAGGATACCCCGGGGAAGACTGAAGAGAGGTGACTTTCCAAAGATTTCCTTGGATCTATTTAGTATTCTAACAGAAAAGATGGCGGATTTTCAGAAATATAGAGTTAGAAAAGTGGAAAGAAATGTTTTGACATTATTTCACTTTACCTTCTACATTTTACCTTAGAGGTAAAAACATTCATACTAAATTAGACTAAATAGACTACTTTGTTGCCTCATTTCCAAATTTCTATCAGTGGAAAAAAAAAGATTTCCCATACCTTTACCAGAGAATTCAATTTTCAAAATTTGTTGTTTTATTTAATTACATTTTTGATTGTAAACATGTTGAGATCACCAAGAGAACTATGAGTTTCTGTCTTAAATAGATTTCTATTGTACTCAGTATGCGTCAGTTTGTACAAAACTCTCTTTTCATTGAAATTTTTACTATAGAAAATGTGCTGCCCACTGAAAACACTGTTTTTCTAGAAATTAAATCTTGTTTACCATTACAACATCGAGGTTCATCACCACGCGTCATCAATCCAGGAAGTCTCCACCTCCAAGGGAAGAAAAAAGCAGGGCATTCTTCTGTACTGCAGGAGAAGTATTATTACATCATAATGGACTCTGCTCTCAAAACCTCTCATTCTGCGAGTCTTCACGCGATAAAGTAAAACATGGCCATGATGAGGGACTTATTGCATGTTGGAGAGAAGGACTTCTACATTTCAAACGTGAGTCAGGAGAGTTGTAGTTTCACATTAGTTGCCCTTTAATGTTCAAGACAAATTGAAACCCTCTGCGGCACAACCATCAAACTTTCCCAGACTTCACCGAATCTACATTCCCTTTCTCTCTCCAGAGATAAAAGAAATACTGCAACCTGCTCCCTCGGCTGCACTTCACATATTTCCTTCATGTAAGCTCCCTTGTGAGATATTAGTCTTTGGTTTTGAAAAAGTATAAACTGGAGCACAGTTTGAAACAGGGTGATGACATTGGTGACATTAAGAAGCCCCTTCTGTGTGTCAATAAAGTTGTGTAAATCTACATAGTGGTGCTTGGAATTCTTTAGGATGAAAATTAACTAAAAATGAGATGTGTGCATGATGCTTTCACTATTAGCGAAACGCGTTTAAAGTAAAAGAAAAAAAAAGGGATTCTGGGCGGTTGCTTCACTATCTCAAAAGTTGGGTTACCACCGTACTTAATTACTCTTAGCTAGACTATACCATATATACACTAAACTATATAATTTGTTTTTTGGGGATTTGTCTGCTTCCAAAACAAAATTCTATGAAATTTTATATATTGATACATTTTTGTGGATGACCATCTGGATCCATGAACTTTATGTAGGATTCATTGCCTTTTGCCAAAATATCTGTGATGTCACCCATCTTTAACTTTAATCACACCCTACTTTTTTAATACAATGAGTCCCTTGGAGGTGGAGACCCCACGGATCACAGCAGAGTGGGTGTGGTTATGGTTAACAAATGTTTTCAGTGGGCGGGGCTTAAGATCATTTTCTAATGTCCATATTTCAATTAAAAGAGGGTTTTGTCCAAACAGACTTATACTGATGATACAATAGAGTTCTAAGATATTTATAAGAGTCACTTAAATCAACACTTTAGTTGCCCTTTAGGTTAGTTATGGCGCTTGTAAAACTGATGAATGGGAAATGTTAGTAAGAAATCCAGCCCATCTTTAGAATTTGTGTCAATGGTGAAATCAGTGTTTATCTACTCTGTAAATATTTGTTTAGTAAGTGCTTTATAGATGAGGTTTTTTTGGGGGCTGCATGATTGAAGCGCTTTCTTCTTCGCTTCTACTGCTATTTATTGAGTTTGTTTAATAACAGTGCTGGCACCTGCTGTCCAATTGAGCTCATCGTTTAGGGAGGTATGGAGTTATACAAGTAAAATATATTAAAGTAAAGTGTAAGATGGTAACCTCTATTTGTGTGCTGCATGTAATATGAAGGTTATAGTTCAGTTTCTCTGATACTTACTCAATAAAATCGTTCTTTGGACATTCAAAGGGCTTTCTACAGCGGGTCAAACTAACCCTTACAAGTTCCACCAGCGTTCATGTGTATCAACGCCACTCCTCTGTTAATTAAACAAACAAAACAGTGTCGCTTTCACGACATCAAAATCATTTTCGACAAAAGACTCGTCTTGTACCGACTCCTCAGTAAACAAGGAAATCACTGTGTGAGCATGTCTATTCAATTAAAAAGAAACTTCGGCGCCACGTATTAAGCTGCGATCCAATTTAGCCAGATGAATATGAACGTTTATCTGTACGAGCTCATCAGCGGCAAACATGATTTAACACGCCAAACAATAATGCTTGGTGGAAATGAAAAGTGCTTCTGATAAAAACGAGTGCAGCGGATTTGGATTTCCATAAATTCATCAACAAGTGAACCGCGCTGTGAAAGTGGCTGAAATGGACTTTTAATGAACGTGAAAGTGATTACAAATTATTCAAATGATATCAAAGTTGGATTTTAGTGTTTTTTCAAAAGTATGTTTATGTGTTGTGTTAACTGGTGTTTGCATCCACAGTGTATGAGGGTGATTAGAAGAAGAAAGAAAGATTTAAACTGTTGTATGGTGGAATAAATGTAAAACAATAGTCCGACAAAGGAACACAAGGAGATGTCGTGGATAGCACATGAGAAAGAAAAGTGACAAAACAATGGTATAAAAGAAACAAGTTAGTTTCACAACTATTTTCAAATATTGATTCATGACCGACATACGCTTGGACTCTCTGAAATCTTTGTGGTTCCATTTATTTCATCATAATATTAAAACTCCATCATGATCCTCAATGCAGCAACAGCTACATGAGCCAAGAAAGACGGACTAATGCGATTTCATTTTTTAATTAATTTGATTTGATCTTAGTTCATCCATTCATTTGCCAAATTAATTTCTTTCTCGTGGACATAATTATGTTGTTTTGACTACATTAGCAAAGCAGGAAGGTGCATTTACCATGTGATCAGATATACAGTGAACCCTGCCGTGAGGACCTGCCGTGATATCAAACTTAATAACACACGCAATGGATCATTTGTCCTGCGTCTGTAGGACTTAAAAGTCAAAATGCATGGTCAAACAATAAGAAATAAGCTATATTACATTATAAATTGAGAGGAAACTAAGTAACACGTTTGTTTTGTAATTGGAAAAAAAACAATATAACACTTAAGTATAGAATATTTTAGTGATGCGTTAACGCGGCCTGATGAAACAGCAACTAAGGTATCATGATACACTGTAACACAACTATCCACTTTATAATCTTGATGAAACCTGGAATCATTTTCAAACTCATCTAGCGTTTTTTCAAAATGAAGACGCAGGCTTTGTCTCACATCGCATACTTGCATACTTCAACTTAGTATTTTTAGTGCATAAGTGCATCTCAATTCTTAGTATGCTAAATGTAGTGCTCCATGCACACTAAAGTGTCGTACTAAAACGCCCACAAAACTGAGTATGGATCGTTGGTCACTTTCTACCCTAAACGGCCGCCATCTTAGTGACGTTAACGATGTAAACGGAAGTTACTTCAGTACCACTCAAATGGAGTGCATTTTAGGTGTATTTTCAGCCAGCAGTAGGAGGATGATACTTCTTCGGTGCTGATACCGGTGTAAATATCTCACGAATATGTCGGCGATACTGTTCCCACCGCTGGTTGCAAACATCGTTAAATAGTAGTGTAAGAAGAAGCTGTCCCGTCATTTACGGTTAGAACGTAGCGGCAATGTTTGATTTCAGACATACTATCTGTCAAGAATTTGCGTACTAGCTAGTACGTACACTATTCTGATGCATACTAACGGTGCACTAAGAGAAGTATGCGATTTAAGACACAGCAATTGTATCATCAGGTGTTCGTGAAGCCTTGTCAAGCTATCACGAATAGTTTAAACGAGGTAAGGTTTGATGGATAGAAGTTAAAGGTGAAATAAAGGACAGATGTTTGTGCATGAGTTGGAAAAGTGTGTGTAAAAGTACAAGCTCGTCATCAGCGCCGACACTCGGTAGAGTCGTACATGTTGTCTGTAATCCTTCAAAACGATGCTGACGATCCTTTCCAGGTTCGTCCTTGCGTCACTACTTAAAGGTTGTAAACAATAGTCAGATTTAAGAGCGTAGAGCACTTCACGGAAAGGTGACATTCAACAATTACAAAGCGAATTTAATCCATTTATCTGTGAGTACGGCACTGGAGCTCCAGGGCTATAAATCATGTTTATATGTGTTGGGATGATGCTGCCAAAATGTGATTAACTCGCTTGAAGCTTTTTTTTTTCTTTCTTCATTTTTGCCTTTTCACAATGACAAGCAGCAAGAGACGAAAAAGCTGCAGGTAGGAAAGCTTTTTATATAACTTTAGAATTCAGGATTCAATTTTACCGCTTCGTGGTTAAATGAATTAGTCAAATAAGAAACACTTAGTATTAAACTCTTCCCTTTCCTTCACACACCTTTTCAGCTAGTATTGCTTTAGTCACGCACTTATAGAGATATCCTAAACTTAGCTGTGTGTGTCATTATGAGCAGCACATCAGGGTGAAGGTTAGAAAAGCTTTTAGAGATTCCATTAAATTGGTAGCTCAACAATTTCATGTTTATGTAATAAAGCTGAGTTCCATCTGTTACACTTTGGTGAATTACCTGGCTCTCACTCACTCATGGTCGGTTTACGGTGATTGGTTTACGAGAATAAAGGTCAAGTATCGACAGACACACACCTGCAAACAATCGAGGGTGTTTATTGGACCTCAGTGTGTTTTAAGACAGTGGGACGTTACCATTTGTATCACGATATAGGGACAACGATGCAATATATTTTGATACTGTAGGAACAAGAATATATATTTGTAGTTTTAAATGCCGCTGGAGTTGAAAACGCAAAAAAACTCAGATGTATCAGCGTCATATGAAGTAGCAGGTTGGTGTGGTTTTATGATACAGTCTCTTTAACTTTTTAAAGGCCACTAGATTGTTATCATTATCTCCTATCATTTTTAAACTAAGAGAAGAAGAGCGCCACCTAACAGGCTTTTTAAATGATCATACTGTATCGTGAAACTGTTTCATGAAACCCATTTAACCCATTAGAAAGTCAAACTAATTCCAAATCATTAAGTCATTATATGAGATCATTGTATGATACATTTTACTTTAATATATATTAAAAAAACATGTATCAATGATGTTATTTTAATAAGGCAACGATTACTTTTTAGAAATATGGAATATATATAAGGAAGGAGGTTTTTGGAAAAAAAATGCAAAATGTATATTTAGAATGCCAATAAAGTATGTCAGTTAAATAAATGTTTAATAACATTTTTATTTTAACAGAAGCTCATAAAATAAAACTTGTGTCTGAATGTTAGCACTAGTGAGAAATTGGTGACATCACATTTGTCTTATATGTTATAACTGCAGATAAAAAAAAATTAAAAAAAATTAAAGTCAATTTTATGTGACCAGGAGAGTCACACTGATCTGACACAAAATAATAATTCATCCTGACTCAAAGATTACTCTTAACATGATCTAATGAATTGATACAAGGTGCACCAGTTTCTGTCTTTCTCTCACTGGTCTCTTATTAGCTTCGGGAGTGAAATCCTCCGCAGTATAACAAAAGGAAAGAGAAAAAAAAGAAATCGATGTAATTGAACCACAGTGATGGTGAGTGCAGATACTATTCTCTAATGTTAAAAAGGTGGTGCATCATTATCCTGCACTTTCACAGCTGAACCTGAACACTTCCCAAAGTCTGAAGAGCCAATATTAGCTGATACCAGGGGTGAGGAAATTAGAACAGGTGAAGGAGGAGGAGGAGGATCCTGGTTGTCATGGCGATGTGAGCGGCTTGTCCTGCTGTCAGAGCATCATGTCCCTCATTAGACGGCTAATGATTTGTGGATGGATTGAAGGTGAGAGAGTCGCCTCAGTTCGGATCCAGGACACTTGATCTCTTGCTAATGTCATCGTCTACGTAGTGCACGTGGATCTTAATGGACCTGTCGCTCTTTAGTCGATCAATCCAAATGTGTTTTTTCAATGTTGCACATGATCGTGTTTAAAGTGAGACGAGATACAAGCCAGTGTCCTTCAAGTGTTATTGCTCAGAGCCAGACATACTTTGTTGAGTATCCGTCAGCCAAGTCACTAAGAAGTTGTCGGCCAGAAAACTTCCTGCTGCACTTGCTGAGCTGTTCAAAAAAAAGAAGATTCCTGGCTCTGAGCTTCCTTAACAAAGGGAAATCAGAATTCTGCTGCTGTCGTGGCAGCACGAGTGGATCAGTTGTTGCAGGTGTGCGACGAGAGCTCTTGTGTATGTAGCTACTGTTGGTGAAATTGTGTTTCATTCTGTCATAAGTGGTCATTGCAGATGTACTGTAGCTTGTGTAGTGAGTGTTATTTACTATGCTGGAAGGGAAATTATGGAAAATATTGAAGTGAAAATAAACGGTAAGAAAACGATAAATGAATAAAATGTTGTGTTTTTAACCATTTTCTACATTAAAAAGGTTCATATCATGTTCAACCTTTGGTTTATATAAATGAAATATACATTTTAAGTTGAAATAGTTTACTTTTAAATGCTCCAACAGTAGTGAGAAAAACACAGAAATGCAACATTTATCTTCCAAGGAGTTCAATTTACAATCCAATAAATAAATTATCTTCCATATATAAAAATTAATAATGTGTCTGACGGTGTAAAAGCAAAAGTGCCAAGAATTCAAACTGGGATGATATAAATGTAAGAACAATAACTTTACGACAATTCACAACACTTATCTGACATCTTTGAATCAACAATAGCAACACATTAGCAACATTAAGGACACATTAAAGTTGAATTATTATTTATAAGTGTTTCCTTTGCTAGTTGAGGACATAGGAAGCAGACACAGTTAGAAGCCACACAATATTCAGTTCAAGGTGTCAGGGAGAGGATCTGATTATCTAATTGATATCATACATTTTAAGAATGTATTATGTTTTATCTCCACTGACTAGCCGATGTGTAAATTTAGAACTGGGGATTCTCTTTTTTTTGCCACACAGTTTTACTCGGGTGAACACTGAACATCAGTCAAAGAATTCCCAGCAGTGAGACAGCATGATGATCAGCAACAAAGTCTGCCGATTTTATTCTAACTCCATCACAAAGACGGTTTCTGTGAGCAACAGAATCTTCTATCTGGCCCTGAGTTATTAGACAAGTTAAAAGTTTGGCCAAACTTAATAAAAGATGTACTTATGTCCTGCTTAATAGTGAAGAAGATGTTTCACAAACAGCTGACCAGGTTTCATGAAACAGCTGATGAAGTTTCTTAAAAGAGCTGATGATGTGTCATGAAACAGCTAATAAAACTTGATGAAAAAGGTGATGATGTGTCATGAAACAGCTGATTAAACTTGATGAAACAGGTGATGTGTCATGTAACAGCTGATAAAACTTGATGAAACAGGTGACGATGTGTCATGAAACAGCTGATAAACCTTGATGAAACAGGTGATGATGTGTCATGACACAGCTGATTAAACTTGATGAAACATGTGATGATGTGTCATGAAACAGCTGATAAACCTTGATGAAACTGGTGATGATGTGTCATGAAACAGCTGATAAACCTTGATGAAACAGGTGATGATGTGTCATTAAACAGCTGATAAGTTTTCATGAATAGCTAATGAGGTTTCATGAACAGCTGATGACCATTAATTAAACATTGAATGAGATTTTATGAAACAAGGTCGTCACTGTGAAGGGTCACTAGATGGCACTGTGCGCTCTAATTCTGACTCTAAATCTCTAATTCAACGAAGCGCCACCTGCTGAGCTGTAGAAATCACTGCGCTGTATCATGAAGTGTCCCCAACTTCCCACTAGTGCTAACATATTAATTAAAATAAATTTGCTCAGGTCTTTAGCTTTAAATAAGATTTCCTGATGAGGAAATATATATATATATACAGTATATATGAGGCATCATTAATGAACTTAAAACTTGTAAGAATATCCAGTAATCATTCCTAATTAGGTTGTTATTTATCGTGATGATTGTGTAATTTTTTAAGGTGAGTCGATAAAAAACACATTTACAAATCGTGGGTTATAAGTATATTTCCTTTAAAAGGCAAACACGTCATGTGCCTTAGCTAAATGTATCACAACCTCTATCTGCTTTTTCTTGTTGGTTAAACAACCAAACATTAATAGGAAACAGACAAATTAAAAATACTTTTAAAATAAGACATATTTACTTTTGCTGGAAAGGCTTATCAAGATTCCTTAAAGGGTCAGCTCACCTAAAATTCAAACCTGACTCCTTTTCTACTCAGCCTCATGTCGAACAAGGGTTGGGATTATTTTAAGAATAATCTGTTATTTTCTAGAGAAAAAGGCAAAATTGTATGTTCATTTTAATGTAGCGACTGTAACAGTTGTCTTCGTCTTTATCTCAAAACAAAATGTTGGGTTAACTATCACTTTAATCTAATATTCTTTTTAGTATTTAAAGATGGATTTTTTAAATTTCCAATATATTTAGTTGTTTTTTTTGTTCATTAAAAAATAGGCTTTGAACACACAAACGCCACTGAAGTATGATCATTAAAAAAAAGAGACTTTAAATCGTCTTTTCTACTGTACTTTTACTAAATTTTTCTCAGCGGATTACAAAACAACTTTCTCTTTAAAGCTATCAATCTTCTGTCACTGTGTCAAATTTGACAAGTTTTTTGTGGAAACTGAACCTGGATGCCAAGCTCTGCATTAAGCAGCGGCGATATTCTTTTTACCGGTGTAAAAAAAAAAAGAAAAAAGTCTTCTCTCTCGCGCACTAACTCTCTTCCCAGCTCATGATCTTATGAAACAGTGGGGTCCCCTGTGGGCTCCTGTCCCGGCCCCCATGTCCTTCGATATTCTGCCCATGAACGCATTTTGGAGTAGGTACAGCCTCGGTCCGCCTTTTTAAATGAAAGGTGTTCATCATCGCCTTGTCATCAACTGTGCACCGGCGCGACAGGTTGATGCCACTTAGTCTCCCCGAGGGGAGTTTGTCCTGTCAAGCACGATTTTCACTTCTGCCATTTCACCTTGACGGATGAGGGCGACCTGGACAGGACAGGACTGCCGGCCCGCATAATGGACCCTCCAGTTGTCGTCTGCTCGAAAAGCGATTTCGGGAGACATCTGTGTCTTATTTTAGTCCCCGTGCTCGTCATCCTGTATTAACACCAACATATGAATCAGAGCTTCCTTAGTCACTCGTCACCCCCCTCTCCCCTCTATCGTTGGAAAGGCTGCCGTGGTGGAGATGACCGCTCTTTTTCACCGCCTGAAGCAAGAGCTCTTCTTGTCCCACTTCGCCCGCATTGTCGGCTCCCCAGCGTTGGGGAACGTGGCATTAATGCCGGCTGACATGTCGAGGCGCTGTGATTTCTTGGAGGGGTTGTTTTTTTTTTTGTTGGGGTGAGCGTAGGGGGGTGAGCGTGGGTGGTGAGTGTGGGGTGGCGCAGGGAGAGGAAAATAGGGTCGACATCTCTCCAGGACCTTTTACAGCCTTTTAAAAGCTCTGAGCGGG
Organism: Callionymus lyra; assembly: GCF_982586985.1. Lineage (NCBI taxonomy): Eukaryota > Metazoa > Chordata > Actinopteri > Syngnathiformes > Callionymidae > Callionymus > Callionymus lyra. The sequence continues at coordinate 26,892,283 of NC_141827.1, forward strand.
GCCGGCCTGACGCCAGCCACTCACCGGGGAGAAAGTGCTGACTGAAGAAGAAGCCGGGAGGGCAACTCTTGAAGTTTGTGGTGGTTGGGGGGCGGGGGGGTGATGGGGGACAGGTGGGAGCGCTTCCTGGAATGTCTCTAGGAACCAGTTGTGGATGCTCCACGAGCTAATCCGCCTCACTGTAGTCGCTGTGTAATTACAACCGTTGACCATAAATAATTCATGGGACACGACCTCTCTGAAATACCAGCACTCATGGATCCACTTCAAGTTTCCACAGTTCCAGTGATGGACTTACTTAAATATTTGAAGGGCACAAGCGTCGATAAGATAATTCTGGGTTTAACGACCATCATGCTAAACCTCTGGAGTCATAATGACTGGGATGTCGGAGCCCTTTAAGCTTTTAAACTTTGAAAAAAAAAAGTAGTTTTGGGGGGCAGAAATTTTGGAAATATAACACAACAAACAAACTTTTTATTTTAGATAAATGAATGTAAATGATAAACAGATCCCAAAAATTTGATCATTCTTTCTATTTGTTTCTCTTCCAGGTTTTTTTCTGTATAGAAAATATGTGCATTTAAGCTAAGTGGGATTTGTCCGGATCCCCAAAGAATAGTAAACATATTTTTTTAAGAAGAATCTTTTATTTTCTCTTTGCAATTGTTAAGAAAAAAACCCAGAGCAACATTTATACTCTAAAACTTAGCAGCGTGGATCCTCGAGTCGATTCCCCACTGAAGTCAGTTGGTTCCTTATCATTGAGTTTTCTTCATCATTCTGTCATATTTATTTTCACCCACAGCTTCCATCCTGCGATAGGATCGGTGAGCTGATGCTAAAAAGTACAGCTGAGGTTCTTGTCTTTGGGAATTTCTATCGATAAGAGATTTTCAAAACGGCTTTCATTGGTTCAGTTTCAAAAAACAAAAACAAACAAGGAAACTGTTATAAATCATTAAGATCGTTAGTTCTATCACAAGAGCCATGATTGTTTAAAATAAACCAATCATTACAGAAAAGGTAAAAATTATTTAAAATGATAATTATAGATGGTATAGAATTAGGATTAGGATAAGGGTTAGGGTTAGGGTTAGGGTTAGGGTTAGGGTTAGAGTTAGGGCTAGACGGACAGAATAATAAATACATTAATTACGTTTTTTTCTGGATGTCTGTTCCTGCCCTCCTAAATCAGTATTTTGTTTTTGCTTCTGGTATGGAGTTCTTGTTATTACATGGGTCATATTTACACATTAATATATGTCCACCACACTTCTGCGTATTACCTTGTATTCCTCCTCTTCATAACCAAACTCGGAGTAAATAATGGAAAAGCCAAAACAAAGGCCTTATTGCACGCCTCCCTTGTAATTACTTCTGTGGACTTCTATTTGCCTGTAATATTTCAATGCCGCTACTGAAGAATGAGTTTCTCCAGCAGCGATCAGAAAGGCAGGAGTAAATGGGAAGGACTGGTGCGGGGGTTGCGTACACTCGTCTAAGATCACAGCAGTGGCAGCGACCACATCAGGAAGCAGCGCTGTAGGCGAACACAAGTCAACACAGCCTAATGCGAGCCAGTGGTATGCATGATGGTAAATAGATTGAGAAAATGCTCTTTTCATGAGGAAGACGGAGCTTTTCATTAATCCTGGAGCAGAACCTGCCTCCGCAAAAATGAGCATCCCTCGCGGGAAAGACAAAACACCCACGGTGGGCTCCAGGATTCTCAGAAGAGCTCTCATTCTGATTATGGACTTGTTCTTTTGAGCCCCTCCCCCCCACCCCCCCACGCACACACACACACCCCAAGCTGGGTGTGTGTGTGTGTGTGTGTTTGTAGATACCGTGTCGTGTGATTCTTTCTAGCGCTCGTGCGTCGTTTCCAGCCAACGTGTGAGCCTGTTTTTCAACCCTCTATATGGTTTTGAGCCGCAGCGCGTGGGCGGATGTGGTCGGGACCGATATTCACTCAACTCAAATCATGTTTTCACGCGCATGAGTCGTAGGTTTTCTCACTTTATTTTAAGGCACCGATGATACCCACATGTCGAGGATTAACTCTGGAGCACAAAGATTCTGCGAATATTCACATGTGTCGATGATGATAAGTCGGGCTTAAGCTCTTCCTCTTTTGCCTCCATTAAAAGAAACAAACCGCTGGCAGAGCTCTGCACCTTCAGTGGAGCACGAATCCCCCGCCGCTCTCCACCTTCCTGCCCATTTACTTTCATTAATTAAAACTCTACTTTAATAGACCCAACGTGAGCTCAAACACTCACATTTACAGCAACAAATTGAAAAAGTTAATAGCAATATTGAAGTCAATTATCGGGGAAATTAAATGGAGTTTCGTCACCAATAAATACGCGTTAGATTTTGACCTGATTATTATTGTGAAAGAGACTCGATGTATAGTGTACGCCAGGGGCCCCCAACCTTTTTTGCAACTGCAAAAGGCGCTGTTTTTTCCCAAAGGTTTACCATCAGCTGGTTACACACTTGAAATAACTAAATATGTATTTATATGGATGATAAGTGATATTCTTCTTTCCTTGATTTTCTGGAACTCCTGATGTGTTATCAGTTTTATCTTGCCCTTTAAAGTATATACTTTATTGAATATTGTTTTGATTGTTTAAGCGCTTTGTGACCCTGGTCTTGAAAAGCGATATATAAATAAAAATGACTTACTTACTTACTTACTTACTATTGCCAATGTGATAAACAAGAAAGAAACCAAAAAATAGATAATGACATGGCTTTAGGGAAAATAAGTTTGTACCGAGCACCACGTTGGTTTACAGCCTACATGACGGGGTGTCTAACCTTTTCCGGTTGTGGGCAACATTTGATGTAGAAACAAGCCAAATGTAAAAAAAAAGGGACATCAGACATTTCATTCAAATATTCAAAATGAAAGCTCAGATATATTCAACCAGTTCAACACAACATGTTAAAGGTGTTCACAGACGGACAAAAATGTGTTCACAATGCTCAGTATTTAGGGATTAGTAAGTAAGTAAGTAAGTGATTGGCATCAAAACTTCAGTTTAGAAAAGATTTTGTGACATTAAACAGATTTTTTTTTCTACATTTTCAAATCATCTTGTTCTCCTGGCCACCCATTGGACATGTGTGGCCCACATCTATGATCGAATCGTAGTAAATTAAAATTTGTTCAGTGTTATTTTCTCTCATCACCTGCTCCCATTTCTGTTAATTACCCATCCCTTATGTCTCCTCTCTCGCTCCCGACCACATTTCCTAGTTTGCCAGACACCCACTCGTCTTCCTGATCTCTTGTCTGCTGGATCTTCAATCCCATCCAGGAACCCTGACCTTGTTTTCATGTTGTTGCTAGTAATTAGAGCTGTTGCAACAGATGCAAGGCAAACTTTGTGCACATGTACACCGTGTGTGTGTATGTGTGTGTGTGTGGTGAGTGACTATAAATTTTTGAATCTTGAATCTTCTTCCGTTGGTATTCATTTTGCTTCTGAAATAAATCTGCAAATTTACTTAGCTAGCTCGAATATTTGCCGACTTTTCAATGAATATTCTCTTTGGTAATGGAATCGAGTACCCGGAGAATGAATCAAGACAGAAACTTCCTGTTTATCCACTAGTGCCTCACAGTTTAACATGAGCTATATAAATACAAATTACTTACTTACTTACTTACTATAAATAAACCTTTATTTGTCATTTGTCATTGACATTTGCGACTTTTTTTTTATACTATTAGAGATCACAGAATTATTTAGGTGTTAAAAAAGAGCACGTATCACACAATACATTATATAAATGGAAACCCGACTGATAAATAACAAAGAATAAAAACAAATATATATATATATAAATATATATTCACATATTCACCCTGCCATGACAGTGTCAGTGGATCCAGATTCCTCTCCATCCGTCTTCTCCCCCTCTCTTCTCTCTCCATCCCTATGTCTCTACTCTCCCAGCTGGTCACAGCCGAAAATTGTTCACACTATGTCTGGTTCTACTCGCGGTTTCTGCCTGTTAAAAGGAGTCCTGAGAGTTTTGTTGTGATTTGACACCTTCAGTTAAAGTGAATCAAACGTGAGGAAAACACAAGACAAGTAGGCAAACATAGTGGTGAATAAAAACTAGCATAAACCTTTTTACCAAAAAATCTTATACAAAATAAATAAGCTAAAATAACCTACGTTGATTAAATTGGGACGGTTTAATCAATTTGGTGCATTTAATTGTGTTGGATTTACAAAATCAAAGAAACTTTTTTTTTACGACATTTACTGATTAAAATTAAACTTAAAAACTAAAACAGAGAAATAATGTGTTCTACTTTAGCTGGAACAGAAAACCTTTTTTTTTGTTGGGATTATTTTCAGGGTAATACAAGTGTTTTTTGGAGTTAAAGACAGAAATGTTTGTTCATAGTACCAACAGCCCTCATTTTCTTCAACCTTCTTGTTGTAAAATAGAAACTTAAAAGCATCTAAATACCTCCATACTGCTCGTCTGTAACGTTCATCCTGTTTTGAAGAACATTTTCGGTGAAAAAATGAACAAGACTATAATATTTGTAAGCTTGTTTGAAGCAGAAGCTAAGAAGCTAACATGGTACACAGACAGGAAACACTCTGGATAAATGTAAATGTACAAAATGTAACTGTATTCAACAAAACATATGGGTTGTTTTTAAATGTTGTAAACATTTTTGTAAGACGAAACTATCCTGGGTTGAAAAAAACAACACCAAAAACTCGTTCTCCATTAGATTGAACCCCCTATTTTCTACAAACTGTGTGTAATTCCACTGTTTTTCAATAGCAAATGTTAGTCTTTTGTTTTCTCTTCTAAGCCAACAGTAAATTGATTTTCTTCCCTCTCTCTCTCTCTCTCTCTCTGGAGGTGAGTCAGATGCCAGCAGAGAAAGATGAAAAGAATATCAACCTTCATGTGTGAAATGTTGAGGGGAAAGACGGCAGCGTTTGAGCGAGCAACGTGATTGTGTATTAGCTGATGCTAGTTTGTGTGGATATTCTGCAGGTAAGACAAAAAAACGATTCAGTCCAACAAACAGAACCGTCAGTGTCACTTCCCTGTTCCTGAGTTCCTTGATCTAAAGCTCTTTGCTAGAAAAAAAACATTGCTAGCAAATCCATTCTAGCTATAGCTTCAGCTAGTAAATAACACTATCGGACAACATTTCACAACATATACATCATTTTTTAGAGAAATTGATCAAATAAAAAATATTTTAGTCATGATGGGTATACATCAGTACTTATCCCAAGTTACGATCAATGACTGCCATAAATCTCTTTAGGAGGATATAGACTACCAGCTCACAAAATGTCATAACATTGTAATGAACAATTCTGGAGAAATTGATACTTGAACATATTTGAGCCATACTAGGCAAAAAGCATTGTCAAAGATGATAGATTATAAAACAATGAATATCCCCAGTTACGATTAATGAGTTGTCATAGATCTCCTATAGAAAATGTACACTACTAGCTCACAAAGTATCAAAACATCTGAATGTAGACTTTCACATAAATTAACAATTAAAATATCATATTTTAACCACGATAGTATATAGCATTGTCAAAGATGATCGATTTCTGATGCTTTGAATTAATAATTATCCGAACGTACGATCAATGACTTCAAAATGTAGACTACTTTCTCACAAAATATAATATTTGAAAGAAAAAAATTTAGAAATGTCATAATTAAAACATAATATTTAAGCCATGACAGTCATGTGTCATCGTTAAAGATGACCGTTTTAGGATTCTATAAATCAATAATCATCCCAAGTTACGATCAATGACCGTCTCTTAGAAGATGTAGACTACTAGCTCAGAACATAGGACAACATTTCGATGTAGAGTTTAAAAGTGATTTATAATTAAAACAATATATTTTAGCCATGTTCGACATGTAGCATAGTCAAAGATGACAGGACATGACTCTTATAAATCGTATAAAACAACATTTTAAAAAGACATTTGCAGCCGTGACACAGCATCGTTTGAGCGAGCAACTTGGTTGTGTATTAGCTGATGCTAGTTTGTGTCGACTTGCTGCAGGTAAGATAAAAAACGGTTCAGTCCAACAAACAGAACATTGTCAGTGTAATGTTCATGTTCCTGAGTTTCTTGACCTAAACCTCCACAGTATGTTAGAATCTACTATGTTAGCATGTATGTAAGAAGGATCTGTCTCGCCTGCAGTTAATAAAAAACTCTGCAGCGAGAATTCTGACCCGCTCTAGTAGAAGAACCCCCATTTCCCTGATTCTTAAAAGTCTTCCTTCGCTGCCAATTTCTTTCAGGATCAATTTTTAAATTGCGGTTATTGTTTTGGATTGTTTAAGCGCTTTGTGACCCTGGTCTAGAAAGGCGCTTTACAAGTAACCTTTACTTACTTCTATTAAGAAAGTATAAAGCAACATTTCTCTTTATCAAGTGGATAAAAGTCTGGATTCAATATTACGGTCTAAATGGGGCCATGAGTCACTCTATAGATCTCATGTAAATGTCCCTTTTTCTTCAGTCACTGCCTCTTGAACTTCATCAAAAAAAAGGGGGATGTCAAAACAGTTTTCACCACCAGCTTATCATCCGCAGAAGAAGAAGTGGGAAGTCGACATTTTAATCAGCCGCAGCTAGTTAAATGAATCTCCGGCAAACATCAGAGAAATCAGACGCTGAACTCGGGGACGCGTCAGCTTCTACGGAGCCTATGAAACTCTCCACTACCTGCAGCTCACTAATCTCATCTTAGCAAGGCCAGCCACCGCCTCCTTTTTTCAGCATCGCACGTCTTCAGCGGAGCGTGACCGGCGGAGACGCAGCGGTCGGTCCCCAGGTAACCACGGCGGCATCCATTTGTAATGTTGATGTCTCTTCCAATAATTGAAGGTCCTTTATCAACACCTGAGTTGATAAGTCGAATCTCCTCTGCAACAGAGGGAGCTAGAGCTGCTTTCTCTGGTCAGTTTTCATCATTATCTTTACTTGGTTCTCTCATATTTTCTTTATTTCCTTATTTATCTCACCTTGCTTATGTTATTGTTAATTTAAAATAAATACCTACTTAAATAAATACTTTAATGAAATGAAAAGAATTGTTTATTTGGACAGTTTTCTGTCTCTTATTTTTGTTTGAGTGCTTTTATTTTGAAGGGCAAAAAGAATTTGGACGATTAATCAACAGTTGAGTTGTGTTTTTTGTAAAAAATAATGTTTAAGGCTGTATGTGTGTGCAAGTGTGTGGTTGTTTTTTTGTCGTATCAATTAAAAAAAAGGTTTTGTGTGTTGTTTTGTGTACAATTATGTGTTGAAGAAAATGCATGTGTGGGTGTGGGTTATTTTCAATGTTTGTGCATTAATGGGTTTTTTTGTTTAAAATTGTGTTTAAGAAAGGGTGCATGTGTTTTTGTGTTATTCTATGTGACATGTGTCTGTGTGCATTAATGGATTGAAGAAAACGTGTGTTTGAGTATGTTTTTCTCTATGTGTGTATCTGTACATGTGTGTCTGCTTGTTGTTTGTATTCCATTCACTTAATTAAAACACACATTTTGTGTGTCTCTTCTTTGGGTAAAGTTACATGTGTTTGTGTGCATCTGTTTTTGTGTTGTAATTGTGTGTCTTTAAAAGTCATTGTGTTGTTGACGTTAGTCTGCAGATTTGTGTACATACGGCGTTAAAAAGAGTGAGTCTCTACAATTAAACATGCATGTTTTCACACTTATCACGTGTTGTTTTGGTGTCAAACACAAAACAAACAACAAACAAACACAGAGATGATTCATATAAATTGATCCACTCGAGAATCGGACTCATACTTCCTGGTAAATGCACAACAAGTTATTTGCAGCAGCTTGAACACAACACTCCATCAACACACTTCCGGATGCGTTAACAAGGTTACCTGCGTGTGTTTATTTACTCCAACAACAACAGACTGCTGGCCGTCTCATCTTGCTGCAGCGATGCAGAAAAGTACTGGAGGTGCGTCAGTAAACACTGATATCACTCTTGGAAGTGATTGCAGCAGCTGGTACAGCAGACCGGACTGACACACGCCCTTTCTCAGCCAAACCGGGTTCATCTTTTTTGCTTCTTTTTTTCCCACCACGAGCTGTTGCACAACAAAAACAACCGACAAGTCCAAATGCATCTCATTTGGAAGCGATTTAATCGCTCATGACGACGAGTTGGAAGCTTATCCACCAAACTAGAAGCTTCGATTTGTACTTTTTTTAAATAACGAGTGATGCAAGAGAATATATTCATCAGACTGAGTCGATAAAACTACAACTATAAATGTCCAATGGCTTTAGAGAATGTGATATATTTAGCTGTGGTGGAAGTTAAATGAATCCCAGAATCAGAGAAAGTTGAACCATTTGTATTATAGTTCCTGTCTGTAGAGTTTTTTTCTTTTTTTTAGTCTAGAGCAGAGACAAATAAATACATATTCTAACGTGACTGTAGTAAGGGACCGTCACGCTAAAAGACAGATTTTAATTATGTGATAACCTAAAAACATGAAAAAGCTTATCATTATTAAGTAATAAGTAAGTAAGTAATGACGATTTAATTAAAAATATTACCGAAAGAAAGGATATATATATTCTTTTTTTGGCAAAAGTAAAATAAATGTGTATGTTTATTAATTAAAATAATGAAGTCTAAAATAATTTAAATCATGTATATTAAAAAAAAATGTTTTTAATGTGAATTGATATTTTGTGTGTGTTTATTTAGGGTATAAAGGTCAAAATAGAATGTACCTTGGCCGGATCAATAATCCCTTCCCTAAAACCATCACTGAGAGGTCAGGGGTCTACATGCTAATTATCAAGCAATTCTGTCCTTGTCCCGATTGGGATGTATTCACATTTTTACAATTTCCTAAAGGAGCTGAAATTCTGAAAATATTGAGGTTTAAATTTGATCACTATTTGATGTATTTTAATTTTCATGGGGTCCTTTTTGGCGCCCCCTTTCCCTTGTCCTGATCCAGGTCCACATACATATGTTTTTATTTTATAATATAATTAGTTCATAAATATGTTATATATATATATATTTTTACTTAATTATATTTTCCGTATCTCATTTATGTAGTACACTTGGTAAGACTATGGGTTCAACATAAAAAAAAATAAGGCAACAAATGATTGTTGAAAAAAACTATATTCAGAGAATCTAATTTACAAAAATAACATGAACGTTAATGTGGGATAAAAATGAGTCATCAGACATTTTTCATGATCATTATTGAATAAAGGCCAAAAAAGTCTCCATATTCGGGTATAAAATTGCACTGAAGATTAAAATTGTTAAATCAAACTGCTAGATTTGTGTACTAAATTCCAGTGTGTGCGTTTGTGAGGCTGTGGGTGCAATATCTTGAATTAATAATCCACTGATAGTCTGTTAAACTATCATCTGGCTGTTTTCATTCCCACTTTTCTGATTTAAAAGGGTGAATATGACTTTAATGATTATGGGATGTGTACATCTTATTGCAGGCTGGTCACTGTGGATAAGCTCTTCTGTCTGTAACACCCACCTCTGAGGTGGAGCGGAACCGAAGAGTGCTCACATTTGTAGTCAGGGAGGTAGAAAAGTGTGAAAAAGACGAGGCAGAGGAAAAACTCAGCACCAGCAAACATGAATAGCTTCTGTCTGACAGCATTCCTTCTTTTTTTATTCTTTTATTATGCAGGTTCAACACAGCTGCAGCTCGGGGATCTGCAAACATGACTCAAACGCCGTGAACACACAACAGCAAATCACAGGTGAGATTTTGGAAAATAGCAGGCAACGGTTGGTGATAAGCGACAGCTCTCTCTGACTAAATCTGCACATGGCGTGATATATAAGATGCACTTAGACTTGAGAGAGTTGCTGTACATCAGGATCTCTACTAGGAAAGAACCTTTTCTATCACACCATGAACACCATTTATTTTTATTTTTATTTTTAAATAACGGCTGTGATAGTTACAAAAGAGGTGATGTTGCACATATGTTATAAAGGCACTACAAATATCAATATATACTATATATATATATATAGTATATATATATATATATATATATATATATATGTATATATATATATATATATATATATATATATATATATATCAATACAAATATAATAATGTTTGGGTATTAATAGAAAAGATAGAAAAATATGTTTTGAAGATCCTAAAAAAGTAGTTTTCCATGACGTTTATACACAAATTATATAAAATAAGTAAAGAGCTTTTGGCCTGAAAAATGTAAAATTAAATAGTAAAACTACTAAAAAACGTAATAATAATAATAAAAAATAATACATTTTATCTTATTAGGTATTGTTAATGCTTTGGGTTGTTTAAATTTTTTTTATTTATTTTATGTATTTTTGAATAGGATTTTGAACTAATTCTTTATTTATTTATTTTTTAACTGTATTTGATCTAATATTATTCAGGAAGACGAAAAAAATAGTTGGTTTTTTTGGGGATTTTTTTACCGATTATTTTTATTTCACTAATTTGTATTCATTATACGTTTTTTTTTATCATTCTCAATAAGATTCGGGATTTCGTTTTTCTATTTCATATTTCATATAACCTTATTCAGGAAGTTAGAATAGTTTTCAAACTCATTTTGAAAATGTGCGCCCCCTTGTGGTGGAGGGTAGAAAAGAACTCAAAAGACTTCAAGAGTTTTTCTTTGTAGCTCATCGTAACATTTAGTTCCTGCATTTTCCTGTAACTTTTTTGAACATTTCAAGGTTGATTAGTTCACTGAACCCTTAAGGATATTAAAGGTCTTAATTATGAAAAGTTTGAGGTTCAATCCCGGTGTCAATCCAGATGTCCTGAAGCCATCGAGCAACCTTTAATTGCTCTTGATGACGACGCTGGCGTCGGAACAACAGCCGCCTCTCGCGTCGTCATCAAAAGAGCAGGAGTTCTATCCCCCCACTGCACGGTGCAAGACTCTGATCGTCTGATCACAGCCCTGTGCTTTAAAGAGGATTCAAAGCCTTGATTTTAACAGCTGAATCAACGCCACTGACCTCAGGTTAGACGAGTCCATTATCTCTGGCGACTGTGCGTTAATGGTTTGAATTAGTTCTTCGTACTTGTCAGTGAGACGGTCAAATGTGAAACAAAACTGCCTCAAAACTATTTTAAAAATAAAATCACTTGTACATCACTCTTTGTTTTTCATCATGTATTTTTCTCACTCCCTCTCAGTAAACACTGCAACATTATCTTCTTTTTTTTGATTGAGGAATCTGATCTGCGTCCAGGGGTCACCGTGAGGATTTATTACAATGTAATATGGTTACTATATAGTTAATCCGGTTAAATTTGGGCATTTATTTCACAGACCATTAGAAAAAATGCGTGAAATATACTACTTACTACTTATAGGTCGATGAGGCTCTAATCTACAAATTCAATTAAAGCTGGTATCATTTTGAAACTGAAAATGACATCTTGTGGTGAAATGAAGACACTGTATCATGATACCTCCTCAACTGTATCATGATACCTCATCAGCTGTTTCATGAGGCCTTATCAACCCATCACTACCACTGACTACAATATTAAATCATTTAGTTTTTGAAAAGGCTTCATGAAGCAGCTGATTAGATATCATGATACAGTTAATGAGGTATCATGATACAGTGTCTTCATTTTTGAACCACTAGATGGCACTCAAAGCCATTTGAATTAGTCGATCAGAATCAAAGATTATAAAGCAGAGAGTGACATCTATTGGTCTTTTAAAATAAAGACACTGTATCGTGATACCTCATCATCTGTTCCATGAAGCCTCTTCAACCCACCACTACCTTAAAAACACCTTAAGTCAAAACAATGGAATTGATTAATTATTTCTAATTATCCGACCAGTACCAGGTCGTACACCACTGGGTTGAAAGCCATCACTAGTGTCCCATAAGCAGCTTTAAAATTATTATTTTTTCAATCTAGACTGAACAAAGTGATGTTTCTTGACAAGTGGAATTTTCAAGTTTGAAGATAAAGCTGAGGTGCATCTACAGTGTTTGGAAATCCTCTCCGGGGAGTAGATGGCATCTGCCGGGGAGAAGGATGAATCTGCAGCCAGCGCTTGGCACACTCCACATGCACACGCACACGCACACGCACACGCACACGCACACGCACACGCACACGCACACGCACACGCACACGCACACGCACACGCACACGCACACGCACACGCACACGCACGCACACGCACACACACACACACACACACACACACACACACACGTTTTCCCATTTCCAGCAAGAGCCTCTGTGAGAGGGAACAAGGGGGGTCTTTTGGGAATCTAACCACAGGTCTGTGCTGGGATAGACTGCACGTTTGTTTATTGCACTGTTGCAGCAACAGCCACGGTGAAAGGATTTAGATACTTGAGAGTCTCTCTGCAGAATAACCCCCCCTCCCACCCCACACACACACACACACACACTCCTAACCACCACCACGAACACCAGCTCCTCTCTCACTCCTGGACTCATTTCACTCACTTTGATCATTGTGGTTTTCATCAACGTGGTTCCCTCATTACAAGAAGCCTTTGCCAAGAGAATGTAGATGTAAAGAAGGATTCATGGGGGGCTGGGGGGGGCGTGCTAATCTGCAGGACGCTGCTGTGTTAATAAACACATAATGAGGCGATGCATCTGTATCTACCACTCTGCAGCCTGACACTTATTAAACTGGGTAAGAAAAAAACCGGGGTCTTGTGCTGAGTCGGCATCGCTGAACGAAGTCGGTAGACAAGATAAGCCAGGCAGAGCAGGGGAGAGTAAATCTAAAGGTGTTTGAATAAGCTCCGCACATCTCACGCAGCCACAATCTACAGGATATTTCTCTCCGAATCTCCCACGGGGGAGTCCAGGAACCAACGCCTCATCAGTTCCCCTGGACGGACGGGGTTTTAGTGAGAGGATGACGCTGATGCGTGGATTTAAAGAGTGAACCACATCCTCTTTAATCGTCTTTGTGTGAAGACTTGATTTTCCCCTTCGTCATGTTTTCCTCATGTAGAGCGCTGACGTCTCTCTGGAGTTTTCGAGGGGACCTGGATTAGGACAGGGGAAAAGGGGGCACCAAAAAGGACCCCATGAAAATTGAAATACATCCAACAGTGATCAAATTGAAGCCAAGAGATTTCCAGAAATCCAGCTCTTTTGTTCGTTGTAAGGGGGCAGGAAGGGGGGCAAAAGACCACGTTGAAAAATTCAAATATATCCAATCGAGACAAAATTGCTTTAAAATGATCATGTACTCTACCGATCTCTTTTTTTAAGGTTTAAGGAGAGGGAAACTTAATCAGGTCAAAGGAAAGGGGGCACAAGGGGGGCAAAGGAAACCAATAGAATTTCAAATATGTCAATAATTCAATTGAGTTAAAACCATATATTTCATACTGACTAAGACCCTCTTAAAAATTCAAGTATATCAAATTCTCATGAAGCCGAAATTGCTTGAAAATCAGCATATAGTCTCCTGACCCCTTAGTGAAGGGGGGGAACCTCGATCAGGTAAAGGGGGCAGAAGACCCTAAAAAATGCTATTGCATCCCATTGTCATGATATTGAAGCCATGTGCTGTTCAATACTGCTTCTATTAATTGTAATGGGGTAGAAAGGGGTACAGAAGACTACCTGAAAAAAGTAATATATCACACTAAATTTGAAGTATTTGTATTTAACGCAAAGTAAAGGAGAATTCAGTAATGTCCCCTTGAAAACTAATTCAATTCATAGCATATATCATCTCAAGAATAATACATATAAACTGATGATTATTTCAAAAATGTCAGCTCCATTATCTGCTCTGACTTTCTATAAAGAACCTCTCTCTTCAGAGTTCTTGATATATAATAATAGGTACCTTTCAACTGTAATGTAGGAGAAAATCTGTGGTATTTCAATAATTGTTCTTTTAATAATGGTAAGAAAGTGTATCTGACAGAACTATTCTTCATTACAAAGCTCTTCTATCCTCCTATAAATGGAATTGAACTCTTTGGAGTATAAAACCCTCACCCGGTATAAAAATAAATTTCTGAGGGTTTTTTTGTTTTTCAATTTTTCGATATAATACCATGATAATTACCAATATAATTATTTTAAATTCAAAGTATTACTCTTGAAACATTTACATTTGTTTCTCCTCCCTCAAATTTTATCCGATTTTAACCATTCAAACTTTTATCAATTAAGCTCTTTTCCGAAATGCGGGAAATGTTCTAGCTCTCTTTTATCTGTTCCACTCTTTCTTTTATTCCTCTTTTTCTACCCCATTCATTTCAATGGGGAAAATCTTCAACTCATGTTTCAACTCCTTCCACTTTGACCTACTACTTATACTTTTACTACTTCTACGTTATAATAATAATAATTGTACTACTACTTTTACTTTTACTACTAATCCACTTCTTCTACTTTCACTACTAATTCCACTAATACTTCCTCTACTACTTCTACTACTAATACTAGTACTACTTCTATTTTTACTTCTAATTCTACTACTTCTTTTACTTTTCTACTACTTATATTTTTACTACTAATTTCACTTCTTCTACTTTAACTACTACTTCCACTAGTACTTCTTCTACTAATACTACTAATACTTCTACTTTTACTACTAATTCTACTTCTACTTTTATTTTATACTACTTCTAGTTTCACTACTAATTCCACTTCTTCTACTTTAATTACCAATTCCATTACTACTTCCGCAACTACTTCTATTACTAATACTACTATTACTTCAACAGCACAGAAGGGTCATCATTCACACTGCATTTTCTTCTCTTTTTATATAATGTTTAAATTATTGTATTTTTGTATTTTTAATGATACCTTAGACATTGTTCATTAATAAATAACATATAATGCGGCATCACTGATATTTCATCGACAATCCCAGCCCTGGTGCAACCTCTTAACTCAAGCTAACATAAGCATAAAATAATGTTATTTTCTAAGATTCAGTAGGTCCTTCTAGACAAGAGTGGAGTTGACTCTTGCATCCTGACTGACAGTTGTCACTTCAGATTTTAAAGGAGTTCACGACAATGTCCTCGAGAGCCAGAACCTGCTTCTCCTCCCAGCAAGACACGTCATGAAATCCACCAAATCCGACTGAACTCAGATATGTCTCCACCCTTCCAGTGACACCTCCTATCAAACCAAATCTCCTGCATATGTCTCCCCCCGAGCCCCCCTCAACCTTCCACATACATCCTTTTACAATCACTTCCACTATGATGAACGTTCCAACCAGCGTTAATTCTCTGAATCTCATCTTTTGAGAGCTCACTGGAAGGAATGAGATTGAATTAAAAAATATATTCTGCTGAGTCAGGCTATTTAGATAATTACGCACTCCGATGAGGAACATTTCTCCTCCTGGATGGAACTTTGGAGGGAATGCAGACAATGGCAAATTTGGCAGCGATCAAACCGGCCCACCCACCATCAATTAAAGCTGCGAGAGAAGGATGGCACAAAGCTCATTTCTGTCCGTGCAAAGAGGCCTCAGGGAACGGCCAAAAATGGAAGCGGTATTAACACGGTACCGACATTAGGCATCAGATACCTTTTTTTTTTTCTTCTTCCAATCCTCTAATGTGCCTCGCTTGGCTGCTCCTCACTGGTTTGCACTCCTACACTGTTTAAGTGGGTATAATAGGACTTCAATGAGGCAATAGCATGATAAGATTATCAATTGTAATTGAAATAAAAATGCATTTTGTGTTTGATTCCATGAAACTAAAATATACAGTGATTATTTCTCGTTAAGAATACAAGATTTTTTCTTAAAAATTACCTCAGCCAAGGAGGTTTTTTTGATGATGCGATTTTCTGAAAGAGATGTCATTATAAAACAAGAAACAAATGATTAGATTCGGCATCTGAATCCAAAAAACCTGCCAAAGCGGTTCTGTTGTGCATTTGGGAACTGCCACCTCTCATTAAGGTTATTCCTTTAATAATATTCCAAATGCTAAAAAGAAGCATCAAATTAAATAAATAAAATACTCGTAAATAAATCTGAAAATTGGTGAAAATGAGTGGCTTAGTCGAGTGTTTCTTTACGCTTATATGATCTGATAATTACAAAGAAACTGTTTCTTTAAGTGACATAACAGACAATAGATGACATCACTGAAATACTTGCAAGAGCCTACAACTCAAACGCAAAAATTCCCACACAAATCAATATAATTTTTTCCTCTTTTGGGTAATTATAAATCTTATAATCTTAAATGGCCACACCATGACGCACACTGAATAAAGATTTTTATTATGATTAATTTTTAAATGTGATTCATAGTTTTAAACCACACATTTTTTGACGAGCTTGTCAATCACACTTGGGTGAAAGTTGTGCTGCCCTGTAACACTGTGAATCAGTGACTTAGCAATGAAATTTGACCAGCTTATTGAGGTCCTTGTGTCCTAGTGTCGAAAAGAGGTGGATTTTGTTATCACACCTGGGTCACAATAATTGGCTAATTTATAGGGCATGCATGCTATGGTATTTTTTTTTCATTTGTGTCTTATATAATATCTTAAAAATAGCTTCAAGTGAAATTTCGAGACAGTCATAACGAACAATTTCACCTTGGTGGTTAGGGGGGTGGGGGATGTAAATAATGGCCAATTAAGTGGCCGTCATACTGGGCCATCCATTCGAGTCAAGAGAGTGGACGAGGCTAGAAAAAAAAGAGCTGAGGGAGCAACAGTCCAAAAAGGATGCAAAGGTGTTGTTGCACGTCCTTTCGGGGTCCCTGACCACGACTTCCAGTCTGCTTTTAATGAGCACAAAGGGGAAATAAAGAGGAGTTTGCAGTGCAATTAGGCATAACACGCATAGCCGTCAACAACACAATGGCCTTGAATTAACAATGGTTCATGCATGAGCAGCTCAGTAAAGTTTGCTCAAGGGCTTCAACAGTCTCTCGACACCACTGACTCGAGAAGCCACCGCCGAGGGCGCAGCACATCTGCCCAGCTCTCTGACTGACAATACCCCCCCACCGCACACCCCACCACAACCCTCCACCCTATCTCCCACATCCCCTCCCTAACACCGACCAACCCTCATTTTGAGATGGTCAAGGCGGGGCTGGAGGGAAATCTCTTTCTTGATCTGAGTCAAAGATGTTGGTGATTCTTTGAAGGCATCTGCAGCAACACTCGGATCTCCCCCAGAAGACGCTGCGTCTTAGCGCGTAAAACGATCAATGCGGTCCAGGGCGTTGCTTTTTTTCCCCCAGCCATTCACACGCGAACACACACTTTAAAAAAAAAGAAAAAAGAAACAACGTGTGTGTCACAAATGACGTTATCCTGATCATTTACGCGTGTCAGCTGAAACAACTGAGCTGGGTTTCTCTTGAAGATTAAAAAAAAAATCCTCAGCGTTTTTCTTACCTCTTTTTCTATCATCCGCAGAAACAGACGTTATCTCCGTCATCCAAAAAAGAAAACACGAGTTAAATCCAACAGAAAAAAGAAAGAATCCATGTCGAGTCAGATCCAGCGAGAAGCCGGAGCGCGCAGTCCACGGAGAAGTGGTTCTGGGAGAAAAAAAAAAAAGAAAGTCACAAGAAACCAACTTTACGAGCAAATAAGATGATGGACCGCCTTCTTCCCCCCCAAGAGAAGACACTAGACGTGATGCTCGGACCGGATCACGAAGCGAGTGCGCGCGTTATCCCGCAGGCGGTGGGAGAGAGCGCACTTTCCCGGCTGATGGACGAGTGGCTGTGATGGATGGTGAACGCATCGCCTGGACCAGGAGGGAAGATGCTGCAACAATGAGAGCAGGAGGAAGGTGTGAGCGCCAGATTACAGCGTGTACTGGTGTGTTCCACCAGCTCCCGTGACGCTGCGTGCGCAATCAAACTGTCAGAATGCATTTATTGTCTATTCTTTTTTTTTCTTCCAGACTACATTTGAACGCATCACTATCAGGTTCGTCTGTTGCTTTTCAATGGATCACAACTTAACGAGGGGCACTCACGTGTCACATTCAAGCACCCCCCCCCCCCCCCCCCCCCCACCCCTCAACTATCACTTCAACATTGCGATCATATCTCTGATGGAAGGTTGAGATTTCAATTATGACCACCCTGAGAGCGTTCAGGTGATGTGGTGCGTCGACCGTGACGACTGTGTGTGTGTGTGTGTGTGTGTCAGTGTGAGAAATGGAGCTGTGAAGCTCGGCAATTGGATCGTAGCACTGAGAGAGAAGTGAAATTCTATTTTTGTATATTTGTTAATGATGAGGATCTTCATCATCATCTTCTTTTGCTCGGCTAGGATCGGGTTGTGGGGGCAGCAGCTTCGGCAGAGAGGCCCAGACTTTCCTCTCTCCAGCTATTCCCATAGAGAGGAATATAAAATAATAATAAAAATGGTCAATTGGAAATAGTTGCAACGTTAAAAGACCAATACTAGTATGATGAAAAGTAAAAGTCATAGTAGCTTGAAAGTATATTTGGCTTGGTTCTGTTTTTCTATTGCTCATTTTGTGTGTTCTCCTATTTCATTCTTTTATTCTGTGATGAAACAACAAAATGTTGTGTTTACAACATTGGCAATTTCTGATTCTGATTCTCCTGAGGTCAAATTAAAAGTATAAAAATGATCATCATTATCATTTGACTGCTAGCTGACTATTTTATTTTACTGTACTTTTTAATTCTAATTCAACAATTTTGAAACTTGTCTTTCAAAGTAATAAATAAGATTACATTAAATTGATTAATTTCACTTCTCACATGTATTGTCCATTCCTTTTTTTACTATTCATTTAAAAAAATATATATATTCTGCCTATTGTTATTTTATACTGTACTTTGTTATCGCTAACTCGACACTAGAAATCCTTTTTTATACTTGTAGTAGTAGTAGTAAGAAATACAAAGAAATTAAAGTTAACTTCTTGCATGTTTTGTCCATAGCTTTTTTGAAATAAAAATAAAATGTATATAAAAAAAAAGTCCGGAATTAAACCTTTTAAGCATATTTTTCTTGTAATAATAATTATAATATCGGCATGAATTAATTCCTTCCCTTCCTGGAAACTGACCAAGGTATCAAACAGTGTTAGCTCCAGTGCTGCAAATATAAACATTCCTTTTATTGACATATTATTATAAAATTAAAACTTGAGTGTTTATATTGTAAAAGATGAAAGGTTAGAGAGTTACGATAAATCGAATAGCTAAATATGCAGAGGAAGAAGATCAATGATAGAGGGAGTAGCAATGCTAATGCTAGCGGGGCAATCGAAGCTAATGCTAGTAATCGAAATGCACCTTAATGTCAATACAACATTGTTGAATATAAAATGCACATTTCCTACTTATAAAAAAGGAAATGAAGTAAATATTGTTTAAAAAAAGAAGAAGTTTTAAATAGGACACCAAGTAATAGTTGTATTATTATACAACTTTTAAGTCAAAATAAGTCTTTGTTTTAATATTTTTCTCTCAATATAAATGAGAATTGGCAGGATTCTGACAATCTTATAGATACAACAACAGATGTTCTGACCAACAAGCCTGGCACAGACACAACAAATCTCCGGTGTAATTCTGTTCCGACGGTAGCCAGGACATTGGTCCATCCAGCCTGTTGCTGCACCGACTGAAGCCTCCAAGCTCTTTCATCCGAGCTCAAGCATGCACAGAATGAATTTACTGCCCCCTTCAGCTCACCAGGCGCCCCGCTCTGCCTGCTGCTGATAGTGGAGACGATTTCTGTGTCAGTCATTAACTGCAATTTTCTGCAAAGCGAGGGAAATTAGGTTCAGTCCTGCCTTCACTGTATGTGTTCAATATTTCCACAGACAAAAGAATGAGTCAAGAAATTAGCTCTAAACCAGGCGTGCAGTTTCATTATTTGAGGCTATAATGCGATTGATGAACCCATCTTTTTGCCCATTAACCTTCAAGAATTGACTGTTTCCATTCTGCAGGAAAATAACTTTACACAACACGATGCCTCTAGTCACAGAATTAATGTGTGGCGCTCTGCCACAGGAACGGGTTGATGTATGGCTCCCAACAATGTTTTCATGAAGTCGATTGTTTATGTCTCAATTGAAAAACAAATTCCCATAATGTATTGCAACTGTTTAAAGTCTTATAACACGCAGATTAAATCATGTTTGTTCTGATTAACCATGATCTTGAAAAGTGAAGTAGGTCAACACTGGCAACAATAACCTAGTTTGGCAAATGTAGGCTGAATGGCTGTTCTTCAGGTGTCGCTACTACAACAATATCTTACTCCACTGCAAGCTCTACAATTTACTTCTATGTCTTTTGCTGCATCTATGCATTTAAAAGGTTTGCTTGCTCAAAATGTAAAACTGTGCTTCGGGAAAAAAAATTAAAAGGCATATTAATCCACATACATATTAACATAGAATACAATTGTATTTATCGCACGTAAAATCAACAAACGTTGGCCACTAAGTGCTGCACAAAAGAGAATAAAACAAACAATAAAATACAAAATTCAATAAGATTAGATAGATCTGAAAGTAAGAACCAGAATTTAAAATGTATCTTCAAAGAAACTGGCAGCCAATGCAGAGTTTTAATGAACAGGGAAATGTGAGTTCTTCTACTAGAGCGGGTCATAATTCTCGCTGTGGAGTATTTTATTAACTGCAGGAGAGACAACTCTTTCTTGTTAAGACGGTTCTCCAAAGGGGGATGGCCAGGGGTCACCTTGAATTCTCCTGAGATGTTTCAAATATAGATCTTAGCTTCACGCATACATCATGGCAGCTCTCTATTCTGTCCTATGAAGCTCTAGCGCTGTCGTCTCCCCTGTTTCCGCCCGGCCCTGCATTCTCCTCCTCACCTCCCTCGATCTTCAATCATGAGTAAAATGTTCAAATCCAAACTGTATAGTAAAACACAAACGTGTGTGTAGAGGTCAGACTGTGTCACACCTGTGGAGAGTTGGAACGACTACAAACGTCAATAAAAGGAAAGTGTATGTTTGAGAGCATAACGAGATACAAAGGGTGGAGGTCGGAGAGACGTCTCTGTGGGCCTCGAAGGCAGCTGAGCTTCTGAATATTCATGTTGAAAAAAAAAATCCAGCTATGAGACTGACATCACGTCGAGCTGTGCTGGGACATCACAAGTGCTGCAAAAACGAGAAATCAGAGAGAAAAATTTGCACACATTATTGAAGAGAGCATTTTACACTGACGTATTTTGTCCCAAACAAGCCCCTCACATCTGTCAGAGGCTGCAAACATTCCATTTCTGAAGTGACTCATTACATTGAGAAGCAGCACCGGGAGGCTTTTAGCACGGCGTCGATGTTAAATATGTCCTCTCCCTGGATAACACGCCTCAACGCCGCGTCCCTCCTCATCCCAGGATGCATGGCGAACCCCGGAGATTACTTGTTTCAATTAGCTCTGGGGCGGAGAGAATTTAAGCCACGTTTATTCCAGTCACTAGTACAAATCCCGGTGAAAACGACCAGCCAGTGGAACATAATCTCCTGCCCCCAGACGCCTCTCGTTTCATGGATTCATAATGCTAATTATTCTGTCAGGAAAAATTCTCAGCACATGTGATTTGCCGGTGTCAGTCATTACAAAATAATAGCACTTGCACCATGCGCGACTAAAGGAGGCCCCTACCCATCCCTGCTGGGTATTAATTGAAGTGGCGGAGAAACTGATAATTACTGAAAACTTTGAGCAAGAAAAAGTTTTGAATCCTGTTCATGTACCACGTGATGTAACTTTTAATTTGCTTTTTCAATCGATAGAACATTATATTATTAATTGATTTATCAATTTATTATACATGAATCAAATTAATTAGTTTGCAGTTTTTTAAAATGCATTTTAAACATCATGTTAATCAACCTTTATGAAATTTTAAATGAGATCCTTTGGAAGGTTATTATCAATCGCAAACCTTATGTTTGTGAGATAACGCAAAGGTTAAAGAGATAAAGAGGAGAGTGCAAAATCGGTGGAGCATTCTCGCCATGAAATTTCAGTTGAAGAGCATCTTTGTGTTGAAACAAAACCTACAACAACAAAACAAACAAAGTATTTTCTGTGTTTTTTATTTATATAATGATTGTGCCAACATGTGATTGATTAGCATGATTTAAATGATTAATGCGCCAAAGAATCTGGGTCCCACACCTAGCATGTATCCTGTTAGCCAAACATTCTTAGTAAACAACGGACACAAAACTATTTTCTCTCCTCTATATTTTATTTTTGTATAACTCTACCATCCCCTCTTGAATGTCTCCCTCTACTTAACACAAACATTCGAAGAATTAAAAACAGCTTTATTATGACTTATATGCACACATAGCATCAGCTAGCTAGATTACTTTTTGAAAATGCTAACACAAATTTGATGCTCTATTAAGGCTATATATATAACAAGTATATACAAGGCACTTATAAACACATATGCTTTTGATATTAAACACTGGAAATTTAAGAATGTTTTTTTGTATTAGTTTAATCCATTTGTGAAAGATCTGCTAACATTTTGACATGAACTAAAACAATAAATTCAGAATACTGTGTTTGTATCAAAATTAATTTTTGAAATGACACTGCGGAAACGTCATATATAACTTCCTTATGAATCAATGTAGCTTGTAGCTCTTATCTTTTTTTGGACTGTAAACTCCTTTGATCTGCTAGATTAGGGAATATGAATGTAAAGCACTCTGTCAAACGATGAAATGTAAACACCGCCATCTACTGGCGGGAGGTTGTCATGACTCAATGTAGTAAATCTAGGGTTTGTCGTTTAATAGTTTCATTTTTTTTTTTTTTCAACTATTTCTTCGGTGGTTTAGTCAACAGGTTAGTTGGTAATGGTAATTTAAGTAGTTAGTAGGTTAGTCTATAAATCATCTATAAATAAAGCATCGGTAGTTCTAGACAAGGACCTGAATGTAAAGTATGTCAACTCAACATGTTGAATCAGTCTGCGGCTGACTGGCTCCTACAAGTTGGATGATATAAGGCTTAGGAGTTATTTTCCTCACAGGGAGCGCCGGATGAAACAGGCCAGCAGGGCGAGCTGATTGACCATATGCTCCAAATATGAGGCGCATACATCTCCGGCTCAGGTGGGACCTTGTGACCTCCAAAGCTTGTTTGAGCTGCAATTACAGACATGAAATAGTGTCTGCGTCCACTAGGCAACATTTGAAGACACCTGAACACAGTTTGGTTGTTGTGTTTTTTTTACAAGCCTGAGCAACACAACACTTGTTGTTACATGTTATTATTGAGTAAATGAGTCATTCATGTGTTTGAAGGTTCAAAATGTTCTTCTCCTGTTAGACCTAGTCAATGTTGGCTGAATCTGCCTGCTGTGTATTTTAATGAAGGCATCAAGACATTAAAAGAAGAAGCTGATATGGAGACGGATTAAGAGTGGCTTTGATGCTGAAGGGAACAAAAACTTTCAACATTTTGGATCAGCTTATCTAAAATTGCTGATATAATCAGCAAGTTTGATAATGTAAAAACATATACATTTTAATGATACATCACACCACCAAATGCAGTACCAAGTACAAAATCCCAAGTGCTTATGCAATACAGTTGTGTGGTGTTTATAGATATACAGCTTCAGCATGAACTCAGATGAAGGTTTATTGGCTTCTACTCGGTAGCTGGACAAAGTAAAGTAGTTTGCGAGCTAAGGTAGAAAAGGAAGTACAAGTAATCAGCTCTACATTGATGGGACAACTTGAATTTTCAGCGAGAGGGAAAAGAGAGAGAACTTAACAAAGTATTTTGATTTGTAATTTGTTCACTTCATCTCCAATATTTTTTTTGCAGACGCATAAAATTTGCAGAACATTTTGTCCAACTATCTATGAATGCTTTGTGGTGTTTTATTTGTATATTTAAAAAGCCTCAAAATGAGAAACAATCTTTAAAAATGTTATGTCCAAGGACACCATGCCTGAAATGTCTGGAGTTGCTCTTTGTTGAATACATAAAAGGTTTTTTTCTTTTCTTACTTACAACTATAATTAAATAAAAGTCATTACTTACCGCATCGTGGTAATTTTTACATTTTTTATTGCATCCAATGTTTTAAACAAATCTCATTAAACTCATATTATATCGATACAGACCAGAAGATCCAGAAGAACTCGACCCGACTGCTGTCCGGATCACGAATATTATTTAATTACATTTAATGTATTTTATTTTTAGTAATTATTGTTTATTTATAATGTTCATTTATTTTCTTTGTTTAACTACACTAATTGTATTAATCCCTTCTTATTGAATTCATATTATTTGATTTTTAGATACTATTATGCCACGACATAAAAAATACACTATAGATATAAGTCACAGGTGAAAAGACTTAAAATGAAAAAAGTTTCCAATGTATTGTTTCTTATGCTGTGCGAAAAGGGAGGAGTATTTTCTCACAGAAAAGATCTAAATGAAAATCAGTTTATGGAGATAAATGACATCGCAGTGGCTCCTAGCGACAATTTCTGGAACAACAGGTTCGGGTTTTCGTTTTAGAGAATGGAGGGTAGTGATGAATTAAAAAAAACAATGACTGATAGATGATTGTATGACAAAAAAAAAAGTGAAGAATTTAAACAAATGATTGAACTCAACAAAAAAACATGTTGAAGTCTTAATAAGAGACTAATGAGTTTTCATCTATCTTGATATTGATATTTGTTTACATATTGTTAAAAGGTCACATTTCACACACACACAATCAAGACACTTTTATTGCTTTTCTGTGGACAGGAGGCGAGCAGGATTATTTCTGGCCTTCGGCGGAGAAACACAATCTGCTGCTTATTATCACATTAAGGTGCAAATTTACCTGCTGGAGAGAAGAAGAAAAAAGGTTAATGCTGCAACAGTCTTTGCTTTATTGGAGGGCGCCTGTATGGCGAAATACACAATATGTTGTTTAAATAAAGTTAATAGTCCATCAATCCTGCTGCAAGGTTCAGAGATCCAATCAGAGAAACAGAGACTCTCTCCTCAGAAACCTCCTTAGAGATTAGAAGGAGGTCTTTATCCAATGTTTCCTGAACTAGCTTATATATATTTATAGAATGTTTTACCTGATATTTGTGTTTTTTCTCGAGTCAATCATCGTCAAAGATTTTCGTAAAATGCATTTTTTCTAAAGGGAGTGTAAATCAAAAGTCTTATTTGAAAGGACCACGAGTGATAGCACATTTAGACAATGGCAAACAGACGGTGCTATAAATGAGCAGTAGGAAGATCTCGGGGGCAGAAATCTGGTGCTACAGATGACGACGATTGAACATCAGGAGCCGACGATCGATCATAGTCAAGCAGAACAACAACAGATTTGTTTCTTTGTGTACGTTTGCCGAGTGGAAAAAAAAAGGGTCCAGTTTTGTTTTCTTGTATAAAGATAGTTTAGAACATTTTGAAATGCTGGAGATGAATCTTTTTGATGTGAGATGTTTAATTTCTTTATTTATATCAAGATTAAAAATCATCCATATTGTAAAATATTAGTTGAATCTGGGAATATCTCTATTAAGGCTGTAAGAATTATAGCATTAATGTGAGTCAAAGATTATATTTATCTGCAGAACAGTATGCGTCAGGCCAAGGCTGTGTCCCAAATCGCGCACATATCTAAGTGCACTGGTTTACAGTACACGTTAAGACAGTGCACATACTTGATCAGTGCGCAAATTTTGACATGAAGTACTGTCACAAAACAAACACTGTCGCTTCACACTTACCGGAAATGACTTGACACATCTTCTCATACTTTTTAACGCTGATCGCAACCAGCTGTTGGAATGTATCGCCGACACTTGACTGAGTTTTTCTCCGATCGAAACACGTTATTAATTTGTTTTATTTTGCGATACTGTTGTTGTGTTGCTTCTGGTAAAATGTGTGTTTTCTCAAACATTTACGCCGGTATCTGCTCCAAAGACGTGTCACAAATCTCGCACTTCTGCTATTACCCTTAATATTTTATTATTTGAGTTCACAAGTGCGTCCCAATGAGCAGTGTGCGAAAATGTAGTGCCTTATGAGCACTCAAATGGTCAGGAAATTGAGTGTGCATCGAAGGAAACTTTCCACCCTCAACGGCCGCCATCTTAGTGACGTAGATGATGCGAAATGGAAGATACGTCACTGACGACACGTCTTCGGAGCAGATGGCAACGGAAATGTCTCGAGAAAACAATAATTTTAACACAAAACAACACCACAACAATAATAACACAATAAAAACAAAACGTCGTCGATATGGTTCTAACCTTCAGTTGCAATCAGCGTTAAAATGTAGCAGCAAAAGAAGCGGTCGAGTCATTGTGTAGCGGCAGTGTTTGATTTGAGACAGTAAAGGACAACAATGCTGTCAGACAAAACAGTGTTTTATTCCAATCAAATGGGATTGTGATGCATTAATCTTGTTCTTTCTTGAATCTTCAAAAAACGACTCTCAGTAGCTGATATGAAAATGAATGCAAACGCTGTCCCCAACCTACTGCCGTTACTTCACTAGAGAAAATGAAACTTTGAAAAAAATCCACCAGCCTGTGTGGATTTTTCAGAGAAGTAAATTATAGCTATTGAGGTGTGATAAAACTACAAAAGTGTTATCAGCAGATCAAGAAACTCTCTCACACACACAAGCAAAACAACACTTACATGTTTGGTCGTTGCCAGGAATACATGTTTTCCACCTGCAGGGCAGAACTCTGAAAGATTAGACAAACAAATATGAGTTTTAGGAGGGGAAAGAGTTTTCATATATATTAACTGTAGAGCCTGTTGAAGGCTCAAACATGTGTTGCTACTTTTGAAGTATCAGACTGTCAATTTCATTCAGTGTCAAAAAAACACTATTGTTGTATTGTCTGTTACACTTGTCCAGCTAGAACTTATTAAAATCTCCTTAAACACGCTCTTCTTTTTAAGTTACAAAACAAGTTTTCCAGATCTGGAACTATTGAGTATTGTAATAATACAAAGCTGTGAAAATGTCATTATTATTATTATATTATTATTTCATGTTGAGTGTGTAAAATAAAGTGTCAGTTTTGTTGATGAGGAAATGAATAATGGATTTCTTACAAGGACAGTTTAACATAATTGTTATGTTTCCAGCAGAACTGGTGACATTTAACGGAAAGTTGCATTTAATTTTAACCCAGTAATTAAGAGTTTGAAAAGTACAGTCTTTATAATTCTAAAGCAAAAAAAAAAACACATACCACTAAAAAGAAACAATGTCTTAGCTCACCTTTTACTTACACTTACTACGGGACTTTTCTAGTGCCTTTAACACCATCCAGCCCACTCTGCTGTGGGTCAAACTGGCACAGATGCATGTGGACCCTGGTCTGGTCTCCTTTATCTCAAAACTATCTCACTGATCGACCACAGTATTTCAGGCTGAAGGACATCGCGTCTGACACTGTGGTGTGCAGTACGGGATCACCTCAGGGGACAGTACTGGCCCCTCTCCTCTTAACCATATCAGCTACAAATCCGAGCTGAGTCTCCTCCAGAAGTATGCTGACGACACTGCCATTGTTGGATGCATCAGGGACAACAGCGAGGACGAGTACAGGAGTCTGATACGTGACTTTGTGGACTGGAGTTAGAGGAACAACTTGAAAGGCACGTCCAGTGTCCATCAGAGGCGAGGAGGTGGAGAGAGTTTTACAACTATAAGTACCTCGGCGTGTGGCTGGACAGTAAACTGGACTGGTTTTATCTTTGACACTGTGAGGTCCAAACACATCGACGTTTTATTTCTACAAGAGACTCACAGCGATTCTAACAACGACACTGACTGGACCAGAGAGTGGAAAAGGGGAAGAGGTTTTAAGTCACAGGACAAACATCACTGAGAAGTGGGCTCTTTATTTTCCAGAGCTTTTACCCCAAAAACTTTCACATCATCCCCGGCAGGTGCCTTTTAGCCAAAGCTGTTTTTAATTCATTTTCTGTTGTTTTTATCAACGTTTACGCTCCAAATAGAGGTGCAGAGGGAAATGTTGAGAAATGTAATGATTTTGGCTCCACAGATTATTTATTATTAGGTGGGGATTTTAACTGTACTATTAATGTTTTAGACAGGAAACATACAGAGCCACATCCAGCTTCCCAACCTGCTCTGAGCAGCTGGTCACATCCCATAGCTTGGTGGACGTTTGGAGGAGGATGCACGCTGGCTGCAGACAATACACATGATCCCATCTGACTCAACGCAAGGTATCGTTGGCACGGTATGGTATTTTACCCAAAAGCGCCTGGGTACTGGCATTTTAATTCAGTTTTAACCATCGATCAAAGTTTTAGAGATGCTCATAGTTATTTTTGGAATTATTTTAGACGAACAAAACATGACTTTGCTTGTCTTAAACCCGGGGTTTTAAACGAGTGTCCATTCTGCAGCCAACCAGAGAAAACTTTTCATATTTTTAAAGAGTGTGGGAGGCTGGCAGGGATTTTTGCTGTTTTAACTGTTCTTTTTAGTCTTTTTAACTGAGTGTTCTCTGTCCAAGTTTTTATAGGCAGAGTCAGATGCACCAAGAAGCACAAGGAGAGGAGCAAGACTTTGAATTACTTGGTGGGGAAGCCATCCATCCATCCATCCATCCATCCATCCATCCATCCATCCATCATCCATCCATCCATCCATCCATCCATCCATCCATCCATCCATCATCCACCTAACCAACCAACCATCCATCCATCCATCCATCCATCCATCCATCCATCCATCCATCCATCATCCACCTAACCAACCAACCATCAATCCATCCATCCATTCATCCATCCATCCATCCATCCATCCATCCATCCATCCATCCATCCATCCATCCATCCATCCATCCATCCATCCATCATCCATCATCCATCATCCATCATCCATCATCCATCATCCATCATCCATCCATCCATCCATTCATCCATAATCCATAATCCATCATCCATCATCCATCATCCATCATCCATCATCCATCATCCATCATCCATCATCCATCATCCATCATCCATCCATCCATCATCCATCATCCATCATCCATCATCCATCATCCATCATCCATCTATTATTTCTCAAAACAATTACCGCAAACTGCAAAACCTAGTGTATAACCTGCAAAAGTACGTCACTTGTTCAAAATGGATAGTCTATTCCTCAAAAGCAAGTATTCATGTCAATGAAACTGCCAGTGTCATCAAAATGACAAGTCTTTAAAACCATCGTTTATGAACAAGATAGTCAAATGGCTTTGCCATATTTTCATTATTCTCTCAGTGTTTTCCAATGCAAAAAAAAGGTCAAAACTCGGTGACACTACCTGAAAATGCTCAAGACAGCACTATACACTACTTGTACTGCCATTTGAAAACTACAGTAAAGTTACACATTGCTGTAGTTAGGGGAGTAAGTAAGTACAAGACACTGAATATGTATGTTTCACATCTTTACTGTATATGCTCTTTGCAATTCTACAGCATTGTTAGTGTACTGCATGAAAATACACAAAGTAAAACAGTTTACAGTGCTGAACATAGAAGACATGAACTACCTGTACATACTGGTGGCAGATCTCCGTCACTCTTTCACTGTTCCGTTCAAATGGCACTTTGTACAATTGTTTCATGCGCATTTCATTTCTCTTGTCAATTGTTGCAATTTACAAAGATTCAATATTGCCAAATACCTTTTTATCTTCAATGACAGCGCTTTAAATGTCTTTCAACTTTATTGCATTGTTTGCAATCACCATTGCACAAATGGCTTCCTCTTCTCTTCCACCTCTGCAAGGTTGTCTTTCAATCCTATGTGGTGCAGAGTAAAATTACCGTAATGTACAGTAAACATGAGATATTATGAGATGTTGGATTACTGTCCAATACTATACATACCTGTTCTTCCTACCAAATGTTTGAATGATTGAATTCACAGTTGTTCTTCCTACATTGGGTTGCACCCTCCGACCAGCCTCAGCCATTGTGAGGCCATGATTGACAACGTGGTCCACAATTGTAGCCCTAATTTCATTAGGAATCTGCCTATGTATTTGGCCTCTTCTCCCTCTTCCCTTGTTTTGTCCCCTTCCCCTTCTTCCCCGATGCCGACCTTCCATTACTGTGTCACAGAATTTAAGAAATGGTACACACTATGTCCTGCTCGGTTCATAAGTGAGGGTTCATGGGATTCATCCCTGAATGACTGTGAACAAGTGGCTTGTCATTGGTTACAACTAATACTTTAGGAGACATTTCCAGGAAAAAATGATAAAGAAAGGGGTACAATTTGCTTCACAGAATTTGATAACTAGTTCAACAATTTTGTATGTAATGACTCAAGCAGTGGAATGAAGACTATTAGTTTTATTGGGAACGACTATTCAGCATTCATAAGTATAGTTCATTTTGACATGACACTGACATGACATAAGCAAATGACAATGTTATAAAACAGCAGAAAATTGTATGAAAGCAACTGATACATGTCCAAAAGCGTTTGCAATTTGTTCAGAGGAAGGAGAAATTGCTACTATGATGTGCTCAAATGACTAAACGTTGCGGAGGTTGAACTAATAGTTATGAGAATTTTCATTCTGATCTGAGAAAAGCACCAAAAGCAACTGAGAAAAACTGTAAAAGGCGTGAGCGTCCTCTGCTGGTTAAAATAAGTACTTGCTATTAAGTGCGTGGGTTGACTGTGCAAGCGCATTAGAACTGGTTGACTTGCAGTGTGACCCGCGGATGATGTGTGTAATTGTCTGAAACGTCCTTCACTCGCTCGAGTGATGATGGAAGAAAAAAATAGTTGATTTAATTATTGAATACATCAGTTTATTCTCGTGTGAAAGGATTTAAGAAAATTATACTAGCTGTAATTTTATGAATATGGATGAAAGTCTTCATTTAAATTAAATATAGATTAATAATATATCGGATAAAGCTCCCGGGGCAAACATAATTCTGTTCAATATAAGATACAATTTAACAGAAATAAATTTCGTTTGCATCGAAAATCTCAGTCATGTAAATGTTTAATGTTAAAGTTAAAAGTGATAAAAACAAATAATTCCATTCATAATGACTTTTATTGAAGAGATGCATTATGAAAACAACAAATAGGTTATGAATTCAAACAATTGTGTTTTTAATAACTTTTAATTTGCAATAATACTGACAACAAAATGAGAATTGGATAAAAACAATTAATAAAAAAGCTATTCGTCCGATTTTAATTAAAGAAATGTCTGGTTTACAAAACAAAGAGACATAAACTGCAATATGAATGAGCGAGTCCTTCAACTCAACATTTTTTAAGGGTTAATGTATATTTCTGCGTTGTGTTTACAACACTGACAATACAAGTTTCTGATTCTGATCTATTTTTTAAATATATTTTACGTCAACCACATGTTATATCCTTACTCTCGATAGTATTTTTTTTTTGTTTACGTCTGATTGATTTAATGTGAATATTGATCATTACTGTCTTTACCACATTTTCTGAAAAAATTATCATTAATAAGTTAATATTTTAACGTTTAAAAAAAAAGGGCGTAGTGACGTCATAACCCTTGAGCAAAAACGCTTCTTTTTTTTGCACCTGTGACCATTACCCAGAATGCACCACACCAAAACAAACCCTAACGCACCGTCGGTTACGTCATAACCACCTTGGCTCGCGACATAGGTGCTCGACTCGCTCTCCGAATTGCGAAAAAGGTTAAACTACGCTGTGGGCGGTTCGGTTCCGAGAAATGGCGACCGTGCCTTAGATTGTTGCCGAGGCTCGTGAAAATGAAGCGAAGAAGAAGTTACGTCTATTAATTCAAACGCCGAGTTTCCCCGGAGGAAGACTTCGCGTCGGAGGAACACCAGCGGTTCCTTCCCCCCCACACTTGTTCAACGTCACCGTACTTTGGAACTTTTTTTTGTTTTGGTTTTAAATCTTTCCGCCGCCGAGATGATGAAGCTCAAGTCCAACCAGACCCGGACTTACGACGGGGACGGCTACAAGAAGCGGGCGGCCTGCCTGTGCTTCAGGAGCGAGTCGGAGGAGGAGGTGAGTCCGAGGATGCTGCCGTCTTGGCAGGCCGAGCTAACGGTACCAACGGCGGCTACATCCAGCTTGTTTTCACGACTCTTCCTTTATTTCTTCTTTTAATCTCACCACCATAACCCACGCGTCAGTTTCCACGTATATAGATACAAACTCACTGTTTTACGTTTAAAAAAAATTAAAAATATAGTGTCATCTCAGGTGTTATGTAAGCCTCTTTAGCTGCCCGGTAGCAACCTGCGGCGTTTATGTTAGCCGCATGGTAATGCTACTAGCCGTTGCTAACTAGCCGTTATACCGCTGTCGGCAACCGGCTCCTGGTTAATATTCCCGTCCCACCAGTCATTTTAAGCTGAATTGTTTGACCTAAAACCCCTTCTTTTTTTAAATACCACTAAACACTTGTGTTGTTAAACATAAAAAAGGGCGATTTTCCAACAGAAGCTCGCGCGTAAAGCCGTTAGCTAGAGTACAACTGGTATTGCTAACCAAACATTGGGATGTTGGGTTATCCTAGTCCTGAGGTGGGCACTTAAAATGGTCCTTGGTGGGGAAACATTATATACAGTGTCTGTTATATAGGGTCCATCAAGTCAAAAATAAGGAAAGGATAAACGGTGAATTTAATATGATGGGAGAAAACCCTTAAAGTAAGCTTTAGTCTTATTCTATAGAAGTTGTTTTATTTTAAGAATCTAAAAGAAAAAGCCGTTTCATATTTCATATGTCAAACTGTTATAATGATGTAATAATTCATTTAATATACATGTAATTAAGCTAGTATTACAATTGCTCTATAGCCATTGTAACATTTCCTAAATAGTTGGTTTTATGGTATTATTTTGAGCTTCAAGTGTGTGTGTGGCCCCCGGTCCGCACTTTGCCCTGGTGAAGGCATCAGGCGTTACTTAGTTGTTTTTTTATTAACACATGATTTCTATTTTGGTTGTTGAAGTAGGATCTAAAATGATTTATACGTTAACGTTACTTACACACTTGTTTTTTTTTTGTTTACATTGTTGACACACTGCTGTCAAGGCACCGCCGCTACCTGAGTGTGAAACCCGCCATGGGAGTGTGTGCACAGTAATTACTGATCCAAAACAGTTCACAAGGCTGATACCAAAACAAGCGACTGACTCAAAGGTTTCTTTGTAAGGGAAGTTGTTTTTTTTCTTCCCACAGCCGATTCGAAGGATTGCGTGTAGAAAAGTGGGAATAGTTTATGAGTATAAAAAGGTTCACAACATTTGCTCACAACTGTAAACAAGCTGTTTACCCCATTAAACCTGGAAACTCATAACAGCGCCGGCAGGCGACCGGCCAGGTCTTGGGTTTTTCTCCAGTCTGTTCCCACCAGCAAAGCTGCTTACTTTATAGAAAAACAAACTGACACATTCAGCTTGTGTTCCGCCAACTAACATGGGTGTTAAAAAACTGCTGTTTCACATGCATGAAACGTCAAGTTAAGCCCTATCGACGGCATACTTTCAGCGTTCGAGTTTTAAGGAGTTCCAACTTGTGGGTAACTAAGTGAGCTAGCACCATGTTTTGATTTTCTCTGCTTCTTTTACTGAATGAGTAGAGATGAGTAGATAACAAGCTATTTTATTGACCCTTTTAAGGAAATGGAAAGTCACAGAGTGCATGGCACAGAAAAAAAACAGTCGACCATGGGACAAACTGTTTGTTGTTTTTTTTAAACTTAAATCCGCTTAAATCCTTTTTTTGATTTGATGAAAAATGAGTGAATGAATGCAGGAGCAAAAAGGCCTTCATGAAGAATAAAATGGACACGGTCTTCCTCATTCAGTTGTTGGAACTTAGAAACAAAATATTAACCGTTACAATATACCCTTACCTGATTTAAATCTTTCGTTTTCAAGGTCTTGCTGGTGAGCAGCAGTAGACACCCAGACAAGTGGATTGTTCCTGGAGGAGGAATGGAGCCTGAGGAGGAACCCAGTGTTGCAGCAGCTCGCGAAGTTTGTGAGGAGGTTTGTATTCTCCCTCTTATTATAGAACTTTGTGATGAAGTCGGTCGCAACAGACTAGTAATGGGTCGATAATGTTTCATGAAACATAGTCTTTATTTTTAATAGTCACTAAATGGCCCTCTGCAGTATTGTCTTTGGCTCCAACCTAATTATTTATTAAAACTATTCTGAACTGAGATTGCCACCCATTCAGCTCTGAAAATGGCCACACTGCTGTTTTATAAATCTTGATCAACCCTTTACTTGAAGTGAGGTTATTTATTTTTTCATAGGATGCCTTCATTTGTGAAACACTTCATAGACATGTTTGGGAAATGGGGAAAGCATCTTCTCTTATGCTTTTGGAAAAGAGCAGGTAGTATTTGAGTGTTGCTTAGATGGTACTGATCAAATATTCAGGTTTTTCATTTGCATATCAGAGTGAATGTAAAACAGCTGACCTACCAGGAGCAGCACTGTGAATGAGTATTTTATTAAACTGAGATTTTCATGAAGGTATTTACAAGTGCTGATATAAGGTTACATGTTCCTCACTTACAATAATCACCAATTACTTTCCCTTCTGCTTGGTTGCATTTGGCTTTCACATTTCGATTTGTTGTATTCATCTTTCATTGTGAGATAAATTTAGGACTTGCTAGTGTGACTGTGTCACAATATATGTAAAATATATTCTCACCATAGCTTACATGTGACCATGTCGATTTCTGCTATTGGTTTCTTTAAGTCGGATAATGCTGTAGTAATTAGTTAAGAACAATTGCAACAAGCTTTTCAGTCGTTGTCCAGTTAGTTTGTCTAACACATACATATGATTGAATTGCCATTTAATTGTCTTGCAAAGAAACACAAACTCTGGTTACTTTTCTAAAAATAAGGATAGATTTCTTTACAAAAGTCATTTGTGTAACTCGGTATACAGTAAGTAATCAAGCCTTTTCAATTGGTTTCTATCCAGAAATTATGTTCTGAGAAAGGGAGTCCATTTGTAGCGTGGCAAATTGTTCTAAGTACACTCTCATAGTAGATGTATTATATTTCACTTCTATTAAATCATGTCCACATTTATCTCTGGGCCTAATACTGTGCTCTCAGACCCATTTCATCCGTGCAGCCATCCTACTCGTGTGAATGGTGAGCAAGCCTAGCAACACTAAGCTGCATCATGTTACAAAGCTGCGTTTAGGCGTCCGAGGAGGTCAGACCACGATGGATGCCTGAACGTCCACTCATTGTTCTTTGAATTTTCCACCTCATCAAGAAAGTGTAGAACAGGACTGGTAGACGGAACTTAGCAGAAGTGAACAACGTATTAGAATGGTCAGAGATATGGAGAGGGTAAGCAGTTTTGAGGCTTATTGGAAATCATTATCTTGCTCATACAACCCACATCAATCACTGAGGTTTGGTGTCTCTCGAGTGAACATGCTGTCCATCACATTGGCATTTAAAACCGATGGCGACAGGACATTAAAGATGGGGCCACGCCCTGGCTGTCAGTTGTTTGCGGGTCACTGACCATGAAGCCCTTTCTGTGTGTGTGTGATCCATCACACTGACCGGTGCTGATATCATCTCTTATCCTGGCAGCAGTGTTCAGTAGCTTTAGCCGCTGCAAAGCATCGCGGCATGCCAACACATTTCTACAGAGTCAGGAGCACAGTGGCATCGCAGGGAAGGTTTAACGAACGTGCTAAAAGGCCATTTTGGCAATCATGCTTTACTGCATCACCACGCTCTGGGGGTTTCCTAAGCTTCTTATTAGACTGTGGTGTAGCAGGACATGTACTAATCCCAACAAGCTCTTTCTGATGACCACGAGTGCTGACTGATGTCTTCTGCTTATTGGTTTGGCCACTGGCCAAGGATGAGGGTGAAAACGCTCACTAGAGCAGGCCAAAGGTTTAAGACGGTGTGTGTTTGTCTGTCTGCGTGTCTGTAATCGGTGCTTTTGCTGAGTATTGATACATCCCTGCAAGATGAAGTCACAGGACGGCGTTACATAACTGGTGCAAACCGTCTTCCAGAACGAGGCTGAGCAGTCTTGTCACTCTTGAAGCAAGCAAGTCGCGATTACAATGGGACGCCTCAAGTTCATAAAGGCGGACTTATTCCTCTCCTGATATGTCTGCTACAGCTCATTTGGATCCTGCCCGGACAGTGTGACACTTGGTAAATAAGACTGCGAGGGAGGTGGGGGGGCAGTTGCATGGGTCAACTCTTATTAATAGACTGAAACTGTAAGCCACAAAGATGTGAGATGGTCTCAACTTGACTTTCTCCTTCACTCGGCGTTCACCTTGCATCCCTGCGGCTTAAAAACAAATCAACCGTTTGTGG
Organism: Callionymus lyra; assembly: GCF_982586985.1. Lineage (NCBI taxonomy): Eukaryota > Metazoa > Chordata > Actinopteri > Syngnathiformes > Callionymidae > Callionymus > Callionymus lyra. The sequence continues at coordinate 26,928,839 of NC_141827.1, forward strand.
CTACTGTATCGTACAGCTGTTGTTAGTGCTGCCATTCAATTCCTTTACTGACGGCACCACATGTTTAGTAGCTATTGTTATATAGTTTTTTACCTGTTTAAATTCAATGTTTTATCTTTTCCTTGGCGTGCTTAATAAAAGAACATTTTGACCAAAAAGTGATCACAGTATTATCTTCAAGCCTTAATGTAAAATGAGCAACTCTTAGGATATGTTGGCAGTATCTCGTGTAAATTCAGTCTCACTTGAATCTCCAAAGAAAATACTTGTGAGCACAAAGTTACTTTTCTCGCTTATTGAAAATCGAACAGCTGTTATTGAGATGCTTCCGGGCAGCTCTCTTCACAGGAAGGTGTTGTAAAATACCCACTTCAAGCAGCATTGTTAATTTCAGATCACATCTGTTATGAGATTGTTTGTTTCATACAGAAAATGCTTGTTACAAGTGGCAGATGTAGATATTTTCTCCATCTCTTGGTTGGTGCTATATCAGCCATTTACAATTCTCTTTCCCAGATCTGAAAAAAGAACAATCTATGTTCATTGTGTTAACGGCTAACATGGCTAGGAATCCTTGATAGGATGAAACCCAAATTAATTGAAATAAAAGGTTGCGTCAGGACAAATCAAAGGACTCTACTCTGAAGAATTGTTGTACATCTAATTCACCTTTCTTTTTTTTTAAAACCATTAATTAACCATACTTTAACCATTGCTGATGTTTAAATGACCTGTATCAGTGTACGATAGTCTCACCCATGTGTGGAAAAAGTCAAATCTCTCTGAAGCTTTGAATGGAATTCTAAGAGTTTGGGTTAATACAAGTAGTTGATGTTGATATCGTGATCTGGAAAGATACAAGTGATTATGCAGAGATGATCTATGTCAACAATTTTACAGAGACTTCCAAAAACGATCAAAGATATTTATAATGATTTATTGGGAATTAGATACTTGGAGTTAACAGGTAACCTCAAATTTGTTCGGCCCACGACCAAGTGTGATAAAGATTTTGGCCTCTTGTAGGGGTGACAAACTCTCACCCCTACTGCTGTGAGTGCTTGAGATGATGCTGTGATAGCTCTTCAAAAAGTGTTGTGTCAGCATTTATTTACCATTTGTCATGGTCTTCTGTTACAGGCCGGCGTTAAGGGGACTCTCGGCCGCTTAGTTGGCATGTTTGAGGTGAGCTTGTGTTCTGCTCCTGCTGGTGGAAGGAATTTAAAACGTCTATAATCTCCTGCTCAACAGAATCAGGAGAGGAAACATAGAACCTACGTCTACGTTCTGATCGTCACGGAGGTGCTGGACGACTGGGAGGACCTGGTTAGCATCGGTAAACATCTTTGGTTTCCAAGTTGTGCACTAGTGTGTGTGTGTCTGTGTGTGTGTCCACTGCCGGTGTGATTTCCTCCTTAAGCTGTGTACTGTTCCGATAATTACTTTTCTGCCCCTTGTGTCGTCTCACATGTCCAGACTTGTCCTAACAAAGCCGTCTCGCTCTGTCAACAGGGAGGAAAAGGGAATGGTTCAAAATAGACGATGCCGTGCAATTGTTGCAGTGTCACAAGCCGGTGCAGGCCACCTACTTCGAGGCTCTGCAGGAGAGCTGCCTGACCAGTAACGGAACACCTCTGGTGGCCACGATAGGCGGAGATCTCTCCCCCACCTACAGCATCAATCAGAGCTCCGTGTCGGGTATCAGATAACTAAAAGCATCACTGAAAAAACCTCCCAAAGCTTTCACCACCACTTGCGCTCTTATTTGTGTTCTACTCTTCTTCTCTGCTCTCTCTGAATCATGGTTTGCCTTGCCGACTACTTTGTGCCGGACCGCTGGCACAGGCGTGACAAGTAAAACACACCTCGTCTGTTATGTTAGACCCCCTTTCCTCCTCCTTTCTTTTTATTTTTTGTATCTTTTGACTGAAAACTGCATGTCCTCGGCTCGTACCCCCCGCCATGCACCCTTAGCGCGGTGTTTATCAGTTTCAAGATCTACTTTTTACTGTCGTCACGTAAAAAAAGTGTAAACTTAGTGCTGAAGGCTTTCGGTGGTCCCTTTTTAAGGTTTCCTCCATTTTCTTAGTTCCTGTGTATGAATGTGACCCCCGCCCCCCTCCCTCCTCTTGTTTATGAGGATAGGAAACGTTCTGAATCGTGGGAAGTGACTAATCTTGCATGAGCACCGTACAAACTGTGCAGACTTGTGGTGAGAATCGTTTTATTCTTTTTTTGCTCCTTCTCGTGTTTGTCGACGTGTCTCCAACCGAAGCAGCTTCTCTCATATCTGGGAAGAAAAATCACTACAGTTTCACTCTCGACTCCGAGCGAAGGAATGTCAACTATATGTAATGTGAGGTCCGTACAAACACACACACACTCCTGCAGTTTCATACGGTTCCCATAAACCGTGGTCCGGTTATTAGACTTTTAAGAACGCGTGTTCCACTGCGTGTGTTGTCAGTGTTGGTGATGATGGAGGAGACCAGTGGTTTTCAGATGTGTGTTGGTGTGAGATTGTGATGCTGCTAAAAGTTGTGTGTGAGAGACTGTAAGTTAAACGAAGAGTGATTACTTGGGCACACACCCTGGAGACACCCCGTCCCCCTCTTTTCTACAGACGTGACCGTCGAGTGAAACTGGTAGTGTGGGTGTAGCAGGAAAACCCTTCTTCATCTCCAGTGACTATCTAGTCTTCCTAAACATGCCGAGAGACGAGTCTTGTTTCACATATCAGCTTCATGTTCCACTTCTCCTACTTTAGCGTCCATCCGTGTCTGTTTGGATTGTTTACATTTGTCGATCGTACCGGTGACTCTGGCGAGCACTTATCATCATACGTGTTGGTTCTTCTTGGCCCTTCCTAATGTTTAGTACTGCGTCTGCGTCCCCCGAGGTGAAGTCAACGCGACTTGATTGACTCGGAGCAGAACAAACAAGCCTTGTACAGTTTGACACCTTGTTTTTAACATGTTTGTTTTTTTTGGATACTAGCTTCTTTTTTGTTGTCGTTTTCTCTAACGTTTGGCTCTTTGGCTGAGTGGTGTCACTCGGCCTCGTGCGCGCGTGTGCAGCTGGCTCAATACTGTGAAACTGGAGGCGCTGTAGATAGCATGTCAGAGTTTTATTTTATAATTGTTTATTTCCGTATAGATCAAAGGCTGGAGGACAAATGACAACTCGTCGGCGGTCGGTGATGCTACACGTCATTTCAACCCAGGCTGGAAGAACTGATTAAAAAAATGTGGCGCTAGTTTTTTTTAGATGATTTCATTTTAGTTCTGACAGATGATTGAGGCTGGAGAACAAGAGAAACCACCTGTTCTGTTCTGTCCACGGTCAGGCTGCGGACGGTGGCGAGTTTAAGATGAACGTCGTTTGGAGAACACGGGTTTTGGGTAGAAGAGATGTTGGTTAACCATCTGTTTTACCCAAAACATGTGGCGCACGTTAAGACGTAAAATGGTTCAGTGACTGCAGAGTCGGCACAAATGGTGTGATTTCCGTAATGTTGAAGTCATCAAAATCAAACATTAACTTGACTGTATTGATTTTTGACAAACATTAAATCATTTTATTCCTGTACAGCTAACACATATGATCTTTAACAATCTCACTTTGTCTTCCTCAAGCAGTAAACTGAGCTGTTTTTATCGTACTGTCAGTGTTTGCTGCTTGAATGGAAACAAGTGCTTAGTTACAAAGACCACAATTCCACAACGATAAGTAACTTCAGTGACGAAATATTTCGGCAGTTGCAGGTCGCTCACTTTCAACTGTTTTGATTCTAGTGACTTTAAGCATCCGATCATACATAGTTGATTCTCCGGTGACTGAACGAGTCCCATTTTTCACATCGTCGTCAGAGCGTCCGTCACATTCTTGTGACTTTGACCTCGCTGCTTATCACCGTCTAGCTCGAGGGTGTTACGGCCAAAGTCCCCGTTTACGATGCTCTTATCTCGTCTTTATCGTGAAGTTAAAAAAAGAGAGACGACCCTGAGTAAACACTAGTCCAGGTGTGCCAGGTACAGCGACAGGATTCAGTCGGAGATTGTTAACCACTTTTTTTTTTTGAAACTGTAAATAGCTGAGGCTGCTGCCTCTTCCTCAATGTGGGCAGCAAGAGCGAATAGAATTTGTCATTTTAACTTACATTTCTCGATCTAATGAAATTGATTGTGTCCCATGTGATGAAAATATTGTCCCCGGGGCAGTTTCAGAATTGGAGGGGAAAAGCAAAAAGGAGCGATACTGCTACCATCTAGCGGCTAAAGTGGGTACTGCGTCCTTCGATTGAATTTCCACCTCGCAAACATGTGAACATCAACACTTGCAGTTCACCTCAGCCTTGAAGTTACATACGTGTGAAATGTGTTTGAGGTTCATGTGTCACTGGAGCCCTTATTTTCTCGTCATTGAGGGGACTGTTGAATAAAAGGTGCGAGAAGACTGAAGATTGTAATATAAATGTGCCAACAAATAAAACACCAGTATTTCACATTGTTGTTTCATCTTTTGTCGCACGACTCATGTTAAATGTGTAAAACTTAAAGTATACATGTCGAGCAGATCCTTAGGACAAAGCTGGATTACATTTGTAAAATATCCCATGAACACTTTAGTCAAAGAATCCATCTTTAGCTCTTGAGTGTGAAGAATAAAAGAAAACAAGCCAAAGATGTATTTTAATGTTTTATTGTACAAGAGTCAAATTTACTGAGGCTGCTGTCCACCTCCTCTGCCACGTCCAAAGCCACCTCTCTGCAAAATGAAGGAAATCATGTCAAATTAGAACAGATTCATCACAAGATATCAGGAATTTAAAAAAAGTCTGCACTTACAAATTGGAAGTCAGCAGCAGCTCCAGCGCCAGCCTCTGCTTTCTTGTCAGCGCCAGCTTGAAAGGGAATTAGAAGAGAATTAACATCGATGTCAAGTTTCCTGAACATCAGGCGAACTAGTGGTGCTTAAGATCTGTGAAAACTCTTCCAACAGTGATGAAGTGAAGGTACATACGTGGAGCAGATCGCCTGTAAGCGTCTCTGTCGGCTTCTCCACGGTTCAGACGAGCAGGTCTCTCTCCTTCCATTCCTGGGCACAAACAAATGTAAGATTAGTAAATGTAAATTAACACAGTCATGTCTTAACAGGTTACCATGGCAACAATTTACAATGCATTTCTTATTCGATTTACCAAACTTTCCATAGAGTGGTCAGATTTATATTCGGCTCCACTTTTGAGTCCACTACAACAATGTCTGCGTTCACAACTGCTTACCCTTGGGTCTGGGCCTGGCAGTGTCGGGACGGGTCTGGCGACGCAGGGTTGCCGGCACGATCTCGGAGGGAAGGTGGAGGAAGTCTCTCAGGTACTGGATGCCCTCGTTGGTGAGGTACCAGTAGAAGTGACGCCACGCAAACTGCTCCTTGACGTATCCACAGGACTTCAGCGACTGCAGTAGAGAAGGACGTTTTTAAATTCTGTTCATGAACTCGAGTGGTTAACAGTCCCCTCAAGCATTGCTCATCGACATGTTTACGTGAGCAGCCAAGATAGCAAACGTATCTCCACAATGATAAAAATGATTATGTTCAATATAGTCCTAGACCTGTGACAGACATTTCTGGTAAAACTCTTTGAAGCAGTTTATGCAAGTTGCTAAATGGAGGGAAAAAAATATATAAAAATCAGACGTCACCCAATTACCAGTAACCCTAATTGAATTTCCTCTGGGGCCACAATATATACTTTGTTATGAAGGCCCTACAAGCCGAGAAGAAAGCAAACAAGAAAAAAAAAAAAGCCAAAGCGAAATGCATTAAATGTTATTTAAATGTAACAAAAACGATACACACTTAAACACAATATTCTTAAAATTTAAATTGAGGGACAAAAAAAATAGGAAAAAAGGAAAATGAGTGAAGTTTGACTGTGATTTTCTTTTAGATGGCAAACAAAGGGTCTGCATGTTGGCCACACAGTCCTACTTAATCGAGGTCTGGGTTCAACTCCAGTTAGTCCAGAAGCAATACACGTTCCCCTCCCTCACTACTTCATGCTTCAAACAGTGGTGCACACATGCACCGTGTTATACTAACACATAAATCGAACAGTTATAAATGCTTAACATTTTAAAATGCAGGACGGTAAAAGTCATGATCCACCGTTCAACCTTAAGCATACAATGCTTCACCCGTCAAAATAAACCAGGATCCACAGTTTTATAGTTAAGTAAGAAGATATTAAACCTCATTTTAAACTATAAAATATATTTTCTTTCATGGCTGATGTAGAATCTAACCCACAATATTAAACACAACATGTATCCAAAGCACACCATCAGTTCATGAAGTGATTTATGGTTTTCTGTTCCTTGAGCTTGTTGTGAATCTTTTTAAATACGTTTAAGTTATATCCTAACGACAACGCATTTGGGTAAGCTTACAAAGGCAATGTGTCATTGTGTGAATGCTGGGAAGCATTCATTGTGTGAATGCTGAGATCCTGTTTTCCTTTTACCCAAACTTTGTGCCGCTTCTCCCACAAATTGTATCCGATTTGAACCGTTAAAACGCATCAATTCAGCTTGTTTCTGAAATGCGGGCTAGGTTCTAGCCTTCATTCCTTTTCTACCAGATTCAATGGGGAAAATGTTCAACTCATGGTTTAACTCCTTCCACTTTGACTTGACTTACCACTACTTTTACTACTAATTCCAATACTTTTACTTTTCTACTACTTATACCAATTCCACTTCTAATACTTCAAATTCTATTTTTAATACTACTTCCGCAGCACAGCATTCAATGCAACTTCTGTAAAATGCACTAAATTCTAGTTTTAAATGACGTCTCGTCCTCAACACGACGGTTCCTCACCAGCATCGCTTTCATCACATGCAGGTTGGGCACGTTCTTGTCAGCAAGCTCGGGATGCTTGGCCAGGTGGACGTCTTTCTTGGCCACCATGACTCCCTCCTTGAAGAGGAGCTCGTAGATAGCAATGCGATTCTTCTTGGGCATCAGCATCTGCAACGACGACCAGCAGGATCAGTCACAATGCTAAGCTAACTAGCATAGTGGTAACTCAAACACAGAAAGTTAACATACATCTATTAAACCGTAAGGTAAACTTAATTCAGGGGAAGGTTCGCGTCAACGGGGATATTTAGTAAATACATACACGTTCAAGAACTAGTTTAAAAAGCCGGGCTATGCTACCAAAATGGCTGTGCGGTATCATCGGTACTACTTCCACAATCCTAGGTAAATTATCATCTGTAAAATCGACATGACGACGAAATGAACCAGGAGAACAACATTTAATACAAGTACCGCGTTAGTGGAGTTTTAATAGGTTTATTTGAAAGTAAGATGCCAAAGATATAGTTAGATTCCATCGCCTGAATTTATTTTACCTTTCCACTTGATATGGGACCGGAGCCGGAAGGAACGACGTCACGACACAGGAAGCGTTTATCCTTTTCGGCGGGGTCTCGCTCTCTGACTACACCCCCTAGTGGAAGGGAGAGGAGCTGCATCAATTACGATCTCGAATTATTTGGTCTTTTCTCAAGCATTTTGTTTGTAGAAATAAGGTAATTTATATATTTTATCAAGACACATAAATTAATACTTAAAGGCAAAACAGTTGTTTAATTATATTGTTATGAAGATAGGAGTTATGGGTTGAAACAAACCACCTCATAAATGAAAGAAAAAACATAATAAATAAAGAAGAAAAAGTGGCGCAGAAATCATATAATTAAATATAATCGGGATTGTTTATATTAAGTTACAAGGAATTCTAGCTTTAGTTTATTCAACTTGTTTGAATGGTAGATGTTTTTCTCTAACCAAAACTTGTTTATTTTTTTAAATATTTGATCATTTTTATTAATTTATGATTTTACTGTGTGCATTTACATATTCAAAAGAATAGTGATGGTTTACTAATATGTATATCCTACCCACTGCATTTTCTGAGTAAGTAAACTAGTAATGGTTATTTCTAAAGCGCCTTTCTAGACCAGGGTCACAAGGCGCTTTAACAATCAAAAACAATACAAAGTGTCTGTCGCACACTTTATATTGTTTTAATTCTTAATCAAACCTGTCTAAATTAAAAAATCAACTTGTTTGTAACCTTTAATTTTTTATATTTTTTTTATAGCACCCTTAAATGCTTTTCAGTTGCTCCACTCTTCATATATCATCTTTGATTTCACTAACATTGAATGATTTGGGAACAAAGTTAATAAACAAAGATGAAAGACCAAATATAATAATACATAATAATGGTGAAAATCATTTGTGTACAGTATGTAGTCCAATTAGACATTTATGGTGTTTCACACCAGAACAAAACAATTTCAATGAGTACCATCTTGTTTATATCTTCTCACACAGCGATGGTGTGATTTAGCCAGAACAAAAACAAATAGTTCCTGCATGTAAGTGTCTGGTAAATCTCTTTCTGATTCATGGTTATTTGATTGTTTAAAAATATAATTCAAATGAGATGATGATTTGTCTCTGTGTGCTACAATATAATTATAAATAGCTAAATTGAGTTATTATGCGGTCTGATAAAGCCCTGACCTCTAAAACTACCACTAGCTTGTCCTGTGTCCTTATAGAATTACATTGAAATGGCTATTTATAATTTCAGTTCCGTTTATTTAAAAGGACAATGTGCAGTTACATTAAAAAGATGGTTGCACTAGATTTAGCACAATGCTACTTTCCATCTGTAGTCCTCAACAAAGATTTAGACAGTTTACATAATAAATCACATACAAATAAAGCAAAAACACAATAATATGGAAAAACACAATACAAACTTATATTGTCATCTGATGGCCAAATACCCGTCTGGTACTATTAGTGCGAGCAGGACTATAATGATACAAGTACTGCTCTCAATTTGACAATCTGTTTTGTGTTTATTAAATAGCAATATTTAATAAAATAAGGGGAACACAATGAATGAACAAGAATCATGCTGAAGATGTCTGAGGACCAATGGTGAAGACACTGATGTGTCTTGTAAGGAAATGACAACTTTACTGTAATCAATCATCTAGATTTAACACACATTTCAAATAGTCACTTGATTACTTGATCTGAATTAACTGATAATCTTTCATATTTAATTCATATTAAATAATCCTATTCTTGCATTGCATTCACTTAAACTAAACTCAGGTTCACAACTCAAAGGCCGAGGTCACAAAGCCTCACACACACAGAAAGATTAAACAATCCCAGACTCCCAGGAAGTCTGGACACCTGTTTGAGAATTCACACTGAAAGACACAACAGTCCAGTAAGTTGCTGAGAACAGATTCTCTCTAGAAGACAACAAACCTTTGGTAAATTTTCCACTACGATCACGTGCGACCGGCCATCTTAGAATCAAGTGTTTACAGTCACTGACCAATCCTACATTCACATTTGACTAGAGGTGTTAACCTGAATATTCTACTATAAAGATCCACCATTTTGTCTGATCTATGCGTTCTGGCATTCGAAGACGTCTGCGATAGATCTCTCTGCTTGCTAGCGCCCGTGTTCACGTAAGTTTGTCTCTGACTTTTGCATAATTCACTAAACAAGCATTTTTCTTAAACTCATCCATGTGTCTGTCCTTCATTCCATCACCACGTACGAGGCTGGGGAAGGGTCGGTTCGGAACACAAAATCCCCACAGTCTCTATTGCTGTTTTCTGCGGTAAAATTATACTTTCTATTTATTTATTTTCTTAGACTTATTTAAAGGTTCAATTATGCAAATAATTTGCATTTTTATTAAAAATGAAAAAAATAAAAACTCCCCTATAGAAGCTTTTGTTTTGTAGGAACTTCCGGGAAGTATCAGACAACATGAGCTTGACGTCGCTCCACACCATCCCCCTTCTGGCGGCTCCTCGACAGTGCATGACCGGCGACACAACAGACACAACCCGCGTCAGAGGAGACAATGACTTCATCCTGAAAAGAAGAATAAAGACGGATTATAATCCCTCACCAGGTACGCGTTGCTATATAATAACACGACAACAGCAGCGTTTGCCACAGCAAGTTAAAAAAAATGATGATTTAAAACAAGTATTTTGTTCGAACATATGATCTAATCTCCTGATATGTTTATTTACTCTATTCAATTATACTATTTTTAACTTGTAATTCATGTAATAAATGAATGTATTTGATACATGTTGCCGCTAGACCGTCGTGACTCCTCCATTCAGAACTGTGTTGACAAAATATATCGTTCAGCGTCAAACGCCTAGTTTTCCTGTTTAGAAAATCGAGAGAAGCGTGAGGTGCTGACGGTTCTTCAGGATATGGTTGTAGGAACACATCGGGGTGAGTTTCACTGGATCTTGGGGCGTCTGGTGGTCGTGGAGGGCAAAGATAGAAGAGATGGAGCTGCTATGGCCGACAGTTGACCACAGTCGAGCTCCGTCCTCTGTCCGCGGTTCTGAACTGACTCACCAGGAACAAGTCTTAGAAAATATATTTGGATTAATAGATCTTTCTCTTAGTTATTCATTGACAATGACAAGCAGACAGACATGGACGTTAGTTCTTGTTTTCTTTTCATTTCCAATATCTTGATGACATTTCTTAAGAAGGTGTAGACATGTGATCGCTTCATCCATCCCCCTGACTTATTTTAAGTCTGTAAATGTTTTGGCCTTATTACATTGAATAAGTTACTTGTTTTTGTACATTTTGGTTTTATGTTGTTCATAAAAAAGGATCATTGTGAAGAACTATTTAATGAAAACAAATGTTTCATGTTTTTTTTCTGGATTATTTGTTATTCGAATGATGATTAAAATTCTGGCATAAATGTCACCACATACTCAGGATTATCGTGAACATAAATCATTGAACAATAACTTATATTCACAAAGTAAAACTATCTAAAATACATTTATATGAGTATTCTTGATGTTTTAGTTGTTTTCCTAAAAACTTACAAAGAACAACAAAGAACAACAAAGACAACTTTCACAACGTCTACCAACTTATAGACATTAAATGATAATAAACATGTTTCGGAATGTTTTAATAAAAATGCGGTACCTTCACAAATATTTGTCAATCTTTATCTGTTAACGTAATAACAAAACAAGTTCTGAACTATTTGAAATTAAATTCCAAGAGATAAAATGTGAGAAGCGACCTGACTACATTTTGGCAGCATTGTTCATTTCCATCAGGATATCTGATTGTGTTATTAAATTCTACTTTTACCCAACTGAGTAGCTGTCCTCTAGATACTGACTGACTAAATACATCCACAAATGAATGAATGTCAAAGTGTCTGCCTGGATAAATTCAATACTACAAATTAGAAACATTTATCTAATTTGCAGCGGTGGGCTCAAGACCCCCGGCCTCGGGATGACGGATGAATCACTGTTGCTAATGTAATTAATTAGACTAAAACATGATTTGTCTTGTCTCTGCGTCGACGGTCACAGATGCTGGGAATTCCCTTGTGGGCCCAGACACTATTGACTTCCCCTCATTTCCATACGGCGTTCCAAATGTGGGGCTTGAAACTCACAATGGGCCGATTTAAGGAACGCTCTTTAGCTGTCGTTCCTGTAGCACTTTTGGAGATGCTGTCCGACATCATGCTTGTCTGAGGTTGTGGGTTCGATGCTTCTTGAAGTCTATTCAAGTCTGAGCGCAGTAGATTTTAAGATTAGTCCATTTTTGTCAACTAAATATAAATGTGTTTATATTCATGGCACCACCAGATGGATTTAAACAAACTTCAAATTATGATAATTATCTTTAAATCTTAAAATCCAGAATATTGCCATATATTGTGAAGGATTATTAACTTCAACTTTTAAGCACTTTACTTACACTATAAATATAAATATGGTAAGTAAGTAAGTAATTTGTATTTATATAGCTTTTTTCCAGACCAGGGTCACCAGGGTCTCAATAAAATATATACTAAAAAGGTCAAGATAATACTGAGAACAACACAGGAGTTCCAGAAAATCAAGTAAAAGCCTGGTTTTATTTATTGGTTTTCTAATTTTATTGGTCCAGGTTCGTCCTTTTCTCTCACTAAACATTGAGTAGAACATGAAAACTGATTACAGAAGTGACAGCTTTGCCTTCTGGTCCAGATTGATGTCCATAACAGTGGCTTTAATCCACTGTGTCAGTCCTTCTTCTGCACCCATTGATCGCAAACATCAAGTATTGCTATACTGCTACTAGCTGTGTGCGCACATTTGTGTTGTTGTGAAGTTGTGTGTTCGACCCCCAGCGATGCTACTGGTTCCCTTTTTCCTTTAGAAATCAGTGTTTTGTGTTATAATTCAGTGTATACGTTTCTAAGATCTCGCTTGTGTTGTGTTTACATGTGTAACTTGAATCTGGATAAATGACTGATCCTGGAACAAGATGATGTGGTTATCGCGATCGCCTCACAGCAGGAAAGTTGCTGGTTCGCTTCCTGGTTTGGGGGGGAGGCGACTTGTGACCTTTCTGTGTGGAGTTTGTATGTTTTCCCTGCTTTGTTTATACATCGAGTCTCTTGGAGTTGGAGAATTCCAGGATTGATGACGTGCGTTGACAGACCTTAATGCTTGACCAAGCACAGCAGAGTTGCCCTTTAAGAAATACATTATCAAGTTTAGATCATGCATCTGTACTGAAACTTGAATCCGAAAGACCAAAACTATATCTATACTCTGTACTACCAAAGCATTCGGACAGTGTTATAAAAGAACTGCAGTTTGATACTCAGCCAAAACGTCACATGAAGTATTTGAGGTCGCTCCAGAAGAAAGTCACATGGCACGTAAGCCTGAGGATATTTTTACTTCATGTGAGGAGCGACTGCAAATTAGTCGTTTTGGATTCAATGAAACGTTTGATGCTTGAACAAAACCACACATCGGAATCGGAAACTTTCCTTTTGTGTCAAGTAATATCATTGACACGACTGGATACAAATATGAACCATAACACGATGAACATCTTTATTTGGTGTCTTCGAACTTGTTTTTTTCATCTCTGATTAAAATTCCTCCCGGTGTCTGTTGCTCCACGACGTTGCTGCAGTGAACTTCTGATTCAGCAGAATTAAAGCAGCAGAATCAGCAGAAGGCGTCTTCGGGGCCAACAGGCTGCAGATTAGAACTTCAATCATCCTGAATGTTTGCTTGACACGGACGCTGTGAGTTGTTGTCGTGATCCATGGAGCGTTTTGGGGATTTTACTGCTGACCCGGTCTTGTTGAAACCGAGACATCATTTTAATACGAGACGACTGAACGTATAATCATGGACCTGCATTTTGATGTCAATAAATCATCAGCTGTCGACGAGTGACGCACGTGTGTTTTCGGTCAACTTTAGACTGGTTTTCACTTGGCTAATTGATGTTCAGTGTGTGTCGTCAGCTCGTCTCATGTTTCCTGTCCTCACAGGGAAGCACAACAGAGGCTCTTGTTAGTGAGTGTGTGGCGTCTGCAGCTGCAGTGTCCTTAAACGCATCACCTGCAGCTCATCCCTGTGCCAATGCAGCATCGACACAACTCGTGACATTCACCCCCAAAATATTCTCTTATGACGATAGGTTTATCAATGCCATCAGAATATTGAATGTTTTAATTTCAAATTCTAATGTGGAAACTTCGAATAAGATTTATTTGAAATGTTTTTTTTTTGTTTTTTTTATTATTATCTTTTTAATAATATGGTTAAATCATGTCTATATTGAAAGGTTGAGTTTGTTTGTCTTAAATAATTTAATGATAATAATTATTTAAACAGAAATATACAGATTTAATTTAGAACATTTATTCTTTGCTTTTTATACTTCAAGAACCAGATTTGTAAAACAAAACAAAAAAATCAATTTTTTTCTTTTTAATTCAATCATTTCTATTATGAAAATGTTTATTTTTTTTGTTAGGAATGATTAAAAATGTGTCTAAAAATGATTTTAGGTTAGGTTAGGTTAGGTGGAACTTTATTGATCCCTCAGGAGGTCTCCTTCGGGAATTTTTTTTTTACAAATTATCCACAGCAAATACAGCAATTTTCATAAAAAATAATCTGAATAAAATAAGAACAAACAGAAATAAAGAGAAAGAACAAGATGATACAATCTAAGTCTAAAGATAAAGATAAAGAACATAGATCAAAGAAAAATAACAAAGACAAGGATACAAAGACTAACATGGAACAGAACATCATGATTTTAACTTACTGCTATAAGAATTTTGAATTAAAAAAAGTTTTATTATATTATTCAATAATTGAAAATTAATTCAATAATTCAAAAGGTTTTGTTTTGGTTTGAACAATTTAAATATAAAAAATGTAACTCTATTATGAAACATTTTATATGGCAAATATTGAATATTGAAAAATATTGAATTTAGATGAAATAGCTTTGAGTTACTGTGATTAGAATATTAAAAACTCTTTGTTTAAAAAATGCATTCATTTTAAAATATTTAACTTCTTGAATTTATGAATTCCAAACAAAATAATTAAATAAGTTCTATACTGAAATGTTGAATGTTTGTTTTTAATAATTCAATATAAACTACACTATCTATACACTATACACTATCATGCCAACATTTTTATATTGAATTTAAAAGGCTAAGAAATACAATATATTGAATTGAGAAATGTATTTTCAACTCACTGGAATTAGAATCCTATATGTAAAAAAAAAACATTATTTTTTTATATTTGATTTCTTAATTTAATTTATATAAATAAAATAAACCTTTCAATTTAAAGATTATTTAATTATTTAAAATGATAATTAAATGCTTAAAAAACAACCAGTTTCAACATTTAACAATTCAATATTCTGCCACTGATAAACTTCCATAGATGTTATTTTACCAAAGATCATATCAACTTTATTTATTCTTCATCATTAATTCTTATTCTTATTCTTATTCTTATTATTATATTATTATTAAGGCAGCATCAGCAGGCACCAGAATAACTGTTGGACACACTATGAAATACATTAGGATCATTTGTTAAGTGTGTTGTTGCTCGTGCACAGACGTTCCTCGTGCCATCTGTGCAGCAATCATGTTCCTCCCTGTGGGACTCATTCCTGACCCCGGGCGTGTGTTCTACGGTTCGGGGCGAGTAATTGACGAGGACCAAATCATGGTTGGAAGTAGTCCAGGTCTGATCTCATCTCCCTTCTTCAGAAACACAATCTGGTAATTGACTGTGATTGCACATCCTGCTGGTCGTAAGGAAGTGTGATCCTCAGGAGTGTCAACGCAAGTTGTGTTTTTCTTTCAAGATCACACACAGGAACAGCACCAGAAGCTAAATTAATTTATCAGTAAATGTTTGAGCCTTAGTAAGTTCCATGAAGACAGTCCAGACACTAGGATATTATATTTATCTGGTAAACATCATGTGGTTTTTCTGGGAAAACTTAAAAGCATCATCAGTTTTCCAGTAACAGCGGAAGTGTTTTGGCTCTGCATGTACATAAGCTGTCAAAGTGAGTTGTACCCGTCTTAAGGTGGTCCTCCTATATACAGAAAAAAACTCATCAACTCTTTGGGAAGTGCTCCACAACAAGGCCTCGGCCATCAGGTCCATAAAGGTGCTTTCAAACCACACACAATGTTTCTATTAAAGTGACTTTTTTAACGTGATTCACAATATTTGGATCAAACTTTTGAGCTACAATTTCGGAGCAGGTATGAGTCACGCTTAAGACGACCGTTTCAATATGTTTGTTGCAACACGTTTTAGGCAAAAATCTTTTTTTCAGACAGGGGAAATGTATCAACAATAACAAAAGACGAACGATAGCACCTCTAAATAATCTAGATGGACTGCGGTTTACAAATTAGATGATCGGATAAATGCTTGATATTCTGCCTTTGGCATTCACCATTTTGAACTTTAGACCTGGCTTTAAGCAGATTGAGTTGAGGTCCACAGAAAGTCACAGGCATTGTTACTGAAATTTTAAACTATAGAGTTCCAGCTCTACTGGAGCCGCGGGCCCTGCTACCTACCTTCGGTGAGCAGTCAGTCATAACATAGTGGTCGCAAAACTTGGAGGTTAAAACCCAACGCAGGAGTCTAGTCAGGCTAAGACAGGCTGGTGGAAAAAGGGGGCCTTAGATGACTGGCTACTGTTGTGCCTTGTGTCCACCATCTTGACTTGCCAAAAACTTTAGACCTGAGCTGTGTCTCACATCGCATACTTGCGTACTTCAACTTATTATGACGTATTTTTTAGTGCATAAGTGTGTCTCCATTCTTAGTAGTGTTTTATCACAGGGTCAAGGGGACCTGAAGGACCGAAAACAAATGTGTTTGTGGTATCCCTTGTGTCGTCGTCCGGTCAAGGTGAACGACCTCCCTGGCTTCCATAAATACATATGCAGTGGTGGAGATGGTTCACCTTGACCCAGAGACAACACAAGGGTTAAAAGTTGAGATGGTAGTTCACATCCTTGTTAAATCAATTCTTGTAAATTAAAGATTGATTCTGGAAGGATGAGAATAGATTTCTACACCTGCCTCTTGCAACATTTTTCACCTATGGTAGCTGTGAAGAAGTGAAACTATAGAAGTGCCTTCTATATATAAACCCAAGTTACAACCCCTTTGAATACAAGAATTTCCTTCACATCCCCTAAATATTGTTACCAAAACAAAATACATTTGTATCCAGATACACATTAAAGTCAGTTCATTGACAGCCATTGACACAAACTAATATAATGTCCGCGCCCCCGTTCTGGTCTCGTTTTGACTGCGTCTTTATGTTTTCTCCAGACCCAGCTGGGTAATTATTAAGTGTACTTGAAGGAACGTGCCAAAGTTCAGCGCAGCAGTGTATGTGAAAGGCGTTCTTGCTAGATAGCAGGATGTGTCATTGGTGCCACTGAGCAGTAGATTCGAGAGGACATTCCACAGAGGAGGAACAATTGACCGAGGACAGAACAAAAGGTTTGGGTTAAGATTTGTTGTTTTTTATTGTCCGACTGTTGTGTAACGTTTATAGAAATGTTACGACCAAATCCGTTGTTGTACTTTGATTTATGTATTTACTGTGTCCAAATGTAAAGTTCTATCACTGTGATGATAATTGGCCTCGTGGTCAATCATTTATTGATCGTACCATCCGAGGAAAAGCTGCTAAAAATAGCATTTCCTCAAGTGTCCCATTATGGAGAATGGTTATAATTTATGAGTCTTCAATATTCGAGCTGGGAGGAAATGGTTGATCCCTCGCCCATTGTCGGAAGTGGTTAGAAGACGACTTTAAATGGTTTGGTTGTGATAGTTTTCTAATAAACCCATTTTGGTTTCTATATCGGCTGAAACAGAAACCTGGCCTCACCCTTCAAACACTACAGTACTTGTGTCACGGTATTGAGCTCTAATGAGTCACGTGTTAAGTGCAATAATGTTTACCTTTGACAAAAAAATGTCATGTGACGTCACGTTTAGATACAACTAAAGCAGATCCAACTTATCAAGAGTGCTAATAAAAATATATTTACATGTATTTTAAATTCCAACTGACTCATAATATGCATATTTCCTTTGATCTATGTTCTTTATATTTGCACTTTGTCATCCCTTTGCACTTTGTTATTTTATTTGCGCTTTGTTCTTGTTCTTGTTTTTATAAAAATATCGTCTGCAGTGAACTGGAAACACAATTTCCTGAAGGAGATCTCCAGAGGGATTAATAAAAGTCCATCGAATCTATCCAATCTAATATCAAAATTTACTTTCGTATTTAGAATGGATTATGCACTCTGGTCTCTTTGCGCCCCAGAATCCTTGATATAACCCGTGTGAGGCTATTGGTTCTACCGGCCTCAGAGTGAAAATTCATCCACAGAGCTATGTCCTGTCCCTGATGCATTACAGGGCCACAGATGAAGAAAAAATAAGTTTTTATCATTACTGACATATTGAATATTACTGCCTGAATAGCATTTTATTTTGAAAAGAGACTAGATTTTGTCCGGAGAAACATTGGCCTGTGACTTTGACACTTCAAGATGCTTGTTTAATCGAGTTTACTAAAAGAATAAGTTTGTAAACTAGTTAAAATTAGTGAATTAAATACTATTTTGTTGCTGAGCAACAAGCCCAGGGTTCCTGCTGATTCAACATTATAATGAAAGCATTTTGCATGCACTGAACATTGATTTACTTGGCCGTCTTTTTAAAACAAGCATACATTTAACCTTAAAAAAAATGCATTAGAGAACACATAGATATACATTAATAGACATTATGGATGTTTGCTGATGAAAAAGTAAATGTTTAAAAATGTAGTACCCACATAATAATGTAATAATACCTTCTTAAACTAACTTGAGGTAACTGTAACTGAGAAATCCTTCAATTGAGTGAGATCGAAGCCTTTCAAGAGTCTGTCGTCCTCGTCTCCTGTATCCGTGCACACACAAGTGTGAATTATTGATGGATGTAGCTTTCTAAAGAGAGCAGCGACAGCAAAGTCGTTTGTCCTGAGAGGCGACAAAAGTGCTGCTTGTATACATCGATGACTAGATCCTCATAAAAAGGCAACATTCTTGCTCTTAGGGAAAAAGAGTTAGATTCTGTATGTTTAATTTAATGAGCGTTTTCATTGACACTCTCTATAGTATATACAGTGTATGACCTTCTTGTGTTGCGTCATGTTTGGTTCATGTTCACTTGAACTGCTTTACTTTTTGATATGTTTAAAGAATCTACGTCATTTTCTTTACTTGATTTTTTAATCATATCTTTTGTAGCTAATGAGAAAGTGTAGTTTAAGGGTCAATGTA
The DNA here is from genome assembly GCF_982586985.1 of Callionymus lyra. Classification (NCBI taxonomy): domain Eukaryota; kingdom Metazoa; phylum Chordata; class Actinopteri; order Syngnathiformes; family Callionymidae; genus Callionymus; species Callionymus lyra. The sequence goes on from NC_141827.1 coordinate 26,947,698, forward strand.
TGATGTCTAACCAGTGGTATTATCAGTACTTTCTGGGGATAACATTTAGTATAATATATATTTTAAAAATTGCATTGAAAAAATGGTATCAAAGAAAGTCCAAGGCCAAGTAGTTTCTGATGCATTCGTGAGTGGACTGCACGGAAGGAAAATTATAACTTCTCTTTATTATATTGATAATTATTATCTGTAATGTGTTGTTGCAGTTTATTTACATAAGATTTTCTCTTTTTATTTCAAGACACTTGCTTTAATCAAATTGACAACAACAAAAATCCTGCTGATTCAGCGTCATGGTGAGGTTTTCTTTAGTTTTTTATCATTCAACATTTATTTTTGCAGTTTTCTTCTGCCACACCTTGAAGACATAATGTGAAAATACTGTCACAATGAACCAGCTTGTGGTGCAAAAAAGTATTTTAATAACCTTAATAGTTAAATTTGTGCTTAACTTAAGGAATTCCTTGTGAAACCAAATGAACATGTTTGTAATTAGAATTTATGTCTCAACGAAACAGACAAGGTTTGGCTGAAGCTCTTGAGCAAAAAATGTGTTTGTATGTTTATTTATTTTCAATTTTACTTTTTCAGTTTCAGTAAATTTGTAACATTTTTAACAAGTGGACACGAATATTACACAGTTTGTTCTGTATACATTATACACGTAGAATTGTAGAATTTTCAACACCAAGAATCAAATATTGGTAATGGAAGTCAACCAATTTATTAATAGAAATAAAATCTATTTTCAAACTATTTTCACTTCAATTGAACAATTTACTCCTGCAAATAAACAATTTTCAGCTGATCGGACTAGATATTTTTAGCGATCGATAAGGAGCAGAGAGAAGAACAGTTTTAAACTTTTCTATTGCACTGAAACAATTTTCAACTTCATACTTGAATTTTTTCATTTATTATAACGTAAATAAATGCTCCCTTTATGGTCATTTAAGAGATCATTATTTTATCTCATATGATGTACGTCATGTCATGTAATTTGTCATGTGAGCAGTATATTTACAACTTCATAATCTTTCAAGTCATTTATATTTCTCAGGAGAATTGTCATAATAATAAATGTGATGTGCAACCTTAGCCACAAAAATGCTGAAATCCATGATTGAACCAAAACAATCTGGATTTATCAATCACCCTTGAATAGTTTGGTAGTCGAGTGTTTGAACGTAGGGATAGTCAAGACATTTTTTTTGGGCAGCTGAAAAGAGCGACTTCTTTCCTGTTTGACTCTTGAACACCAAACATATTGGTCGTTGAAACTCTGAAAAAAAGATTTTTCAAAAATAATTGGATCTAGGATGTCAAAAAGTGCGTCCCTGTAATGTCAAGATCAACAAGTCTAATAGTGAAATCCCCATTTTCACCTCAGATAAAACAAACTTCCAATCTTTTTTTCCATTTTCATCTGCCCCACCCAATTTCTTTGTCACTGTCTTCCTCCATCGAAGACCCACATGGGTGTGACCTCGGTTGACTTGACAGATGTATCCAATATACAGCTTCGTTTTTAAAGTCTTGTATCTTGTCTGAGTAACACAGCCCACTTCCCTCCCTTCTCATCCCTCTCTCATTCTCTGTCCCACTGATGAAAACCGCTCAAGCCCAAAAAAAACAACCTCAGGATTATCCCACTCTCATTGAACGGCACCCTTCGCTCAGTGCTCGAGGCAACAGCATCTCACACTGGATTGAGGCTCCTCTTCTCCAATGGTCGGTGGGTCGGTCCGCCGGAGTGGGAGATAAAGAAATACATCTATCTGGAAGAGGTGGGGGGGGGGCTGACTTGCCGTAGGAGCCCACGTGTATCCTAGCTGTAGCCTTAGCCACTCTGTTAATGGAGGACCGGGGGTAAGAGCCTTTGTTGCTTCTGCGGGGGGTGTGTGTGTGGTCTTTGTCCCGGTGAATGGATGGACCGTGTGCTGGAAGTTGTGGTGAATCATTGGTGAAAACGGAGATAACGGTTGATCGATGCTGCTGATCTTTTTTTGTGTGATGATGACAAGGATGAAACATCAAGACCATGTTAGCCAAACGTGCTGAAACTATCGCACACTTGAATCATTTCCTTATTCCATCGTGTGTTTACGGTCGTTTGATTTCCTGCTTTACGATGTGCTTTCCTGTGAGCGAAGCGAACCCCAAACAAAAGCCACCTCTCAGCATGGAGCTAATGGATTAACCAACCGTGATAAACACCCACTTCACTCTGCGTTGCTGCTTCAAGCTTCTTATCCCACTGAAGATGAAGAGGATTTAAAATGATATTTTTCCTGCTTGTAGCTGCACTTTTGATTGGCAAAGTGTTGCTTTATCCATCAGTTGCTGGTTGACCCACATATCCCGGGATGCTGACACCCCTCCCCCTGCCCTCTTATCAAAACATATTGATGCTTGTCGTTCTATTGTTGCCGATCCGAGTGGCTTCAAATGATGAAATGGACTGACGATACATACTTAATTGCAACAATAAATACAGATCTAACAATTAACAACAGTGTTCAAACATGGATACATCGAGTCAAGGGTAGTTTATTTGATTAAAACATGAGGATAAGACGCAGTGTTACTCAGTAGCGGAAGATAACACAAAGCTACATTAAGATTAACAATTAAATTAAGGCATTAATGGATTTGTGTTGCATTCACACTCTGAAATCTGTACCGTCCTCACGTGAGCCTTTAAACAAGTAGACTGACTCATGTAAGTGCACTTAAGGATAATCATTTTTCTTTAGGACCGTTAAGTTATAAGAGGTGATGCACTAAAGTAAATCACAGGTTTTAAAAGAAACCTTTTTGGTGATGGTTTACAATAGTAATGATGATTATCATTGAAATGACATAAACTCAAATGGGATTTTCTCTTTTCATTCCAAGCATTTATATATGTATTTTATCCCTATCTGCAAAGTCTGCCCTAACATTTTGCTAGCAACATTTTCCTGACTTAACTGTAGTACATTTCAGTACGAAAGTGTATAGTTGTGCAAAAACATTAGATCAAAGCAATATCTCAAGATACTTTGACCTTTGATATAATAACTGAGCTCATAATATTGGTTTTCTTTTGTGCAAAAAAAAAATCATATTTTAACCAAGTAGGTTAAATCGTCATTCAATTCAGGCATTTGGAAGAATTAAGCCTTTCAAATTAAACGGGGTGCGTGAATGTTTTTGACTTTTGGGTAATATTGAGGTTTTTTTATTTTATTTTAATTTAACATTTAGAAAATGATGAAACTATTCTGATACTATTGTCTCTTGTCTTGACTCATGTATTGTGATGCGTATTGTATCGCAACGTCTTGCTTATACTACTTGACGTACAACAGTATACAATAATAAGGTCTGTAGTTCTTGTTTACCCTGGTATACTGGTATTTTGTAATACTTGTTGCTATCTAGTAACTATTGGTTCTCACACTGGGATCGATGCAATTTTCAATGATTATTTCTGCGTTGAACAAGGCTTTTCTTTTGAACTATGCGTTTCATGAAATGTTTTTTCAACAATCCCTGAAAATAATTTGTAATATGAACTTGAACACCTGAATAAACACGACTACGACATCGAGTGAGCCTCTGTATGAGCTGTGTGTTCCTCTATGATAACGATCGAGTCCTTTTGTTGGACTTTGAATCCGGATTACTATCGAGGATCTTTCCAACACGTGCTTGCACTCCTTTGCTGTTTATCACCTGTGTACCTGCTCCAATCTTTCCAGGTTTTATAACTAGTTAAATAAGTTATTGACACCGGCTTAAGGAGGCTTCATGAGCTTCTCCTCATTTTCAAAGGCCACTAGATGGCACTCTTTGCTCTTTAACCACTGGTTTTGAACCAATAATCCAATGAAACTGAGAGCTCCACCTACTAGGCTCTAAAAAAAATGATGACACAGTATCACGAAACCTTGTAAACCCATCAGTATTACTTGGCATATATATCTAAAGGTCGACATTTATTGATTTATTCTTCTAGATTAGTCTTTTCTGGAATATCTCCTGGACACAATACTTCAATATAATAATAATTCCCATGTTTGGATCATCATAACCTACAAATTAAAGAGTTTTACTCCACGAAGATGCTTTAGTTTAGGATGTGTATTGTCTCAGCAAAAGTCCCACCAAAGTTTTGCAAAGGATTTTCAACCATGAGGAATTTTAAGTGTCAAATCTTTAATGTCAAAACATGTTCTCCAGTCTAATTTGAACGTTTACCTGATCTTCCTTACAGTACATGAGAAGAGTCGCTCCGACATAGACCAACACAGTGCAAAGCCAGCGTCGAAACTGGGATCATGTCTATCAACCACGATGATTCTGCATTCCAGGAGGAGAGCACAGACAGTTTCTGGGAGGTAAGACAGGCTTCGGAAAGTGACCGTCATGGCCCATTTTTAGAGGAGCTTTCTCTGCATCCTGGAATCAAATGCCTCACTCACCTTTACCCAGTGGTCGGTGACAACTGTTGTACACAACGCTATGAATAATTCCTAAGTATCCATACATCATCTTCTCCCATTCACCTTTGTAAGTTCAAACACATAAGAGTATAATTCTGATTGACTCACAGCGACTTACTTCTGCAAGATTGTTTTAACGAGAAAAAAAATGAATTCTTTTTCTGCTTTAAAGGTCATCACCAAGGTCTCACAATAATACATAAGCTGTAAATCATTTCTCTTACTTCTGCAGCCATAATTAAGGCTTACTCAGTAACACATAGTCACAACCATACACAACACAGTCCGACACAAATGTAAAAACAGGGGTCTTTGTTCATGGACAGAATCATGAACTGGAGTTGGGAGTGGAAAACATAAAGTTTTTAAAAAGCCAGGCCAAAATAAAGACTTTGGCCGTAATATCATTAATCTACTCTAAGGTGCACAAACTCAAACTAAATCAACACTATTTTCTGCTTTTTTTTACAGCTTCTTAGTCGTTTGTGGTTTAAAATAATCAGTTAATAAATGATTGATAAAAAATATAATTAAAAACGTGTTAAATATGGAGAGACTTGCATTTAAACTGAAATTAAAAGAATAACTGATAATAGGGTCTGGAAAAAAAAGGGTCAAATATAGATAAGAATGTATAAAAAATAATTTAAACTGATGGGATGAATTCACACATATGTTTGTTTATTTAAATTCATATATATATATACAATTCTCATAACTTGTTTTCATGTAAACAACTTAATTTAAGTCGAGTCAAAATGGTTCAAAAATGTCTCTGTAATACACGCATAATTATTGTAGTCATTTTGAGTGATATTTTCGAGGCACGTTTCCTAAATATTCAGCTTGTCTATTTCTAACCTGCACTGTGGTTAAAGGGTTTTTAATAATGCAACATTTCTCCCTGATGCTTACATCACTATTATCCGGCGCACAAAAAGTGTCAGGTGACCCTAGACGTTCATGTATTATAAACGATCTGACGAATGCTTATCCTTCACACCGAGAAAGCATTTAAAACAAACTGCTGCATTAAATGCATCTTAACCTCAGGCCACATTCTTAATTATTAAATATAAATAAAGGTGAGTTAAAAATAAATCAGACCGTATGGTTATTAGCCGCTTAGAAGTGCAGACTCGGCAGTTGTTAAGGCTCGTGTGAAATACAATCGTCTGTTGGTGGATACTGTTATCCCTTCGAGGTTCAACGACTCCACACTGACCTGCATCAAGTCGAGGAAAAATATAGTGATAACTGCCTGAATATTTTTGTCATGGAACATGTAACAAAACAAACGAGTGAGAAATGTTTCCATGGAAAAAGTGCCATATCATCAAGAATTATTTAGACGGATGAAAAAAAAAAAAACCTGATCAAAGAAGGTATTTTTCTCTCATGGAAGGTTGGAAACTACAAGCGAACAGTCAAGCGGATCGACGACGGTCATCGTCTCTGCAATGACTTGATGAACTGCATCCAGGAACGTGCCAAAATCGAGAAGTCCTACGCACAGCAACTCATCGAGTGGTCCAAGAGATGGAGACAACTGGTGGACAAAGGTATCAGAGCGACCCCGACGGGTCCACACTTTTATCACACCGTCAGATATATTGAATGTTTTATCTCCCGCCAGGACCTCAGTACGGCACAGTGGAGCGCGCCTGGATGTCTGTGATGACGGAGGCGGAGAAAGTGAGCGAGCTCCACCAGGAAGTGAAGAACAAGCTGGTGAGTGACGACTTCGAGAAGGTCAAGAACTGGCAGAAGGACTCTTACCACAAGCAGATGATGGGAGGATTCAAGGAGACTAAAGAGGCAGAAGAAGGATTCAAGAAAGCCCAGAAACCCTGGGCCAAGAAGTTAAAAGAGGTGAGACCATTCATATATTTTGATTCTGGTATATCGTAGCTCACCTACCGCAGTATCGTCATTTTTTGGATTTATTGGTTGCTGTATTCAATACTTGATTTGAATTCTACTCCTATGTTGCTATGGTAAAGGGGGCCAACAGCTGGGGTTGGTTGGCTGGGCGGCAAAGCATTATTGGAGCTATTGCAAGTTTAAATACATTTTGTTAATTTAAGTGAAAAAGTAAATGGTCACTACTTCGCAGATTTTATATAATGCAGGGAGGAGGACCGCAATAAAGGAGAGACCGCTGTATAAGGAAATGTAAAAATGTAATTTTATTTTTTTATTTATCTTTTTATTTTAAAGTATTTTCTTACGACTTTAATCTAGTAATGAAATATTTTGTACGACTTTAGTCTCGTAATTAAGTATTTTTGAAAGACTTTAATCTCGTAATGAAATATTTTGTATGACTTTAATCTCGTAATTAAGTATTTTGTTAAACTTTACCTCGTATTAAAATTAAATGAAAATTATCTGAGTGGTCCTAATACTCTGTAATACTATTTAACTTTCATTTCTTTTTTTAAATGTTTGCCCTTTTGGACCATACATTTATGTCAAAAGGGATTAACAGCTGGGGTTGGTTGGCTGGGCGGCAAAGCATTATTGGAGCTATTGCAAGTTTAAATAAATGTTGTTAAGTTAAGTGAAAATATAAATAGTCACCACTTTGCAGATTTCCTATAATGCAGAGAGAGGACTGCAATAAACGGGGGAGCGCAGTATAAGGAAATGTAAAAATCTTGAAATGCTTTCTTGACTTTAGATGGAAGCTGCCAAAAAGTCGTACCACCTGGCGTGCAAGGAAGAGAAGCTAGCAGCATCCAGAGAAGCCAACGGTAAAGCAGAATCCTCAATGACGGCCGACCAGCAGAAGAAACTTCACGAGAAGCTGGAAAAATGTAAACAGGACTCACAGAAGGTGAAGATAAAGATAAATTTTTGTGTCTTAATTGTAATTTTAGCTGTTATGGAGGCTAAGTTGACTCGTCGAACGGTCTCTTGCTGTAATTCAGGCAAAGGAAAAGTACACTAAAGCTCTGGAGGAGTTGAACAAGTGCAGCCCGGGCTACATGGAGAGCATGGAGCAGGTGTTCGACCAGTCGCAGCAGTTCGAAGAGAAGCGGCTCAGCTTCGTCAGGGAGGCTCTGCTGGACATGAAGCGACACCTCAACCTCACAGAGAACCAAAGGTGTGCGAGACAAGATGTTCCTCCAGCTCGACCAAATCAAACATCAACTCTGCGTTTTTCCACAGTTATGCTGCCGTGTACAGAGAACTTGAACACACCATCATGTCGGCCAGCGCACAAGAAGACCTCAAGTGGTTCAGCAACACCCACGGACCGGGCATGCACATGAACTGGCCACAATTTGAGGTACAATAATCACAACTACACAATGATTTAGACACATATTATTACATTATTGTAAGGACAGATACTTTAATGACACACACAAGTTTTCAGTAGGTGTATTGTGTGTTTAAACTGTTCACAGTTGACTCATTTGAATCTAAAGTGCTTTCATATAGAAAGAATAAAGTTGCAAATGTGTATTTATTTTATATTGAGATTTATTTTTCCAAAATTACATTTTTTATCGCACTGTTTGATTTTTCTTTTATATATCTCTAACTCCATCAAACGGATCACAAATTGCCAATGGGCAGAAAGTTTTACTAACTTATTTTAAATGAAATGAGAATTTATTGTCAGTAACCCTTTTTAAATCTATATATATTTGTCATTTTTTGTATTGTTATAATATTTTATTATGATCTCCTTTTCTTCCTTTTTTTTAAATTCACAGTCACTTGAAAGAAAATCTTTATACATATAAAGTTGACACAACATTATAAACTTTTTAAGATATTTGATCATCAAAGACTATGTTTTACAAAAGATATTTAACCTTTCTGTAATCTCAGACTCAAGAACAAATGTGTTTGTGGTATCCCTTGTGTCATCTCAGGGTCAAGGTGACCCGAAGGCTCAAGAACAAATTTGTTTGTGGTATCCCTTGTGTTGCCTCTGGGCCAAGGTTAACAACCTCTCTGGCTTCCATAAATACATATGCAGTGGTGGAGGTCATTCACCTTGACCCAGAGAAGACACAAGGGATACGACAAGCACGTTTGTTTTCAGACCCTGAGATAACAAAAGGGTTAAGACCAATTCATTATCCATCACAAATCATCCAATTCACATTGGATAAATTAAATCGTGACGAGTTGATGAGGCTTCATGAAACAGCTGATGAGGTATCATGATACAGTGTATTTATTTTCAAAGGCCACTTGATGGCACTCTCCGCTTCATAATCTTTGGCGCTGATCTACTAATTCAGTTAAAGCCGGCATTACTTTTGTGTTACTGATCCAAACCATTGTGTACGTTGCAGGAGTACAATCCCGAACTCACCCATAACATTGTGAAGAAGTCGAAGAAAAGCCACGATGGAGTCATGCTCACTAACGTGGCTATGACGGCCAATAATCATCCATCGGAGCACAGAGAAAGGTAAAAGACATAAATCAGAAAAATTAAAAATTGTATTCTTTACTTTATAAATGTAGTGTCCATCCTTCAAAATGAAATCTGCCTGGTCATTATTAGATTTAAAGCTGAGTAGCTTTTATATTCCTTGTCATCGTTGGATGAAAAGCAGCGTCTGATACCGTCAGTGATAAGCGTGTTCTGTTGTTCAGCGAAGGCAGTTTTGACAATAACCAGGCTGACGAGTGGTCGGAAGAGTACCACGCCGCCTCCAACTCCGACACCAACGGAGCGTCGCAGTCGCTCGATGACGAGCCGGGCAAAGGCGTGAGGGTGAAGGCACTCTACGACTACAACGGTCAAGAGCAGGACGAGCTTACTCTCAGGGCGGGTGAGCAGATTTTTTAACCGCGAATAAAACCTGTCAATCATTTGAGTCCTTGACGTGTTTATTATTTTTTTACTCTGAAGGCGAGGAGCTGACGAAGCTGGAGGACGAGGACGAGCAAGGCTGGTGTAAAGGTCGTCTAGACAACGGCCAGCTGGGGCTCTATCCGGCCAATTACGTGGAGGAAATCTAACATTTCCAGCTGAGGACGCTTTTGTAGACTGACCCAGATAACAGTGCACATTGCATTCAGACACTTTGAAGCGCCCTCTTCCTGTCAGGCACAGAGAGCCGATTGTGGACGCGCCTTTGTGTTCCCCCTCCAGGATATCAGCCCCGCTGGAAGCTCAAACATCCCCCGTACCTTATTCGCCTGGCTGTGTGTGATCTGTGACGCTAACAAGCCATACAATCTTCCTGAATTTGTGCCTGGAGAACAAGAGCTACGCATCGTGCATTCCATGTACATATTTGTTTTTTTGTTTGTTTTTTAACAGTCTGGATGCTTGTACAGTGTTACTTCTGTTGAAGACGTGTTTCATGTGGAATATTTATATGTTCAGTCGTGGAATAATTTGATGTTTTTTAGGGAACATAAGCACATTTTTAATACTATATTCGTTGATGTGTCGATGAGGCTTCATGAAACAGCAGCGTGTCATGATTCATTGTGTTCATTTTGCTTCATAATATTTGGCTCTGGCTCTACTAATAATCCGAGCATCATTTTAAAACAGAGAGTGACATCTAGTGGTCTTTCAAAATGAAGACATTGTATCATGATACCTCATCAGCTGTTTCATGAATAGTCGTCAACCCACAGCCACATTCTACGTCTTTTTTGTCTGTAGCCTTGAGACTAATGAAGGATTCAAAGAAGTACCAAGTGTACTACGGTATAATGGACTTAACACAATATTTCTTTGTCATTTTGAATAACACTTAATAATAATAATTTTGATAAGCAAGTCTGTACATTAATCATATATTTAATTGTCGCTGAAAAAAAAATCCTACATCAAGTATTGAGTCAAGGAAAATATGTATATTTATCCTTAACTCGTCACACTCTTGTATCATTTACCTAATAATGATTGGATATATTTTTATAAATAATAAATCAGTTGGGATTTAAGGTAATCACAAACTACTTATAATCAATGTGACACACATCGGCGGCTGTCATAATTGGTGACTCGTACCCACCGCCTTTTTAATCTTGTTATTGATTATTGTTCCTACGACTTTAATCTCGTAATAAAGTATTTTCGTACGACGTTCATCTCGTAATGGAATATTTTTTACGATTTTAATCTCGTAATTAAATATCTTTTACGACTTTAATCTCGTAATAAAGTATTTTTGTACGACTTCAATCTCGTAATGAAGTATTTTGTTAAACTTTAATCTTGTAATAAAATGAAATAAAAATTCTGGCCCTAATACACTCTCGTACTATTTAACTTACCTTTCTTTTTTTTAATGTTTGCCCTTTTGGACCATACATTTAAAATAAAATCCACAATATATTTTATTTATCATAATAATAATCGTTGTTCCCAATCTTTCTTGATGCATGCAAAAACGTTGTTTTTAATCATTTTCTGATTCCAAAATATTCTTCAAATTTGTCTACATTCCTAAAACTTATGTTCCCTTCTCAATGTCAAACAATTTCTACCTGCATTTCTCTGTAACATGTTCAATAACTTTGTCTCACAGTTTTCACTGGATATCACTCGTCCATCATCTTCAACTGTCGACAGTTCACTTCCCTTCACGCCCACTTCCACGACCGCGTGCCTGCCATTGCTGCCTCTCTTGTTTACTACTTCCTGTTTTCAGCATCCGAGCTCGCTGCTGTTAAATCGCTCCTCCTGTGTATTACCAATATCAACTGTGTCCTGCTAGCAACTTCGTGACGTTATGCATGTCAACCCTAAACAAACCCGGTTCATGATTTGTTTTTATCTTACAGATGTTTTAAAAAAAAAAAAAAAAAAAACTCTTTTGGGTTTTTTTCATGTTGAGAATAAACAACAGAAGTTTTGGGACTTTATCAAACAGCACAAACTCCAAGGAAGTGGTAAATCAGCAAGATTTGGTAAAATGAACATGCTGTGTGAAAGTGTAAACCAAGAGCGGAATAGATGGAAAAAAAAAACATGAAGCAGTGATATGAGTAGAGGTTTGATTTGTTCATCCCTTTTTAAAAATAAACGTTCAACAAAAATGTATAAGCCACATTCTTTTTTGCAAAATGTAACTGTTAAAATTCAACTGAATTTTGAGCCCCCAACCGTGACAGCATGGACCTGAGCTCAAACCTACGGAAAGTCTGTAATGCCAAGTGGAAGTAGGAAGTTTTTCAAAGGCTCTGGATGCCTCAGACAGTCACTCAATTTGTTCATGGATCAATTTGAAACCTTAGAGTCGTCTCTACCTGAAGGATGTTGAGACCTTTAAGAAGTCTAATGTTACTGTTCTGGGTCCATTTTAATCTAGCTAACATACAAACAAACTGGTAGAGAAAACAAAATTCATATAATCTATGAAAGAAGACCAAAGGTTCTTATAGTTAAATTTGAATTTTTGCACAAACCTTTTTTTATTTAGTGTGTCCATGTCCAATCAAAGAAGAGAAACACTGGGAGGTCGACAGTTCCTTCTGGTCGCTCCGTTGAAAATTATTAAATTAATTTGGAATCTGGTCAGAGAGGGAAAAAAATCAAGCAATTTTTCTTTTCAATAGTCCTTAATAGGAAATTAAAAATCAATAATTTGTGATGGTTTCTTTTTAAATAATTGTATATACTGTATATATTTGAACATTTTCATTCAAAAAACAAAATTAGCCTTTTCCACCATGACGGCCAATGATTTAAAAATCGAAAATGACTAACAATCCATTAAAGACATATTTGATCATGGTAGCAATACATTTCATAAAATACAGGTTAGTTACCGTGGCGACCAAAGTTGTCGGTGAACCTGACACCCTGAGCTGAAGATGAGGAGTCAGGTGTTATCTTACCGGGGAAATAAAGCTGCAGAGGACATCAGGAAGAGGATCCGCCTGTGAAATATTGATGAGAGGCTTCAGGAAAGAATTGAACTTTTCAAAACGGGTCGAGAAATGTCTCTGATCCACTGATTCCATTTATATATATATATATATATATATATATATATAAAGAAAGAAAACTGTTCCACAACAACCTTTCATCTTTTTAAAATTACTGCTCCGGAATTATTTTCATTAAAGTGCATAATAATAAATACATGTAAACAAAGATTTAATTGAAAAAAACATTACAAATATCCATTGGATTAGGATAGTTTGTTGTCATGTGACCAGGGACTGCATTTTATTTATTAATCTTTGAATAAATGCCACAAATTCCAACCAAAGGCTGCCACATGTACAACAAAAGCAGATGATAAACTTGATAAATACGCAAAAAAAATGTAATAGATGAATCACGATTATGTTTTTTTTTATTAAATAGTTGACAAATCACAAACCGCCACTAGACGTCACTAGTTACCTAGTTTTAGCTGCTCGAAGAAGTGTTCTTGTTGTAGTATCAAAGCTATAGTATATAAAGAATATTACCAAGTTATTACAGTTCAGTAAAGCTTTAATAGTTTTGTTCCAACATGCAGCCTCGTAACCTAAAACGTTATAAACTTCTTTAGCATTAGCATTAGCTTCATCGATCGTGTAGCATATTTGAGGTAAGAAAAAACAACCGTGTGCGAGGAACCATCACAATGTGTGACTCAGAGACCTGATTGATACTTTTATTCCCACTTCATATTTGAGTTTTCATAAACTGTTACAAGTTGAATATGGAAATTTAACTTTGAATCTTCAGTTTGTATCCATTTACCAACATTTTGAACACAAAAGCATCAACCATTTTGGACGTGTACAGTTTGTATGTCACTAATATTTACTTTGAGGAGTGTCTTATTACTCAGAAGTTCCCTTTGTTGTCTTTGACATTTTTTATATATTATTTATTGTGGTAGTTTTCTAGCTAGCAATTATAGATTTCAACAAGTGACTGAATTATGCTTGATTATAAAACAAAACCCTTCTTTTGTGTTTTCCAAAGAGGTTGTAGAATTTTAACAACAACATAGTTTGTTCAATGCAGATTAAAATTGCTTTAATTATTTACTCCTTAAGAAATACAAGTTTAGATGCATTTTAATACATTTTTCAAAGTTTAGAAATGAGACAAAAACACAAACGTAGGCTTTCAAGTTAAATCTTTATTGAAAGACAAGGACTTTCTTTCATACCAACCGACAAATACAAATATATATCAGGAAAATATGTGATTGGTTACACAGATTTACTATACTAATATTATAAAAATATACTATCACCTGTATTTTAACCATTTTAAGAAGATGATAGAAAGTAAATGATAGGACGGAATATATTTTTGGATTATTTTTGGTTTAAATGAAGAAGTTTTATGTATTTCCAACCAACTCAAAAGCACTTATTGATTTGCGTAAAATTGAGACTTAAAAGGAAATGAAATGAAACCATTAAAAGATAAATGTCCATACGAGGAGAGATACTTTAATGTTCTGGAAAAATAAAATCTAATTCTCAAATGCTAAACAGTGTATTCAGAGAAATAAAATGCACATCTAACAGACTTAATATTACATTTCTATTGATTTGATATGAGTGCAAATAACTGTTGCAAGCTAGGAAATTCATATTTACTTAAAAAAAATGGAATGTTAAATTATTATTAAAGAATCATTTTAAGTTGTAATATTTTTTTGTTTTTATATTTACCAACATTTTGAACACAACCATGTTGGACGTGGACAGTATGTGTGCCACTCATATTTACTTTGAGGAGTGCCTTATTACTCAGAAGTGCCTCGTGTTGTCTCTAACATTCAAATGTTTGCACAGTCAGAACCAAAAAGTCGAAAGAATCACATTCATTAAAACAAATATCAGCAGTTCAACTGGCTTCACACGAAGAAGTCATTAAAAATAATGAAAAGTATAAATGATGAAATGTTACGGAGGGAAGATAAACAGGCAGATTGCGCAAATGACAAGGCAGTTTATTTGTTTATCATTTTGCTTTCCATCTTTGGTTGATTGTTCCTGCAGCAGGAATGAAAGGAGATCTCACCAGTCAGATGCTGGCGAGTGTGTGGTCAGGGTTGGTCAGTGCACGGATTGTTCAGTCTTTGTCAACAAATTCCTGCGGGATCATACTGGGTGAACGAACTGGTACACCAGTCTCTGAGACACATCCGGCTTGCGGATGATTCCCTTCTTGTAGTACTGGCGTATGGAGCGGCTCAGCTTGTCATAGTTCATCGCCGGTCGGTTCTTCCTGAGGCCCCACAGTCTCGCCACGTGAGCCGAGTCTTCGATCTTGAAAATACCTGGAAAGACAAGCCAAGGTCATTTTTACAGCTTTGGAAAAATGATTGTGGGCATGACTTTAGGGAAATGTTTCGAACCTTAAAGTAATAGTGTTCATTTGCTTTACAAACATCTAGTTTACTTGTTTCAGATTAAGAGGGTTAGAAAACATATGCATAATAATTGTTGTAACAATTTGGATTATTGAATGGACGGATAGTTGGTTGGTTGGATGAACAGATGGATGGATGGATGGATGGTTGGTTAGGTGGATGGATGGGGATGGTTGGTTGGTAAGGTGGATGCAAGATGAAAGATGGATGGATAAATGGAGGTGTGGACTGATGGATGGGTGGTTGGATGGTTGGATGGATGGATGGATGTATGGATGGATGGATGGATGGATGGATGGATGGATGGATGGATGGATGGATGGATGGATGGATGGATGGATGGATGGATGGATGGATGGATGGATGGATGGATGGATGGATGGATGGATGGATGGATGGATGGATGGATGGATGGATGGATGGATGGATGGATGGATGGATGGATTATTGAATGGACGGATGGTTGGTTGGTTGGATGAACAGATGGATGGATGGTTGGTTGGTAAGGTGGATGCATGGATGATGAATGGATGATGGATGGATGTATAAATTGATTGCTGTATAGATAGCCAGAAAGATGGATGGATAAATGGAGGTGTGGACTGATGGATGGGTGGTTGGATTACTGGGTGGATGGTTGGTTGGTTGGTTGTTGAGATGGATGAATGGATAGACAGAAGATTGGTGGATAAATGGACCGGTGGACTGATGGATTAGCGGTTGGATGAATGGATGGATGGCAGGATGGGTGAACATACAAAGTAGATAAATAGATGGATAATGGATAAATGTATGATGGATTAATAGACGGGTGGACAGATGGATGGACAGACGGACAGGTGTATGGAAGGATGAATGGATGGATGAATGGAAAGATGAATGGATGGATAGATAGATAGACAGACTGATAGATGGATAAACGGACCAGTGGACTGATGGATGGGCGTGAGGAGGGATTAATGGATGGAAGGACTAATGATAAGTACCTTTCTCTTTGTTAAGCCAGCGGATGCATCGTCCGTAACTGTGAGGTTTGAGGAGAAGCTCTCTGAGGAACTGCCACAGGTGGATGGGTTGACCTGAGCAGGAAGAATCTGCCTCGGACCAAAGCTCCTCGCCACCTGCACAGGTACAACTTGATTATTCTACACAATCTTCATCCCGACCAAACCCATCACAACTGCAATAAAAAAAAGGCATTAAATGTAGTTTTATTGTTAGTTTTAAAAAAGTAAACACATTTAAATAGGAAGTGATCACCGATACTTCCTGGTTCGAGTTACAATGTCTTGCTGGCTCAGAGTTAACTTAACCAACTTAACTTAACTTAACGTGTCTTCATTCTAAACAGTCTAAGATCTGAAGGAAGGTCAGAATCAAAATGTTTGTGTGAACAAGAAGCTACTAAACTTCTCTTTGCAAGATAAGGTGTCAATATTGTCGTCGTTCAAGCGATAGTTGAGGATCAGTGTTTGTTGATCTTGTGTCACAAAGATGGATTAAGTCGAAACTAGTTCCTCGAACTCTGACCTCTGTTGACCTCACACAGGATGTTATCCATCTTTCTCAACGATGAGGATGAAGTGTCTGAAACATGTACCTGTGGTTTTGGTTTCTCCGGCCGAGCATCTTTCTTTCATCCACGCGGCTGCGGAAGGAAAAAAGAAGACTTGTTGAAGAGTGAACAGAGACGAAGCCGGACGTCGTCGTCGCCGAGACTCACCTGACTTCCAAATGTCCAGGTGCGCGTGTAACGTGTCGCCACACTGCGGCGACCGCTGTCGGAACTCCTCCTCGCTCATGGCGCACAAGTCCTTGCCCGTGAGCTCCTGGAAGGCCTTCCCGGCGTGCGGGAGCCTGTACAGGTGCTCCGTCCACAGCAGCCACTTCTGGACGTTCCCCGTGTTCCACTCGATGGGGTCTTGTAAACCAATAAACGTGGAAAGAACGATGAGAATCCAACCGGCTGCCTCGCCTCGGAATATTAGCTCAGCGAGTCATAATCACATTTCTACACTGCTGGACTTGAGGAAAAGATAATGGTTTGATGGATTTTTTTACAGCACGCAGAAGCGTTATGATACAATAATGCTCCTTGTGTTTGCTCTGCTTTTTGCTCAAGGGGCCTCGCCCTGAACACAGTGTACACCGGCGCAGTCACAAACCAACAGGCTTCACGCAAATATCGGGATTAAACAAGATCCTGGAGATGGCAAACACGGCTCTGCATCAGCAGGGACGTGATAAATGACAGCTGTCGTCCCACCTCGGCTATCCACACAAGCACAGGTTGATGTTTGAGATCCAGCAGATTAAGATGAGGATCAATCAGGCTGGTCGCGAGAGGAAATATTGAGGGTGGTTATTTTTCATTTCTCTTGCGGTTTGACTGTCAGTTATGTATTTTGAAGGGGCGTGGTTGAGGCCAATGACGTGAAGGTCTCGAATGAGATTAGATTAGTGTTTGTTGATACAACAACAAACGCTTCACATAAAAACAATTATTAAAATATAACTTCCTGGGGAAAAAAATGACTACTCATAAATTACAATCCACTTTCATGAAGTTTTTGTTGTAGTTCAATAAACGTTTACAACTTTCTGAACAAATAAATAACATATTTTTTCTTAACTTTAAAAATAAGAATGATGACATTTAGTCTTAGTAAAAACATATTTTTTAGTATTCATACTAAAGAATAAATATATAAGTTACTTTTAATTGCCATGCTAACACTTAAACCTTATTTATGCGTTAACTACGCAATTTATGACCTATATGTTTAAAATTATTTAACATGCTATAAAATAAAACATTATATTTTATTTATAAAACACTTGTTTTTACAAAAGTAGAGTAAAGTGGATAAAACAGAGATGAGCAATGATACTGTACAATACGATACATAGCTAAACACATATAAACAACTTGACATATTTTATAAATAAAATAGCCCAAAAAATTGAGATAATATAGTGATTAAATGTTTGCTTTATAGTGATAAAAAGAAAGGCTTAACAAAACATAGAAGAACAAATAATAAGTAAGCAAGTAAGTAACATATATTTGTGCTTTTCCAGACCAGGGTCACAAAGCGATTAAACAAGTACATAAAATAATATTTGTTTTGTTATAAATACTGAGTGAATTGTTTTTACATCTTCACAAACTAATTTTCTTCTCAACTTAGACTTACGACCTGACAATACATGTTGGGATGTCCCCAATTTTTTACTAACGGTTAGTTTGACCGTACAACCTTCTCTTAATGGGAATCCCTAGAAGGACATTTGAATAGTCATCATAATCTTTTAAGGAAAAGATAAAAAGTCAAACAGACTAAGCGTATAAAACTTTGTAATACAACTACATTTTTTTTAATGTTGGATCTAACACTGGAATAATTGAATTCATAACAAGAGAACAATTCTTGATGGTATTATATTCATTATAAACTCTCTGAGCTGCAATAATCTCAAAAAGTTTCTCTAAATCTTTGCTCAGTTCTCCAGCGTATTATGAGTCGCACAATTTATGGGTTAACCCTTGTGTTATCTCAGGGTCAAGGTGACCCGAAGGCCGAAAAACAAATGTGTTTTGGGTATCCCTTGTGTTGCCCTTGGGGTCACCTTGACTCTGAGATTATTTTAGGTGTGTTCAAATTGTTTGGAAATCAGTTGAAGGTGGTCGTACCTGGAGTAATGTTTAGCAGTTTGCAGGCCGTTTCAATGTCCTTCAGGACCTCTCCCACCACCATGCTCTGGACCTGCTCCAGAGACCGCTCCTCCACCTGGTCCTCCAGTCCCGGAGAGAGTCTCTGCTCCTGGCTGTCGATGACCGGGCACTGCTCCGGCTCCTCCTCCATGCGGGAGTTGGGCACGGCGGCGGCGTTCGACGGCGACTCCGAGACCTTCACCACCCACGTGGTGTCTTCCGTGAGGAGCATGTCGTAGCAGGCCAGGTAGAGGCCGGGCATGGTCCGCTCCAACGTCTCCACGCTCGGCTTGGTCTCCGCCATGTCCCAGGGTTCTCCCGGACCTCGGATGCGATCCATGACGGAAAGAGAGTTCTCAGGCATACCGATCCGAGACGTGTAGCTCTGCGACAGGCCTGGATTGGCCATCGTTCTATCTGAAGTGAGATGAAGATTTGTGTTACCCCTTGATCTTCACACCGACCACAAAGTCTAGGACGGGAGTCAATCGGAGTCAAGGAGGAGGGACTGAGGTGAGACTTTACTCTTTAACAGAGTTTAAACACACACAGCGCTGCCAGGCATGGGGCAAAATGGATTTCCCTGAGTCTCTTCATTTGCGGGTCAGCGGTCCAGAATGGCCTCAGTCTTGGGGGCAGGTGACCGGGCTTTTCAAGGTACCGTCCCTGCAGTCGTCTGTCTCCACTGCCAGCTGGAGTTTTTTTAATCAAAGGGAAGTGAGATAATGTGATGGAACGCATGCACACAATCTGTACGCCAAAGGGAAAACGAGCAAGGTGTCCATTTTATTACGGAAGCTGATACCAGGAGATTGCTGCCCTGAGTGCTGGTTTATAGACTATATATGGTTTATGTGGTGTAATCTCACTGGGCGTACGAGAATATGGCACCCATTCATGTGTACCCACCACAGCTGGCGTTCGCGCCGGTGTTACGGCAACGGTGTGTGCTGCCTACCTAGCACATGTCCGTGTGCAGCCTTCATTCCATCAGATAATATAGGAATTAAAGTCTCGTAAAAAGGTTTTAAATGATCAACCACACCCGTTTAGATCCACCCGGGTTGGACATAAAAGATTAGCTATCGAAGAGCAAACACTGCCTCCAATAGAGATTCGGCCTGATGAGGGTCAAGCTAAGACGTAAACACGGTTAATTTCTTATTGCCTTAGATTAGAACTTGTTAAAGAGGCTTCTGGATGATGGTTTATTAGTTCTGACTACAGGTGTTAGTCAAAGTACACTTTCAATTCTGCCATGCAGGTACTGAATATAGCTGCAACTGATAGTAGCAAATAAGGCAAAAACTGTTTTTAGGAACCATCATGTTCATTATTAATAGTAAACTATCCTGTGAGCCATAGTAGATGTTACTTGAGATCAAACCATAACCTTTGGCCATTATTTTGGTCCTTAAAAAAAATTGTGAATCAAATTTCACTGCTGTAAAAAAATATTTTTTTATTAACAGAACACACCGGTTTGACTCGTTGTGCAAAAAAGATAGAAATAGCTACTCAGTGTATGAATTAATTCTTTTTACTATTCAATGTGTTATTGAGGTTAACTTTATATTTAAATATTTCGTTTTTCGTGTCAAAAAGTGTACTTTTTCGAAAGAATTTCCTGCCATAGCTTTCACCTGTGACTCCTGACCCGTCATTAGAGTAATTTGTTGCAGAATACTGTTTGAACATACAAGCGGAGAAGTCAGGAACTGTCATTAATTCAGTTGTATTTTTCATTCACTACAACAGAAATGTAGTATTATTTTTGCGGAATTGATCTGACCAGTCCAAGGTCCAGAAAAAAGTTTTGAATGTACTTCTATGTTACTCGTTCATCCACAATAAGATTTGAGTGCATATTTATATTTCATATTTAAAATTGAACAAAAGTACATGAATACAAAAAGGACAAATATGATCTCTTCATTCCGCGGAGAGAAGAAAGCATCAATTTAAAATAATCTGACTAAAAATAATGTTGATATTTGAGTTTGTATCCATGTTCTCGGCCAAAAACATTTGAATGTTTATTATACTTAGACCTAAAACTCTTCTTTCTGTACAACTTTTTTTGAGGGAAAAACTCTCTAAATACATCAATCCCATATCAACTAATTTGTGTATTAATGTCTAGAAAAAAAAAAGCAAACTCAAGTATTTTATTATTATTAATTCGTTTTTCTAAGCATTTCCCTCAATGCTCAAAACAAATACCCCAAAACCAAGTCCTCTCCACCTTCCAAGATAAAGATTTAAGACCTCCTCTGTCATTTCTTTTATCCCCAAGTATCTCTCCGACCAGAACTCCGGGGGCATCCCGGCCGGACCGTTTGTGTCAACCCTCCTCTGCAACAGCTTGCTTTAAGCCCATTAGCTAAGCAAATTTAGCCATATTACCTTCTTCCAAAAGGAAGAGGGGGAGCAAGAAAGAGACACAAACACACTCCCCGTGGAGGAGGATTAAGTCTCTGTCTGATCTCTAAATGAGTTTGGTCAAGACGCTGATATTCATTTCAGAAGCATTAGAGATCGCTCCATTTGCTCGGCAAAGTCGGCCTTTGACACCGGAGGAAGGCAAGTCATCCACCCTGGGAAACGAATCACCTGCACCTCATTCTTCTCAAGACCCTCAATGTTTGGAACATCACCTCCCATTTACACACGAAAAGACAAAATAGTAAAATAGTGTTAGAATGTAGGCTTTGTGTCGTCAACTCTGGATGTTCTATACATTAAAAACACATTTGTTAGTATTGATGTTTCACTTAAATAGAACATAACTGAGATATTAACCTAACTTTTTTTCTTTTTTTTGAAAACAGATGCCAATTTGTAAAGTGAGGTTGTTTTACATTTTACTTTCCCCAGATATTTTATGACAGCATTTCCAACTACGTTTCTTTTTTATACCTGCCTTTGATTAAAAATCAAGTAGTTTTCTTGAAATATTTGTACCCAACCGGATTTCCAGTTACATTTTTAAATGGAAATGGTTAAGAATTGGAATCTAAAAATTAAAAAAAAGATTCAAATACAACATTTTCAAACAATATCAAATCTTACTTCTTGGCCACATAAAGTAGTATTTATTTCACCTTTTTTTAGGTACAATTGAGGTAATTGTAATTCTTCTGATGAAAACATTACGGTACTTTTCTTCTTCTCCATCACATTATTTATTTTCTTCATTTAAAGTTTCTTACATATGCTCGACAATTACGTATTTACGTGAATAAATCTAATTTCTCATCGAAAAAGCATCATTAAATTGCATTTTGACACTGAAAGCTTTATCATTTTAACTTTAAATTCAGTATGATCAATCAGGTTATAGCCCCCGGGGGTCACCCAAGTCGGCTCAAATCAATGCAGATAAATATTGATGTTAACATTGTGGCCTTTGAAGGGTTTAAGGTTCGCCAAAGATTATAAACGATGAACGTCAACAATGAAAGCTGATGTCATAGGAAAATGAAGTTGATGGAAGTGTTTGAAGAAGGTGACCAAACACGGACATAGTTTAGATCTATTTAGCTCCAATAATAAAAAAAAAACAATTTCACAATCAGACGTCCTGGTAAATAAACACTTATTCGTCTGTAGGTTAAACATCTAAAATATTTTAGTTTTAAAGCATAAAGTAAAGCATGGGAATTGACTTTATTAAAAATAATGTCTGCTTTAATTCCCTACTATTTAAATAAAATAAAATAATAATACACTAAAAATGCTATCTTATAACATAAACAAATGTGTCATCAAATAACTCATATGAGACGATTTGAAAACCCTTTTAAACAATAGACGCCATCTTTGTTACGTTGCAGGAGCAGGACTTGATTGGCACCCTCACCAAACTTATTGGTCAAAGTTATATTAGGTTTTTATGCTCAAAGACTCCTCTGATAACTACAAGGATTTTAAAAATACAGTTTTTTTTAAGACCCACTGGTTAAAACTAATAACTTCAGCTGTCTTTTGCTGAAACAGGCACTTAAGTCACATCGGTGTTTAAATGAAAGTTAATAAGAAGTTGTTTAAAAAGACGACCGAGGAAAGGTCATCCTGGAGGATTGTGGGGGCTTGTCTGTCTAAAGGTCTGTTGTTTGCGGGTGGAGATGGAGGACTGTGTACATCCAGGCGTGACTCTTTACCATGAGAAAGTCAAAGGAAGATTCTCTTCTTTCTATTGTGTGTCCCCGGGTCACTCACAGAAAGTCATTGTTCCAGATCAAGGAGGAGGAAGTTGACAAAAGTGTCTCTGAAGTGACTTCTGACAAATAAATTCAGCTGTTTTTTTCACCAGATTATACAGAATTTGAACCACTTATGAAATCTTTACTTTGATTTAATTGATTTAACTTCAGCAAGAAACACCTACATTTATGACCGAACACTAGGAATCAGTTTTATTGAGATCTGTAGGGTCAATTGACTTCTATAATACTTGCAAAAACTTTTAATTTTAATCTGAATAATATGGGGACTGAGGTATGAATTGTGCTCTGTATTTATTGAATTAACTGGCTATATTTTTCATTATAATTAATGTTGATACAGATAAATCACAAATTATTGTTAGTCTTCTACCTGAAACCCTGTACATGGACTCGCCCTTCCTTGTAAAATGGAAAGACTTAGTCAAAAGTCTGGTATATGAACGAACATTCTCTCATTATTTTTCAACATAAAAAAGTTTACAAATCAAAGGACATAGCTTTTGATCGACCATTCTAGAGTTGAGACTACTAGATATAAATGTAACGGTTATTAAATCACATTTTATTGCCGTGAGAAAATAATACAATCTAAATAATCCTACTATTTTTTTTAATTCTTCTTACGAGGAAGTCTTGAAACCAAAGTCAAACCTACAGGAAGCAAAAGTATTTCCTCCAAATATTTAAGCTGAGCCAGAGGACAACCCTTAGATCGCCTATAGCAATTAGCTTTAGCTAAAAAGAGTAGCTAGCTGTGGAAATCTATGGAAAGTCTATTTTCTAGTAAAAAATGCATTTTAGAAATCCTCCAAATTACTGTTTTTTTTTACACTTTTATGTAGTTTTTATTCCCTTGGCTGTTGAAAGGGAGGTTTTGAGTGTGTAGCCTCATAGGATGTCTTAGTTAAATTTTATCAAAATATTTTTCATGACCAGAAATTCTCCTCGAAAACTTAAATTACTGAGAGTTTAAACATGCTTTGTTAGCATTTTAACATTCCTAGACTCCACACAATTCTTCTCTGCTCGCAGTAACCGTCGCTCTCGGGATTGTTGGTGTTTAATTCCTCAGGTGCGCTGGCATCCGTCCATTCTGGTACCGGCTCTTTGTTTTGTCCCAGAACCTTTTCTCGGACTCACAAAGAGAATGATACGCAAATGAGATGGTGTGTGGAGATTACAGATCAGGTAGATGGAGGGAATCACTAACTGATCTTTGTTCACAGAGAGGGTTTGGATCCGAGTCAGATTGGCCCGAGGGCTGCTGGAGTCGAGGATCGCCTCTGTATTTAAACTTTGCAGACACTTATTTTAAATGAAGTTTATTTTATATTTGAGATTTTTTTTTAAATAAAATGATGTATAAAAGTTTACATTTTTGCTTTTATGCCTCTTTTTTATTGCCCTATTTGTGTGTGGGTGTGTTTAAAAATAGTATAAAAACTTGCACAGTTAATAATTGAAATGCATATCTTTTTGATTTTAAGGTTTATCTTTAAGTGTAATTATTCAAGAATAGATTATAATTATCATTTAAATGTGGATAGAATACAACAATTGAAAAACATGTTAAACATAAAAACATGATCTGCAAAAACCCCAATACATTCATCGAAAATACAGATTTTTTTCTAGGCTAAATTATTTTTGGGTGTGATTTAACAATTGTCTACATTTTTTCTTCCCAAAGAACACAATAAAAATGTATAATTTTTCTAATAAAAATCTTTCTTGAGTAAATAGATTTTAATGCATTTTATTTTACACTTAATTAATCAGTTAGAATAACATGAAAATACACCTTTTTTTGTTCCATTTCTTTCTCATGATGAATAAACCAGTCATTAAAACAAGTCTTACCAGGAAGAGGATGCTCCTGATGACAGGTGACTGGCTGATGTTGACCTGCTGGACCAGCTCTCAAAACTCAAGCTTGAGTTTCCACCTGACAGTTATGCATGAGGAAGCTATTCTTTTTTTTTTTCAGCAGCCTTGCAGCCTTAAGTCCTCACACCCTCGCAGACTCTCAAATCTAACCTGAGAGCCGTCAGTCAGAGAGTAAAGCACAAATGCAAACTCAGCATCAGTGAAGGCAACAGTTGTGGGAGTGAACCTGAGTGACACACTGAGCCTTGAATGAAGGAATCCTGAGCTTCTCACTGCAATTTATATTTATAGGCCGCCTGTGTTTACTTATGTGTGTGTGTGTGTGTGTGTGTGTTAGTGTATCTGTGTGTGCATCAGAAGGAATTTTTAGCAGCTTTTTTTCGATTTTCAGTTTTGACTTAACTTGAGTGGTTTGATCTGGTCGCAATTCAAAAATAAAAGTAAATCCAAGGACTGAGTAAAAAGATATTTTCATTCATGTTCTACTGCTATTATGAGAGGGGAAGCCTATCCCAGCTACTCAGGGGGAGAGGCAAGGTTAGAGACCAATGGCCAACTTAGAGCAATCAACAACTATGATATGAACGCACAGAAACGATGCTATCGATTCCATATGGCGTTTTATTTGTGCCTTTTTGTTGAGCGTACAGTTACAAATTTTGAGCAATATGTTTTGCGCGCACTTAAGTGACAGTTTGCATGTCATTTTTTACTCCAGCAAAAAATAAATTGGTTTGAACAAACAAAAATCTATTTTACGTTCAATAAATCTCACTTTGCGTACGCTTTGCGACTGCTGTACGACTGCTGTACGAGTGCTTAACGGATTTTCTTTTTTACGATCGTTCAACTTCTACACAGCGCCTCATTTGTGCCAACGAGCCAACCAATCACAGAGACAGGAGAAAGCTTGTTTCTGATTGGCTGTTTGGTTTCATACAGCAACAACGTGCCGGGAAAAGTATTGCGTTCAAGTGTTTCTGAACATTAAACCGCTCACTTCAGCCAGCAAGAACAATTGTTGAATGACCAATAGTTTGCACGTTTGCTTCTGCCTGTTGTTCATGAATCCAAACAGCCAATCAGAAACAAGTGCGTTTGGTTTGCTCATTGACACAAATGAAGCGCTGTGTAGAAGTTGAACGACTGTAAAAAGAAAATCCGTTAAGCACTCGTAGAGCAGTCACAAAATTTCCGCAAATTGAGATTTATTGAACGTAAAATAGATTTTTGTTTGCTCAAACCACTATATTTTTTGCTGCAGTAACAATTTCATGCAAACTGTCACTTACATACGCGCAAAACATATTCTCAGGTGCTCAAAATTTATAACTGCGCGCTCAACAAATAGGCACAAATAAAACGCCATAGTTCCAAGTTGAATGAAACTTGCAGCCTTCTTGCTTTGAAGTACTAATCTCTAAAAATGTCAAATTTTTAATTTTTTTCACAAAATTATGACTAAAAATATGTTATTGTTGCTTTTATTGTATGTATTTTATTTAATTTTAATTAATTTATCATTATTTATGTACATGTCATTTTATGGTAATGTCTCTTATTTAATAAAAAATATATATATACATTATTAATAATATTTTTATTTTATGAATCTGTTTTTATTTAATTCATATAATTTTTTCGTTTATGGTTTTATTCTGTAATCCCTCTCACAACAAATCCTGTGTGGCGTTTGCAACAATGGCAATAAAAACTTCGGGCTTCGGTTCTGATTGATTAATAAAACCAGGACCAAGGAACCTTTATTATTTTTTTACCTCATCTTTTTTGGGGTGTCTTGACCTTTTAATCATATATTTTATTGGGTATTGTCTTGATAGTTTAAGCGCTTTGTGACCCTGGTCTGGAAAAGCGCTCAAATATTACTTACTTATTTACTTACTCTCTAACCCTTTTTGCATAATATAAAAACATATATTTAAAAAAAAGTGAGTGAAGGGATGATGTATTTTATTCTATGTTAATCTTTGTGTATTTTAAGAGATTTTTGTCTTTCTCCTTCTATCTATTCTCTTTGCACTTTGTTATCTATTTGCAAATATGTATATTAAAATATATTTATATATGCATACGAGTTATATATTTATAAATCATAATCAATTAAACATAATTAATTTCAACAAACATCGCACATATAAGTAATATTTTAAACAGGTATCTACATTATTTTATTGCTGTATGCTACGCTTGCTAGCATGCTAGCAGCTATGAAGCTTGTTGGCAACAATAGCACTCATGTATTTTGACAACAACTTAAAAAAAAAGATTAATCTCTTGTCATTGCTTGGATTTTCCGTTCATTTTTTGATGGTTTAATTAAACGAAAAACAACATTAGACAAAGCTAATATTTACCACAGATTACAATAATAAATTAAGCCCTTTTTTTTTTTTCTTTTTTTTTTAAAGGCGAAAGATAAATGTTTTATCCATCGAGTGTAACTGATATATTTGCGATGGTTAAGCTGGGACGATTTTTTTTTTTTTTTTAAAGGGTGTCTTCAAACCGTGTCAAGACTTTTCTCGCAGCTGTATGTTTGTAGACACGCCAAATCAAACCGAGAGAGACGACACCGCTTTTTTTTTTAGCCCCCGTGCAGAACCTGGTCATGCCAACGTGATGTTGTCGTCAGCGGGTAGAAGACGTCGTACAGCAGAAATTTGCATGGCAGTTTTCTCGGAAGAGCGTTTGACCTTCTCTTAGGCCCTGGAACAACATCGTCATGCTTCAGAGACAATGAGATCACAGATGGCTGAATGTCAAACACTCGAACTGGTCCAGTGTGACGCGGAGGTGCAGGTGTCGCTAATGCAAACATGGAGTCGACGCAGAACTGTCAATACGCTCGCAGACTGTTAGATGACGAAGCGACCGCCTTTCATCTTCAATGGATTATTCCTCTCTGTCCCGTGAAATAAGCAGTTTTGTTATCTTATTGAGCGATCAACCTTGCACTGCGATATAATTCTGTTGCTGTTTCCTGCCTCTTTGTCAAACGGTCATGAGCGTGTTGGAACCTGCACACCCAAACAAGTGTTGGCTTCAAGACAGTTGTTTTACCCAAGGGTTTGCAGATGTGTGAGGATAGCGGTCAGACGTGCCTGAATGCAAAAGAGGCCAAGAAATTGAATGTCACCGTTTTTTTTAATGTTGACATGGATGGTGGACTACAGCGCAGACGATTAGTGGTCGTTGTTAAAGTACCCCCGACAGATTCCGTAAAGGGTGAAAATCACATTCAGAGATTCAATTTTTTTGACGTAATTTTGAAAATATCTTTCTTTAACCCTCGTTTTATCTCAGGGTCAACACATTTGTTTTCAGGCCTCTGGGTCACCCTGACCCTTTTATAACGCAAGGGTTAATTCACACTTGTCTTGTATACATTCCATTGTTAAGGAATATACATATGTCAGATTAGAATCCAGTAGGATCTGGAATCTTAAAATTCCAATCTGTACTAGTACAGATTTGAATCCTACTACTGTATTGGGATCTACATTTTGGAATTCCAATCTGTCCTAGGACAATCTACAATTCTAATAGGAAAAATTTGGATTGTAATAAAACCCTAACCCTAACCCATATCAATATTAAGATCCCAGTTGAGTAGCAGGATTCCAGATCCACATCCATCCATCCATCATCCATCCATCCATCCATCCATCCATCCTTCCGTCCATCCGTCCATCCATCCATCCATCCATCCGTCCGTCCGTCCATCCATCCATCCATCCATCCATCCATCCATCCATCCATCCATCCATCCATCCATCCATCCAGCCATCCATCCGTCCATCCATCCATCCATGTATATATATATATATATTGATTTATTATAATGTTTAATATGTGGTAGAAAATGTTCTCATATACTTTGTTAGTAGTTTTATTAAGACACACAAAAAAAAATCACTATGCTGTGATTGGTCAAGCAAGAAGGTGTATCACCGCACGTCATCAATCCTTGAAGTCCCCACCTCCAAGGGACTCATTGTATAAACAAAGCCGGGCGCGATTACAGCCGTCTGGAGGAGGAGTGAAGCCATTATTACATCATAATGGACGCCGCTCTTTTAACCTTTCGTTCGCCCAGATTTCAGACATAGAAACACTAGCCGGCTTAATTGTGAATAAACTGTAAAAATCTACGGTATCTGGTCAGTAATTAAAGATTTAAACCTGATGATTTGTTTTTTCCTTCAATCCATTTGAATCATTCTAATGCCTGAAGCTATTCATAAAAATAAAAAAATAAAAACATTTTTTTATGATGCCTGAAGTTTTCACCTACACTTTTATCCTGAAATATCCGATGAACTTTAAACAGTCACTAACAGGTGGGGAACAGAGATTGTCAATTTTGGCAAATACGTATGTGATTGCTTTATATTTCCTTGAATAAACAAACATATATCTGGATTTTAATCAAAAGGAAGAGATTTTTAAATTCAATATTTTATTTTGCCTGCAGCGTTTGCAGTCAAACCTGCTTTTCTACCCTTTTCCAATAACTTTACTTCCCTCTCAAAGTGCAGCATTGTAGCTAAAGCTGAGTATATTTCATTTTGTCGTTCCCTCGCGTCCTTCTATCTGCTCTCACCATCACTTCTAGAGAAGGCCAGCGAGTGTCGAAGAAATGTCAAGCAGTTATCTAACAAAACAAACTTATTGAGAGAAATACAAGTCAATATTTGTCTTTGGTTGCTGTCACAGCCCGGCACATGCCTTGACAAACATTACGCCTGCATGCATGATATCTGTGTTTCAGACGATTATAACAACAGCAACATTTAGTTTTTGCATTTCGTACATCTCGTGCTAAAGTTTTACTTTTATTTAAACAACTAAAAACTGCTTTTTTTGCTGCAGTTTCCCAGCAACAAAGTAGTTTTGGTTAATTAATAACTTGAATACGTTGATATAAAGTTTTAACTTACCTACTTTTACTTTATTTTTTTTTTACCAAAATGGTGACTCATAACTAGTCTTAAGAGCAGTGGGCGATAACCTTTCTTTAGGGGCCGCATTTTATAAAGTGACTGTTATGAGAGGCCACAAGATAAAAAATAAAGGAGAAAAAAAAAACTAAATATAATGAGATAACTTAAAATAAAAGTTACAAAAATACATTGAATAAAAGCTAAATATTCTAAAATTCTTATTTTATATAACTTTTTCAACTGATATGTAATAACTTTCTATTTTTATTTTCTTTATAGTTGCCTGATTCTTTTTGAGGGGCAATGATTACTCGGAAAATTTTCATAAATGGAGGACAGAAATCTTAAAACAAAAGCCCAGTAAGCCATATTTGGAATTGAATTAATAAAAACAATTAATACCAATAACCATTAAACGTAGTAATTACAGGTTCTTTGAACGAATGAAGGCTACATCAATGCAGTAAAAAGGGCCACACTTGGCTCCTTCTCAGTTAACTTAATATCTGCACACCATGTGGACACAGTCTATTTCCTGGTATCTCAGGTAAAAAAAAATATTATTGGTGACTCAGAAATGTCTGTCCTTGTTGCTGGACTGAGGGCATGCTATATTTCAAAGGATTCTTTTAAACAAATGTTTTGCCTCTGAAAACATTTCAGTGACGTTTTCATTCAGTCATGATGGTTAAATATATTAAATATGTTTTCACTGACTTATGATCTGTAATTAATTTAACTGATATAACCTCAAAGAAGGAGAAAATATGTTTCCAGAAAGTAATTAAAAGTCCTTTTAATCTCTAAAGTTCGAGATTTGAAAAATGAATGAATGCAACTAAAAAAAAAACACTCATGACTGTAAATTAATCGCAATTAATGGCATGATTGACAGCACTAAATGTGAATTATCATAACCCACAGAAAAATGCAGTGTGAAGCTCCAAACAAAGAGACAACACAAGGGATACCACACACACATTTGTTTTCAGGCCTTCGGGTCACCCTGACCCAGAGATAAAAAAAGGGGTTGAATGTGTCAAAAGGCTTTAGAAAAAAAAGACAAACCAATAGCATCAATGTTGATATTGTGATCTACAAGATTTTTAAACTCTATTTTCAAAAAATTAGCATTCAATAATTGAGTTCTCTTGAGACATGATGATGTTTAACTGATCCTTTAAATGAATAACTAAAAAATGTAAACTGACATCATCTTGTTCTTTAACTCTTCACTTAGGATTTGTAAACATTTGGCTGATAATTCAACAGGACAATTCCATTGTTTGCTTTTTACTTGGTTTTTTTAAGGTATAAAAGCATAAAATGGATCAATAGACAGATGGTGAGCGACAATTATTTTCAGTTGCATTAGTAGTTTGTGGTTTATTGTTTCCTCTGCCATATTGAAAGTGTGAGCGTGAATCCTGAAATACTGAAGCGTTGTTTTAGGAGTAAACATAATTTTTTCAAGCTGGTTCTTTTTTATGTACAAATGGCGGTTTTGTTGGTGGAAGTCACATGTCTGTCTCTAGACAAACTGTCTCTCAACAACAACAAAAAATACTGAGAAACTAGAAGCTTCTTTGTTCACAATGCTTTATTTGCAGCCACAGAAAAGCAACTGAAACTATATGAACAACATTAATTTGTTTACATAAATTCAACATTTTGTCATTGCTACCATCGTGACATTGGGTTCAGCTGCATTTGACCCTTCAACAGGTTTATCAGATTCGTTTTTAAATGCCTTTTGGTTCTGATGATAATGTTTTCTCCGTCGTTACGCCTGTTAAACAACACACCAGTCAACATGGATCATTGTCCACCTATGAAAGTCAACAAAGCACCAGCATTCGTTCTGTTCTGGATCCTTTATTGTTTTTGCTGTACTTGATTCCCCTCGGTAAAATCATTCAGAGATTTCCTGATGTTTCTTATGACATTTTGCTGATGACATCTAGCTCTACTGCTCTTTTGATCCAACTGAGCTCCAGAGGCTGAACAGTTTAGTCAATTGTTTGCTAGAAATCAAACAATGGTTGAGTGAAAACACTTTGCACCTAAATGTGGACAAAACTGAAACTCTGGTTATTGCTCCTGATGATATGGTTCCAGGGTTGAGTCAGTACTTGGGTGACTTAGGTCAGTCTGTCAAACTGAGCCTGAGAAACCTGGGTGTTGTATTTGACAAAGACATGTCTCTGCAGAAAACTGACCAGAAACTGTTTCCTTCAACTGAGAAAAATCTCTAAACTTAGGAAAACGTTGTCACAACATGATCTGGAGCTTGTAATCCATGTACTATTGGTGTCTTCTCGTCTGGACTATTGTAACAGTTTGTTTTGGTGTCTAAACAAGAAGGATCTGTCTCGCCTGCAGTTGATACAAAACTCTGCAGCGAGAATTGTGACCCACTCTAGTAGAAGAACTCACATTTTTCCGATCATTAAAATTCTTCACTGGCTGCCAGTTTCTTTCAGGATCAACTTTAAAATTCTGGTTCTTACTTTCAGATCTATTCATGGTCAGGCTCCTCCTTACATCACTGATCTGATCCAGCCTTACACCCCAGCTCGGGCTCTGAGGTCTGTGGATCAGAATCTACTGATGGTTCCTCGCACACAGTTCAGGACCAGAGGAGAGAAATCCTTCCAGGCTGTTGCTCCTAAACTTTGGAACGATCTTCCTCTCCCTTTGCGCGAAACATCTTAAGACATTTTTATTTGTTCAGGCTTTTCCTTGATTTTCTGAGACTCCTGTGTTGTTCTCAGTATTATCTTGACCTTTAAAGTATATATTTTATTGATTAGTATTTTGATTGTTTAAGCGCTTCGTGACCCTGGTCTGGAAAAGCACTATATAAATACAAATGACTTACTTACTTCCTCCTTAAGACCACAGTGAAGTGTTTACCAGATATTTTGGACTATAAGGCCTACTTTAAATCCTTAGATTTTCTGAAAAAACAACAGTTTTTTGACTTGAGAAAATAATAGTAAGTAAGTAAGTAAGTAAGTAAGTAATGGTTATTTGTAAAGCACCTTTCTAGACCAGGGTCACAAAACGCTTTAACAATCAAAAACAATACACATTTAAAATATATACTTTAAAAGATCAAGACACGTAAGACAAACAGAGGACTCCCAGAAAATCAGGGAAAAGCCTGCACAAATAAAAAGGTCTTAAGATGTTTCTTAAAGGAGTCAGTAGATCAATCAAACACAGAGGGAGAGGGAGATCGTGCCAAGTGTGTTTTCACTCAGCCATTGTTTGATTTCTAGCAAACAATTGACTAAGCTGTTCAGCCTCTGGGAATCAGTTGGATCAAAAGTGCAGTAGAGTTGGATGTCATCAGCAAAAATGAGGTAAGAAACATCAGGAAACATCTGAATGATTTTACCGAGGGGAATCAAGTACACCAAAAATAATAAATGACCCAAAACAGAACCTTGAGGGACTCCACACAACAGATCCGCTGATTCAGACCTGATTTGATTGGCAGATACACTAAAACTGCACCCAGAAAGGTGAAAAAGTATGAGAACCATTCTAACACAGACCCAGACAGTCCCACTTCATCCCTCAGTCTTCTCAGCAGGATCTGGTGATCAACTGTGTCAAAGGCTGAGGACAGATCCAAGAGAACCAGAACAGTGTGGCATTTTCGTTAATTTAGCCAGTAGCACAATACTTTCCAGCTAAAATGCTGCTTTAACAGTTATTGGTATCTAAATCAGTTTGTGATATTTCATTGAATAATCTTAGAGGATGTCTCATTTACTTAAATCCATGGGGTTCACAGAAGAGTCATCTTACCTTCTGTCCATGCTGGGCTGATAATTAATTTATGACCCCGGTCCTCCATGAATGAGCTGTTTCTTTTATGGCTGAGATATTGTAACAACTTTGATTATCAGGGTCCAGGATGTTTGAACACACAATTTTAAGATAAGACAGTACAAGAAGAAACCATAAGGAAGTTCATGGATGGTGAGGACATCAGAGGCTAGAGAAGATGCAAAGCAGTGGGATAAGGTTGAGGATTCTGACTTTTTAAATACGTTACATGTCAACTAATGTGAAAACTCAAACTCTTCTGACTCACTCACATGTTTCAAATGTTGAAGTCTTCCTCTCCAAGATGCAGTAAGTCCCTCATCATGCCCATGTTTTGAAGTTATTACTTTATAAAGTTCTCACCCATCTGAAATCTCAGCAAACGAGAGGTTACAAGAGCGGAGTCCATTATGATGTAATAATGGCTATAATCCTCCTCCAGCCAGCTGTAATCATTCCCACTTTGTTTATACAAGGAGTCTCTTGTAGGGGAGACTTCCTGGATTGATGACGTGCGGTGACAAACCTTGATGTTTGACTAATCACAGCAGAGAGGACGTGGTTGTTGTAAACAACTTTTTTTTTTTTAATCATTATTCATTGTCCAGTAAAACTTTCTTAAGGGCCATTGGTTTGACGCATGTGCTTTAGGGGCTCCTACATAATTACACATTTTTCACAGTAGAGAAAAAACAGCACATAAATATATTTTTTTAAAACAACTCAAAAATAGTTTAAATTCCAGCTAAAGTAGCACACATGCCCTTTTTGGTTATTCGGTTGATTTTTATTTAGTAAATGTTTTTCTATCAAATTAATTTGTCCCACGCTATTGAACGCATCACAGCCATTTAGTCAATGCAAATTATTTTTGCATCGTTTTTAATTTCTAAAGCACTTCAAGATGTCTGTTTATTCGCGTATCATGTTGACAAAAGCCTTATTTTGCTAATGACTGAATAAAAGTTAATATTAAGTTATTATATAATGAAACATTATGATTAAAAATACATAAAACACCGTTTTGAGTTGAATTGAGTCATACAATGGTTAATACAGGGAGGAAAAACTTTATTTTAACATTTTGTTTCAGATACATTTTCCAGTCTATACAAACGTTCACCCTCTCACCAGCTTTCTCATACAGAAACTCCATCCCCACATATTCCTCTCATTTTCTCTATCACAAAAAAAAACATTCACCAGAAATAAAAAGACAACAGAACAGTGTATACCGTATCGGACTCTCAATTCAAACACTAAATAAGACTAGAGACTAAAATAAGATGTTCAAACATTTACCCTTTTTTTGAAAGCCAGGAATACACAATCAAATCTGCTGTCTGAACAAAATTTAACCCCCCCCCCCCCAAAAAAAACTTGGGTCTCAAGATGATGAAAAAAAAAGTAGTGATGCAACAGTAGTAACACAACAGCACCATCGATGCTGAGAAATCACGGAGAATGTTTGACTGTTAGCACCACCTGTTGGTCGAAAGGACTAATGGCAACTTAAATAAAGATAATGAATCAGCTCTTTTGCGTTTTTTACCTCACAGTATTTGAAACCAACAACGAGTATACACCGCCTACTGTCATGGGAAAAGCAAAAAAAAAAAATTTAAAATAAAATACACACACACAAGCACACGAAAAAACTAAAAAGTCCCCAAAACTATAAAAGAAGAATAGATTGTAAATGGCTTTTTGTCATCTTTTCATAGCTTCTGTAACGCTCAGTTTGCACTTCATAAAGCAAAAAATAAAGAGGAATCAGGACCCTGTGCAGCGTGATCTGGACCTATGGTGACGTCACGGTGCTACGTCTTTGGGAGAAGAGAGCGAGGTTCCTACACTGGGACCAGAAATGAACGGATCGGATAAAGTACTTGCTTTTCAAAGACGACCCTAAATATATCAGGAATGACCACTGGTACAGTTATTTTACAGGTGAATGTCATAGAGAGTCTTCTGCCTAAATTGAACATCTGACTTTGAATCCCTTTAAATTGATATAGATGGAATATACAAAAGTTTCAGAATTCTCAGTTATTATTTAAAAACAAAAGACAGAAAAATGTGTTTAAGGTGCATCATTTTTTCCAATTAGAGCTTATTACTTTGACTTTCCAACTGACTCTATACCATTTAAAGGATTTTATGTGTCATATTATCCTATAAATAACCTTTAATATTTTTATATAATCTATGGGATTTATTTTAAACCCGCCTATGGATCTTTTTTTAATGGTGCTGGTCACTGTATAATTTGTCTGTGCTGTTCTATTACCATGCAATAGTATATAATCTGGTCACAAAATGAAGCTTTATTAGGTGATGAATGTGTGACAAGTACCGGTTATAAAAGACTTGTGACTATAATGTGATTAAGTTCAACTAAAAATAGTGTTAAACTTCATAATAAAAGGTATATCATAGTGCATGTTGCTATACAAGGGCCTCCATGGTTGTTTAACTTGGTGAAAAATAACAGTTTTATACAGAGATTATAAGCATTCAAGTCATTAGATAAGTTGTTGTCTTGACACAAATGGACGGCAAAAGATTCAGGACAATATTACTAAAGGCTTTGTGCTCCATCACAGGACATAATGAAGATTATTTAGAATCTGTATTTGAGGTCTACAATCTGTGCAAATAATAATTTGGAGCTTCTATTCGGGGATTGTAGCGCCTCACAATTGCACATATTTCTCACCCAGTGTAGGAGTCCCGACCTCGGCAGGGAAAAGTGGATGTGGATCCCATTTAAAAATCAGGTGTTTTCCAAGCATTCACACATGCGTGCAGGATTTAGTGTGAGATGTTTTGCTGATGCAGAAATCCATGGCACAGAGCTTTTGTGTGAAGAAACCACAGGACGAGGAGAAAGGTTGTCGTGAGTCAATAGAAAACAACGGTTCCTCGCCCGTCAGACTTGTTGGTAGTTAACGTCTCCCAGCATGATTTTGGCTCAGTGTCCACACGTGTTTTATCATGTTCTAGCTCTGGCCAAATGGATAGGGTCCATGAATCCCCTGGGAAAACAAAAGAGAGCAGTTAGGACAGTTAGTACTTAAGGACACAAGGTAACTTAAGTAGTTTTCCATTGTTATTAATGGCAAAAGAGGTAAATATCTCATGTCGAGGCAGTACAGAGGTAGTTGGATGTTTTTAAGTGTATCTTTTTGACAAAGAAAAGTTAGCCCCATTCATGACCGTCATACTGACATACATTTTTGTCTATAAATCTAAAATAGAACAGAAAACTCTAAAAATTCTTAACATGACCCTTAACATGAGGGTGAGTAGAAAATTAGTAGAATTTTTATATTCATTTTCTTTTAAAATAGACCATGGCTCCGAAAACAAAAATATAATATCGTCAACTTTAGGCTTACTGAGAGAAAAGTTTGGTAAATATACATTGTTGTATTTTTCATGCATTACAGTTGAAAAAAATCTAACATTCACACGCCAGCTGATAGAAGCTATTGTTTTACAGTATACGCTTATTTTTAACTAAAAATTATTTCTTTTAAATCCGAAATGGTGACCAGAAGGCTCGAAAACAAATGTGTTCAGAGGTATCCCTTGTGTTATCTCTGGTTCAAGGTCAACCCACGCATTATTTGTTGGGCCTTCTGGTCGCATTGACCCTGAGATAACACAAGGATAAAATGACCTCTTGACGAGGTCATACATGTTTAAATGTTACTCAACATTAACCCATGTTGTCTCTAGCTTGTGATATTTTAATTCTACAAGGGGTTCCTAGAGGTGAGTGGAGTCCTACACACCTGTCCGTATGTGACCACAGAAAGGTTGGTTTGTAGACCATTTGTCGCTCTATTTACAGCATTATGAGACAGTCCGTTTTGATCCTGCTGGATGGGCTCTTGCGTCGGGTCCCAAGTCCCCCCGGGATCTCTGCAGCTTTTGTCTGTGGCGTCGTGCTTGTTCTTCTGCGGTGAGGCGAAAGGGTTAAAGTCTCCTTGCACGTTGCGCTGAGGCTGCGTGTTGAACTCCGTCTCGAACGAAGACAGCTGCTGGGTGACGCCGAGGAGGCCGCCCACTTCTACGCTGAGGATCACCCAGATGACGTCTGCGGGAGGGGGAGGAGCTTCGTTAATTAACACGGCAATTAAACTCTCTGTGTGGCATCAATATATACTGAGAAATTCTTGTCTTGATGGAGAAAAAAATAATTGAAGAAGAAAGGTGACTTGAAAAAAAATATCAAAAGAAACAAATTCAAAACACATAAACAGATATAACTTATATCAAAATAAAAATGGGTAGTTGTCCAACAATAACTTCCCACATGACCTTGTTTTATAGTTTTATTCTATTCAATTTTATTTAAATTGTCTTATCATAACAAAGTTATCTCAAGACACTTTACAGTTGAAGTAAGACTATAGTGGAGAAAGGAAAAACAGATCCCAGCAATTCAACAATCACATTGTGTCTTCCTTTTAGAAGGCAGAAACCTTGAGCAGAACCAGACTCATTGTTGGCGGCATCCTGCTATGACCGGCTGGGAGGAAGGATGGGGGGAGACAGATGGATGGAGAGAAGAGTGAGGGAGGATACAGTAAGAGAAGAAATAATAAAATAAAATAAATAAATAAACGATTCTGCCTTGTTCGATAAAATCAGCGGCAAATCATTTGGAGTTGGATAACTGTTTGGATACATCCATCCAAACAAACACAATAAATACATGAAGATAATCAAAAACTTCAATAAACACATGCAAAAACATATTCAAAAAATTCAAAAGTTGCCAAGAAAAAGTAAAAGTGCACGTCAAGCATGAGGGAGAGATCTGTTGGTACATCTTATGGCAGAAGGATCAAAGAAACTAAAATAAACAAAGTATGTCTATGTGCAAATATGTGCACGACTGGTCTCAAATGTCATTGATAGTAAAGAAAATAAATACAATCAGGGAGTGCAGAGCTCTGCCAAACAACTCACAAAGTCCACATGTGTAAATACAGAGGAAATCTAAAAAATAAACAACAAACGGCAACAATGACAGCTCATGGAGTCATAATCTGTATTGAACAAATCCCACAAAACAGGTTTAATGTGCCCCACCAGTTGGTTTTGCTCAAAATGAAGTAGATCGAAGTTTGTTGTTATTGACACCTATTAAATGCCTGTGATTAAGATAAGGTTGTTGGAATGATTTACTGTTAAAAAACAGTTTAGTGAGAATCAAATTTAATCGGCCAACAGGGCCAAAAAATTTGGGGCCCTTGGTGTTACCCTTTTATGAATGAAAACATGGTGGTTATTTCCACGAGTCGGCAGCAAACTCCACCAGAATATCCATAAAAACCCCCGAAAAGTCTTACCTCCATAGAACAATCCACTGGCCGTACACATCCTCCACTGGCCCTGGTACATGCCCGGAGAAACCGGACTTCTCATCTGTACACTCACGTCCGCGATTTCTTGAGGGTCTAAAGACTTCACCATAACTGTGTTCACGTGTCCGAACTGATCCCCGCCGATGTATTTTAGACAAACACCGGACGGCCACGACTCTGCACCTGCGAAGGAAGATGGATTAACAAAAGCTAATTATTGGATGGAAAAAAACAAAACATTAGAGGCATCTGTAGGAACGTATATCAGTGCCATCAGAATATCGAATGATTAAATCTAACGTTTTTAATTTGTTTCTTGTTCTGTGGAAAGGTTAGACTTTTATGAAGATATAAGTCTTAGAAACAACTTAGAGGAAAGTACCTATTTTACAGAACAACTTCTAAAGAGCTTGAAAAATCAAGCAGAGTGGGTTTTGAACTTGCAACTCCATTAACTCACAGAGCTATAGAGACTTTGTAGGTGGTATTCCAGTCACAGATAGATGCGAGATGTAATGTCAGCTTTTTGAGTTCCAAGACATTAAAACAAAGTTGACAAACTCCCCGGAGAAAAACTTAATTGATGAGCTAGAGCTTGTATGTCGTCACATGATCACTCAGCGTCACATGATTGGCTGAAGGTTGCTTGGTCCTATGTTGGTATCGTCTAGTGGCAACGTCATACCAGCAATACAAGCAACCTATTGAATTTTAAAATATTAAATTCAAATATATGTATTTTGAAATATTGAAATTAGAATATCAAACTCTATGGGTAAAATTTGTTTGTGAATTAAATGATCAAAAGCAAACAAAAAACAATTGTTCAATAAAAATCTATTCAACCTTTTAATATACAAATGATTGATTATTATAATTAATTTATTCAATAATTTATTTTTAAAGATTAAACTATTAAAAAACATTTCAACGTAAAAAAAAAAAACAACATTTGAAATGCTAAATAATATAATCATTGAATATTCTGATGGCACTGATATACTGCCATACATCTGAATTATTTGTATTAGAGATTAGAGATACTTGAAATAAGGGTAAAGTAAATTATACATGCTAACGCTACAGCATGATTCAAGGGGCTAGACGGTACTTCTGTGGGGGTTTTTTTAACAGATAACTTGCCTGTGTTTTGTATTCTCCATGTTTTGGTGAAGGGTGTATCCGGAGGTACCGACTCTCCTTCTCCGATGGTCACGTCCTCAACGAAGGACATGGACGGTGTGTTGATATTGGGACTTTCGTAGTCATAATATGCACCGATGGCGGCTTGAAGGTTCCTATCCAGACACGGAGAAGGCCAGCGTTATCAGGAGAACACGGTGACACAAGGTTCGATAAAGAATACTCTTGAGAAGGGCAACTTCTTTTGACAAACCCCACTAACATGTTATAAGGTAAGGTAAGGTCAAACTTTATTGATCCCTCACTATTTCCAGATTTTCTGACATGCCCTCTGCTCACATCGGTCCCTTTGGAGTTGCACTTTTAAGAGGTCTGACTGAAAATCTGAAAGGTGTTATAGAAAGCTAACATGGCCTCAAAAGGTGTTGAACCTTCAACATTATAGTTTAGCATTTATGTTTAAGAAGCATCAAAAGCAGTGTATGAACAAGACATTTATAACAACAATTTAATGGTTGACATTTTAAAAAATACTGTGAAACTACTTTTACCAGTAACCTAGATTTGTTTCTTTTATTTAGATAATTAAACATAATAAATAAACAAAATGGCTGCCTTTGTGCTTGATTTTGTTTTAATTTTCCATTACCTATTTAGTGTAATATCTTATTTTATTTTAAACTGCAACAACAAAAAAAGTATTTGTCTTTGTCTTTAATAATGTTAAACTTTTAATTTTAATTATGTGAACCTGGAAGTGATCACGGTCACTCAAAACTTGAATTAAAGGCTGATTTTCATGATGAGATTGCTGTGTTATCAGCCAAAGACAATCAAAGATACCGGCTATGACCCACATTTTAGTCTAATTTATTTCAACTGTGGAAATTGGAGTTTAATTGGTTTATATTTAAGGATCTTAAAAGATAGTTTTTACACATGTTTAAGATGAAATAATGAACTACAACACTGCAGAAGTCAGATCACATTGATATGCATAACATTTCCTTGTTTGACCTTTAAATAAAAAATAAACCTTATTATTTTGACTATAACCCTGCAGTAACATTTTGCTTTACTAAATAACTAAAGATACACGATATGCGTTGTAATTCAATTCAGTTCAGTTTATTTTCTCATAAACTTTCCCACAACGTTCCTCACTGTCGTTGACACTTTAGTTGCGTGACTCAGCAAAACAAAGAATAGTAGAACTAGGAAGCTCAGATCAAAGGTTGGCGGAATAATAAGTACCTGGTACTTTCTGGAAAGTCCCGGAAGAGTTTTAGCTACCAGGCACATAATAGTGAAGCTAGTTTCGACAGGCGTAATTAAAAAATTGACGGTTGTGAATCTTTAAGATCTC
The DNA here is from genome assembly GCF_982586985.1 of Callionymus lyra. NCBI lineage: Eukaryota > Metazoa > Chordata > Actinopteri > Syngnathiformes > Callionymidae > Callionymus > Callionymus lyra. The sequence goes on from NC_141827.1 coordinate 26,989,044, forward strand.
TCAGCATCTGTGACTTAATTATTAACTTAAAAATATATAATTCCGATCAATACCATTTGTTGTAAGATGGGTGGACCATCGATCACAACCGATGACATCATCGGGTACAGTGACGAGTCACTTTAACTGGCTCTGAATAGTTTTTTTTACATAACAACCCCAGTAATAGGGATGTTTATTGGCAAGAATTTAGCGAAATGATACGTATCATGATACAAAATATTGCGACACTGTAGGAACAAGGATATAATTGTAGTATTGTACAGGAGTACTTTTCTCTGGTGTTGTAGTATTTACAGACCACATGACTAGGTTCTTTATCTTTAGATTAAGATTGTGTCATATTGCACATTCTTTTTATTGTTCCCGTTTCCGTCCATCTATATTTCCGTGTCCGTCCATCTATACTCTTGACATCTTATCATTGAAGTCGTAACTCCTTTTCTTTCTTTTTTTTGAAAGCAAATATATCTCCACTTTAAAACCCGCCGGAGTTGACTGTATCCTCTCGTGCTCAGTCATTATCACTTCAGTGTTTGTTCAGCTGCAGAGGACTGTCGCCATTTGGTGGCCGGAAGTTGAATAGCCAACACAAAAACAACAAATATTGTATTGTAAATTGTAAATAACAATTATTTAATTAATTTACACACTTTAATTACGTTTAAATCATAAAGAACTTGGACAATTTTAAAAAAAAAATGTTTTAACGTACATACAGTGCTGTTAAATGTCGATACGGTATCGCTGGAAAAAAAATCGCGTTATTTAGTCGTATCGGTATTTTGTTACACCCCCCTCTACCCACTACTGTATTATACACTCGGCCTCACAAGTTTAGCGAGAACCTTTAACCGAGTATTTTACTTCTACGGCGGGGAACAACCTGAAGTGGTCGCTGGTTAGCATTAGCGAGGAAACAGGTTGACGTCACGTATTTATAACAAAATTAGCTCGAGGCTAACTTGCTACCGAGCGTCTCGCGACCATCGCGGGCCTGAGAATCCTCGGACTCACCAGTTCGTCATGTCCAGGAAGAAAGCGCAACCGGCGGGGTTGAGCTGGAAGCCCAGCAGCCTCTGGAACTCAGAGATGAGGACGTCCTTGTCCGTGGTGCCCATGCAGCTGAACTTCTGCATCAGCTCGGCGTCCACGTCCATGTCCGTGCCCTCCATGGGTGGCGGGGGGTGGTGGTGGGGGGTCCCCGCGGCGGACACGGGGGTGGTACGGGGGGGAAGAGGAAAAGGGGGTCCTCGGGGTCCACTATCAGTTCGGTCCGAGGCCTTGTCCGGCCATAACAACCAGCTCAACAACAACAAGCGTCATTGCGCATGCTACAACCTGGGGTACTGCGGGTGACGTCACCACACTCGGGGCGTCACCTTCGCCAATAGCGTAGTGGGCGGTGACGTCATCTGTTGCTATTTGAGGCGCCGCTCTCATTGGTTGATCAGTTGGAGCCACAAGTTTGCCGTTTTCTGCTGCTTCTTTCTGTTTCATTTTCAGAAGCCTTTCTTTTATTTGGTTATTCTCATTTTAGATTAGATAGATGTATAGATTATCTTTTTATTTCTCACAAGGGAAAATTTGAGTTACAGCAGCATCAGGGGAAAAGAAGAATACAAAAAGAAACAGCACACATAAAAAAGAATAAAATACTTAAATAAGAATGCAATACAAATATATTCAAAATTAAAAAAGTTGTTGAATTCACAAATTTACAAAATTTACAATATTTAAAAAAGTCCATGTGTGTTATTTTCTGATGCAGTTCTTGCTTTGGAGTCTCACCGCAGCAGGGAGTAAGGACCTGCATACCTCTCCCTCACACACCTCATCATCCTGTCACCGATGGAGCTCCTCAGTGCAGTGAGATCAGCAGTGAGGTCCATCTTTGTCTTTGATGAGGCCGTTGATGGCGGAGCCGTCCGAGAATGTTTGCAGGTGGCAGGTGTGTGACAGGTGTGAAATCTGCAGTGCTCAATGTTCACTGTTCCCACTGCTCAGTACAGTCTCTGACACACCTTCTCGGGTTCTCATGTACTGTGGATGGTTGGTGAGGTAGACAGCTCCAGCTTGTCCCTCAGGATTTCCGACCTGATGGTGTTGAAAGCGCTGGAAAAGGATCCTAACGGAGCTTCTGGGGATGTCCAGGTGAGAAGGGTTCGATGGAGGAGGAAGATGATGGCGTCTTCCACACAGGCTGGTACGCAAACTGCAAAGGGTGGAAGAGGTCAGGTGCTTGAGGACCAGCCGCTCCAAGGCCTTCATGAAATCGGAGGCCTTCATAAATCTTACTATAATGTAATGTAAAGGCTACTCTTGTCCAGCACCTTTCTGTTTTAATATCCCCATTTTACTATCGAATATTTTCTACAGAACAAATAAGCAAATACAGATATATTGAGAGTATTATTATTTACTTAAATTAATGGGGTTTTTTTGTTTGTTTTATAGAGCATAATAATACATACAATACTACATATAATTATTACATTTTTGTATGCCATCTTAAATGTTTGAGTAACAACTTTTTATTTATTTATATTTATTTAGTTAAATCTATTCTATACTATATTCCACAACACCATTATTAAAAAATAATAACTTTAACTATAATGTAACATTTTCAAATCTGACCCTATTGCACCTGTTTATTTATTTTTTCTCCATCTTTTATGCCATTTTATCAACTTTTAGTTGCTGCTGCATTTTATGTTGTTTTAATGTGTTTTAATATTTTAATGTTATTTTCTGTTGTAAGTGTTTATTTATGGTGACCTTGAGTATCAAGAATGGCACCTTCAAATAAAAACTATTATAATCCTATATTTATTTTTATTATATACTGTATCATCAACCGTAAATCAGTGACTCAAAAGTTTCTAAAGAAAACGTCTTCAGGTTTTCCAAAGCAAAAGCAAGAATAAGAAAAAATTAAAACGGGGATAAATAATGAAGGAGAACCATTTACCACTTTTTAATTTTAATTATTGGTATTAATGAATATTGAGAACCAAAGTCAATATTCATGCAAAACTTTCCTACAAAAAAAATTATCAACAGTACAACAATAGATTTTACAATGTCCAATATCAACACTTAAAACCATTCTTATGAGAAGAGCATCAAAAACAAATCGAGGAAAAATTGAATTTCTCCGTTGGAAGTTTCTTCGAGTGAATTTTGTCATATGCTACTACCTTCTAGAGAAATTATTTCCAGTTCGTTTTAATGAAATTAAAAACAGGCAAAGCATGTTTATAAAGCTCTACATAGGAACCAATCTAGTTTCAGAGGCGGAACTAACTATTGGCGGACGATAAATTGTGAACACCAGTGTGACGCGCTCTACACGGAGCTCGAAAAAATGCCCAAGTAAGTACACATATTATGCATTTTACTGTCGATTGTTTTGTTATCTTAGTCCTCGTGTAGTCGTGTTAAGCAAACACAATATAAGTTCACCTAAAACCGGTGATATTAATTTACAGAAAGCTATTGAAATCGACCGGCTGTTTTGTGAATGAGCGCTAAGCATTGTTTGGGCTCCGTCTATTTACTGGTTCTAAACCTCGAGGCTCAGATGTTTTCTTCTTTAATCATTATTTAAACCCATCGTCGACACTGTATATATTCTTGCGCTTAATCATATTAATACTTGTACATAAATAAATGGTTTATAATTGTGTTTTTGCTGAAATGGTATCGGAATCTTACCTTGTCCCACATTGTAAGTAACATGTTGTAGATATCAGATATAATGCTTAGTTAAATAATTATAAAATAATTCTTGAACTATTTTCTTACCGATTTTTCTCGTCCTTTTACAGGTTTTATTGTGACTATTGCGACACGTACCTCACACACGATTCGGTAAGTGATTTAGGTTTGCAAGATAAATTTCCTCGCCAAAGGGAAAACTTTATTGTTCGGGATTCATTGCTTGTAATCGTCTTTAAGTCTAACCATGAAAGATAAAGTTGTAATGCTTTGTTGTAGTGCTGAACTCATGGATATGTTTCAGATATTTTCCACAGACTGCTTTGGTTTCCCTCTCATGATGTTCAGCCCGTTAAATTTATTTTATATGGAGCTCATCTCATTAAATAAGTGATTCCTGTTTGACAGAAGCCATTATTATTTGTTAAATAAAATGTATTGATTGACTCTTCAATTTATTTTTGCAGCCGTCGGTGAGGAAGACCCACTGCAGTGGCAGAAAACACAAAGAAAATGTAAAAGACTACTACCAGAAATGGATGGAGGAACAGGCTCAGAGTTTGATTGATAAAACAAGTAAGGACACGGCTTTCTCTTTAAAAAAAAAAAAGGCTCAATGTTTTTTAAATCTGTGCTAAATTAAGCAGATTATAAAGTTTGATATAATCGTTTCAGCAAAATTAAAATACTTTGACTCACTGGTTGGAACTTTATTGATCCCTTGTTAAAATTCCTTTTGGAAATGATGTTTCCTGTCCCCACACAAATAAACAAGGTCAGGAATAACATGAAATAAAGGCGCTTTACAAATAACCTTTACTTACCTACGTACTTACAAATGAGTTTGATTGCAAACTATAGTTGCAGCATTTGTTGCAACATCTGACTCCGAGCACATTTTATCCTAAAAGGAAGCTGCCCTTTAGTTGCAATAAACTCTTGGTGATGATTCCCGTTTTTATAGTGAAGCTGTTGATTAAGACTCATCTTCACCATGTAAATGATAAACAAGGTGTTAACTGTAAGCTGGTGTTACAGCCCACATGACTTTTAATTGCGTGTGGGACGCCAAGATCTCGTCTTAAACTCTACATCACGTTTACAGGATCGTTTGAGCCCCCTCAGAGATTATTAATCCCAAATCCCTATGAAAGATGTAAAGCCAATGTGACAGCACTGTAGTTTTATTATTGGGGGGGAGTTGGGGAGACATATAAAGATTACTGTTTAAATTGTTTGAAACTTTACTTAAAGAATCCATAAACAAGACGATCCTTTTCTTTCTTGATATTTTCATGTTTCTGTTCTATCTGTTTTTAATTTATAAATGCATTTTATTTGATAACATATTTTGGCAACAAACCCAGGCTGACTAACTTGTATATACAGATCCTTAACTGTGTCATTAATATCCTATTGTACAACAGTGAGTCGTATCAAATATTTATGTGTAAGTGTTTGAGTATTTTTCTTTATTCTCCCGACAGCGGCTGCTTTCCAACAGGGAAAAATCCCCCCCACACCATTCCCAGGTGCCCCTCCCCCAGGTAAGTGCAATAACTTGACTGTTCAATTTCAGTTTAAAACTGGATTATAATGTCAAATGCAGCTTCAGATTGACACATGTGTAGTCACACAGTCACAACTGTATTATGTAAACACTCAGTTTAACATAGAACTGTGTAGAAGACCCCTGTTGTTAGACACAGGTGGCTTGTTTACTAAAATGCAGACGCTCTCCCTCGACCAGGTATGTTGCCGACTCCCCCAATGGCTGGACCACCCATGATGCCCATGATGGGACCTCCGCCGATGATGCCCGGTGGGCCTGGTAAGGCTTCTTATTGATTATGTTGTCTGGTTAAGATGTTTAATCCATCTGACATATTTAAAACATTTTTTTTGCGGATTTCTCTGCGTTTCCAAATGATTAATGAACATTTTGTTATATTTGCTGCCAGCATTTGTACATCTGCTATTTTGAGTTGTTTTTGTTGTACAAAAATATGTATTAATTGACTATTGTTGACTCTCAATGTGGCTCTTTCTAACGATTATCTGAATCTCTAAAACTTTCACACATAATTTGAATTAAATCTTTGCCTTTGAACCCTTTACTTTCAACTCTCACCAAAATACCTCCGAAAATAAATTGAAAACTTTAGGGTTTCTGAAAGGAAGTGAGAGCCTTTAAAAAAGTGTTTGAAATAAAGTAATTTTTATTTAAGGGGAACAAGTGGGTGTTGTTTCACACGTCTGAGCATGTGATCAGTGAGTTTATTACAGGTGTGAAAAATATTGGAACGTTTATGTACCATGTATTCATAATTATAATTTAAAAAAATGACTAACATGTTGGAAATTCATTTTTTGGTCATGAAGTCAAAATCTTGATGTAAAAATAAAAAAACGACTATATATTTTTAGAATGTAATTAATCTTAAAATAAAAACAGATAACGGCCATAAAATCACACTCAAACCCTGTGGAAGTGTGGAACATCTCACGACAGTAGTGACGGACATGAATGTAAATCTGGTTCCACATCACTTCAACACCTCTTGTTACCTTCCAGGCATGAGGCCACCGATGGGAGGACCGATGCCCATGATGCCAGGACCCCCACACATGATGCGTCATCCCCGACCTATGATGATGCCAGTCAGACCGGGCATGATGAGACCAGACAGATAAGACCACGTGGATTTCTTCATCATTGCTGTCCGCACAGAAACTCGACAGTCCCCCGTGTCCTGTTTCTGTGCGGTATTTATATTGGTGTAACACAAACCCCAATTTTTAGAATAATTTTTTTAAGATTTTCCCCTCAACATGTTTTAATTTCTCATTGTTTTTCTTTTGAAAATAAATGGCTCATTTACAACCTTTTCGCTTCTGTTGAGTGGATATCGATTTTTATGAAACCGTGTCCTTGTTTTCAAAGGCCACTAGATGGAACACTCATGACCATACTTGACCTTTGGCTCGGAACGGCTTATTTAAGTTTATTCCGAGGGCGTCGCCTAAAACGACGCTGCATCGTGAAACCTCGTGTTTCGTCAAAAGTCATTGCGATTTCAGTAGAACCACTGAAATACTAAGAGCATTTTTTTTCCCCCACGTCATCACTTCGAGGATCTTTCGTGCAAGCTGAAAATTCTTCTCTTCTTTTGGGGTCTAAATGAGTAATGGAGAGGAATATTTTAAATATGATTTATGGATTCATGGATGGACTCTCGGCTCATGCATGAGGAATCACCGCTATTAAGAGTCACTCTCGCCAGACACGTGTGACAGTCCTGCTCCTGACTCTGGGGATTTACTTCTTACATTCACTTGGTCTTTAAAGTTATGTATTTGACTTTAAAAAAAATCCTCTTCAGCTGTTCATCAGTTTTCCTCAGATGCAGCGTGTGTTGTGCGCTAAAGCTATTTTCTTTTGCAGCTCGTTTGACTGGTAGTTTGAGTTTCTGTCCATCATCCAACTGGTGATTGACCTCTGACCTCATCTTAGGGAGGGCGGGGGGTTAATGAAGAGAACTGCCACTCACAGGGATGTTATGGCAGAGAAGGGAAGAGAGTGCTCGTCCTGACCCCGACTTGAACTCTGGTGCAACCTCCGTAAAGAGATTTTTTTATGTTCAATGTTATGACGACGAACTTTCACATCTCTCGTCTTGTAACACGAGGAAAACTAAACCTGAAACGCGTGAGCAGGACACATGGGGAACAATAGTTTATTGTGGTACTGTAGGAACAAGTATATATTTGTAGTATTGTCCAGTACTTCACTGACTAGAATATGTGCTAACGTCCACTTTAAAATCTGCTGGAGTTGACCGTATCCTCTCGTCCTCAGTCATCTCGTTGGGTTTTCTTGTTCCTTTAGCTGCGGACTGCCGCCGTCTAACGGAAGTTTAGTTGCAACACAAAAATAAACATTAATATATAGTGTTTTTAAATATAGATGCAGTAGTGTGAAAACATACCTACAGTGTTGAGTGTGTCAATATTTTCTTACACTCCTACTCAATAGAGATGAAAAATGATTAAAGATCAACTAATGTGTTGATTTAAGTTTGTCTTAAATAGATCTTGGACCTCTATTGTATCAGTATGTGTCGGTTTGTACAAAACTGTATTTTTATTGAAATATTTACATTAGAAAATGTGCTTAAGACAAACGTATGAAACAGCTGATGATGTACCATGATACAGCATCTTCATTTTGAAAGACCACTAGATGTCACTCTTCTTTATAATCTTTGACTGATCAATTAAATCATTGAAACCTGGAATTATTATCAACTGATAGTGACATCTAGTGGTCTTTTAAAATGTAGACACTGTATCACAATACCCCCATTAGCTGTTTCACGAGGCCTCACCAACCCATCACTAACTAAAAATGTTATTTTGCCAGGTTGGAATTTTATTTTTTTCATGTTCAGGCTCCTTCAACTGCATGTATTTCAACCACCAACCGTTCATTCTATCGCTCCTAACTCTTCCTCACTCTGATGTTCGGTTCAAACTTAAGGACCAAGTCAGTCTGAGCTGATCTGAAGTAGAAGAGCATCTGTAAAAGTGGCCTGTGCGTAAATAATTTGCTGATAATCTCAGTTTTTGAGTCGTAATGTTTCACAGTCTGATGAGCTGCTCACATGAAACCGTCAGATCCGATGTCTGTTGTGCTTTAGGAAGTTTTTCTAGGTCGCTATAAAATCCAGAAGTCAAGACTCGCACATGTCACCCTGCCGTTTACGATTCCTCGCCGGAGACCGTGACACAAACATGCACCGAAATCAGGTGATGCCTGTCAGTCAGTCGCAACGTTTACATCTGATCCTGGCCCTGTGTGGTCCACCTGGAGCACTGCAACGGTTTTTTTCCGCACATGTCGGGCATGTGAGGAGCATCGTCTTGAGGAGTGTTCATGAATATTCAGGACATGAAGTGGAGCGCTGCCCTGAAGGAACTGGAGGAGAGTGATCCCTGCTCAAGGGCGGAGGAAATGGGGTTTCTTATTAGAATAAATATGTACACAGGAAGCACAGACGCACTCGTCTGTCTGAGATACTTGTCTACATTTCGGCTGACCGTTATTTTTTTTAATCCAGTTCCAGTGATTAAGATGTTTTGTTTACTAAACTCACAACCTGTGGGACTAATACAGTCATTACTGAGATACTAGTTATTTTTTAAGGCCTGTTTCATGTTCCTGTTGCACGTGTTCCACGACTTGGAATGTTACACTATGTTGGCCAATGTACTGGGCTGCACATGAGAAAAATGTATATATAGTTTTTTTCTTTAAGACCAATACTGTCTAAAATGTGTTTATTTTGAAAAAAAACCTGAAATAACATTAACTTGTGACTCCTGATATGTCTAGATGCTTGTTTCAGTCATTTTTACTCGATAAATAAACTTGTGAACTAGTGTACATATAGTTAAATACAACCATCTTGTTGCAGAGAGTTAGTTTTCATGCACTGCAATGTGTGTTTTTCTATTTTATTTTTTGCTGTATTGATCTGATTAAACCAGGCAAGAAAAACTACAACAGTAATAATGGCCGAATGAGTGTCATCTCCGAAAACAAAGCAACCTAAAATAAACTAAAAATAACAAGAACCAAAGCTTGTGCCATCTTTACACTTTTACATGACATTTATATTTTAGAACAACCTTTTATTTTATCATATTAAGTCATAATTTGTCCCTTCTATATTGAAAAATAGTTCAATTATATAATGTGGCATTTACACTGCTCTACCACTAGGGGGAGGGGCAGAAACAATCCCTTATAGAGCTGCTTAAACACTTAAGGTAAGGTAAGGTAAAACTTTATTGAAATTGTTTTTTTTCCAATAGCCAGCAATTTTTCATAAACAATAAAAAATAATACATAAAAAATAAAATAAGAAGAAGAACACTTCACTGGTATTTGGATTCTGTGCTATTGTAAAACAAAAAAGCGATGGAAAGACTGGATCATATCTAAGTAAAAAATAAAAAAAACACAAAAAACTAATAGTCAATTTATTGTTTTAGGATTGCGATGTAAACGGAAGTTACTGAGACGTTGAATTTGAATGAAACAACCATGGATTCAGACTTGAAGGACAGATCCTCAATTGATACTTGAACATGTCATTTATTCGATCGATAGACAGGAAGTCGGAGTGTAAGAGCGCGGATCGACTTCCTCTCTCGTTTCTGTGTCTACGACGATGCTCTCCCTCTTTTGTTGTGAGAGGCTGGCGCTGGTACCGACCATGAATATAGATCATCTCGAGGCTCCTGTGGCGCCAAATCGGCCCTAAAATTGTGTCGGTTCTGGTCGTGAATGCGACACTATTGATTCTCAGGTGGACAGAAGCCTGAAGACAACACAGTCACGTGACTGTCTCTCCTGTTCCCTCTTTCGTTTTCTCCTCCCATCCTTCCAACTCCATTCAATCCAGATCAATAATCCCGGTCCTGTTTCTGCTCGGCTGCGGAGTCGTGGCGGCCAGCAGGGGGCGCTCCAGAGCTTGCGGCCAGAAGCAGGTGCGTCGCTGTAGACTCAGCATCCAATGAGACGATTGAGGTGTAGAAACAAATGTCTCAAACTTTACTTGGACTCATTATTTCCATTAATTACTCTTGATAATATCTCAATGAATGTAAGTTTTCTCTCTGTTTTTATTTTTTAATCGTAGATTACTAAAAAAAACGTTTTTATATTTTGCTGAAAAAATCTGTATTATTTCTTGTAAAAGTAACTTTTTTTATATTCAACATTACAACATAACATCTAAATGATATCATTATATGAATATTTAAAAAAAAATAATGTATGTTTTTTTTATTATTCATTTATAGTATAAAAAACATAAAACTGAACAAAAATAATTCTTTAATACATTATATTCTTAAGAAGTGCAACCTATTCTTGACTTACTTTCTTTTGGTATTATTAAAATACATTTTAATAGAACCTGATCTTTTTAAATTATTAATCCTAATATTATTTTTGTAATATATATAGTAGACTGTAATTTTGATTTCTTTCGTTTGTTTTGATCATTATTGTCATTTAATATTTTTATTTTTTATTAAGAATATTGACAGATTTCTTACTCCTTTCCCTTCTTATTAGTATGAATTAATATAAGAATTAATTAGTAGTAATTAATTAAGAATTAATTAGTATGAATTAATATACTTAAATATAATTATATATATATATATATATATATATATATATATATATATATATATAGTAAGTAAGCCCTTTCATTAATTTTCTTTCCCCCGAAAATTCATGTTTTTAATCAAGAAATGTTTTGTATCGTATTGATGATAATTTGATATGTATACTTTGCATTTTTTTTCACTATTTCAATTTTTTTTTAATTTTCTAGTGGACTTTATTTGACAACATCATTAAACTCATTTCCTCTAGAAATACTCATGTGTTAATATAAATACTTAGATTTGAAGTGATAATCTGTATCAAAAACACAAACTGACGATGATGTCATTGTTGCGTCACTGACTGCCGTAAGTTGGAACCACTTGGTAAGGTTCAGTCCAGCCCTGCATGAGTCTGGGCCCCTCAGGAAGCAGGAATCGCTACATATTTCATACATGTGCAGATCTCTAGCCTCACAGATGGATTATTCCGCACTGAAGTGGGTGAATCACAGTGAATCACATTCAATTGAGGCTAATTGGATCACTGGGTCTCTGCGAGTGGCCAAGAAAATGGAATTATTACTTCTTCATCCATGTGAATTGATTTGCTATCAGCACCAGTTTGCTGCTCCTCGTGCTCTGATGACCGTGACCCGCTCTGACCCGATGCTTCTGATGCAGAGACAGTGACCCGCTCTGGCCCGATGCTTCTGATGCTTCGTCATGTTTACTGTGTTCCCTTGATTTTACAAAACATTACAAAACTTCCAAATAGAGAAAAAAGGGAAAACCCTTTCTCTTTAAACCCTTGTGTTATCTCAGGGTCAAGGTGACCCGGACGCCCGAAAACAAATGTGTTTGTGGTATCCCTTGTGTTATCTCAGGGTCAAGGTAACCTGAAAACAAATGTGTTTGTAGTATCCCTTGTGTTATCTCAAGGTCAAGGTAACCCGAAAACAAATGTGTTTGTGGTATCCCTTGTGTTACCTCAGGGTCAAGGTAACCCGAAGGCCTGAAAACAAATGTGTTTGTTGTATCCCTTGTGTTATCTCAGGGTCAAGGCGACCCGAGGGCCCCAAAACAAATGTTTTTGTTGTATCCCTTGTGTTATCTCAGGGTCAAGGTAACCCAAAGGCCTGAAAAAACCAAATTGTATCAAATTTATCTTCACATGATGCGTAGCTCAGTCATTCACGGCCACTCATATCCCAGTTAGCCAGAGTCGTGGCAGGTGGGATCACATTAAAACATTACAAATAGAACCATTGACATTCACCGGTTCATAGGTTGTGGGAGGAAACCTGAGTTCTCAATTCATCTCCGTGTAACATGTTAGTTTTGTGTCACATGTTCTTTCCCTCCTCGTCGTCCTCAGCAGTAGATTTCTGTGTAACATTTCAAGAGCACACAACACTTAAAGATGCTTCTGCGTCTTCCTTCCTGCGGCGTCCTCCCACCTGCCAGCTGTGGACTCTGTGCATGTCTGACAGTGGGTCTCCTTTACCTGCATCACTGCATCTCCATGTTTTATAAATAGCCGCCTTAAATATTCATGTGTCAGCATTTGCATCACAGGATTCTTTTCTTTTTTTTTGGCTTTTCGCTCTTCGAAGTTTAGCGAAAGTCAAAAAGGACGAGCAAACATTAACACAAACTAAAGAAACAAACTAAACAAAGTCACAGTGAAAAAGGTGAACCAGTTCTCCACAAATATTTGTATTTTCTACTCTCTTACAAGTTTGCTTTTCAACACATCAAGGTTGTTTTATGACTTAAAATACGACAAGATAATAAGGTTCCCACGTATGGGATATTTGTATTGTCAGCAACAACTTCATATTATTTAAAGAAGATATAAAAAATATAGAAAAATAACAAAGAAAAATTGGGTAAAAATGAAAGCCAACGTGATTAGCTTTAGCTTCTGCTAAAGATGTAAGCATCATCCTTATTAAATAATCCCGTTGAATCAAACATATATTCACATCGTAGGGTCAATTGACAGGTCAACAAATTTGTAAACTTACAGATGAGAAAAATATACAACAATAATAATAATAAAATAAAATAATACAAAAATAACAAGATTAGCTTTAGCTTCTGCTAAAGATGTAAGCATCATCCTTATTAAATAATCCCGTTGAATCAAACATATATTCAAATCAAAAGGTCAACAAATATATCAAAACTTATTTATTACAAAAACAGGATTAGCTTCAGTTTCTTCTAAAGATGCGAGCTAATTCTGCGTCACCCTTCATAAATAATCCCAATTTAACGTTCTAACATACACAGCTTGAGGTCAGTTGGAAGGTAAAAAAATCATTAAGAAAATAAATTGTATAAATTGTAAAAGAAAAATAAATAAATAATTTGACTAGCTTTAGCTTCTGTTAAAGATTCAAGTGAAATCTGCATCTTAAATCATAAATAATCCTATTCATTCATACATACTTTTACGTCATAAGGTAAATTGGAAGGTTTAACAAATATATACTTCTTTTTTTTATATAAAAGAAAAATAATAATAATAATGGGTTTAACTTTATCTTCTGCTAAAGATGAAAGCTAAAATTTATTTTTAAATAATATATCTAATATACTGCCTACAAGTGGAACAGTTGGGAATTACTCATGTTTTGTACCAAACATTTGCAGTGTTTATTTGGGGTTCAAATTATGCTTTTATTCCAGAACAAATGATTCAGCAAGAATCCAGTTCGACGACATGAAAGCTAACGGTGGAGCTAACTAGCGATGTAGCGATGAGCGTCATGGCTGCATTTAATACTCCTGATTTATTTTCAGTGAGCATGAAGTTCCACTAAAGAGCATGGTTCTCTACGTTGGACTGGTTTGTCCAGTTTGCACGAGACATTCTTCCCAGAGGCGAGTTTTTGAGGTAAGTGTTGTGGCGTTTTGTTCACGAGTGAGGGTCTGTCCAGATGAAAAAAGAGCTGAGCTTAAAGGCAATATCCACACACTCAAGTTTTCCTTCAGTAGTGACCAAAAGATTGCAGATTTCTCTAAATTAGTTTTTGCCATTGAAGCGACTCAAATTGGAGAAGCTAGTGTGGAATTCCGGGATAAAAAAATTATATTTTTAGTTTCTGATAATAATTTTTAAAATATTCATTTAATTGACAACAATGTAACGGTGAAATATATTTCTTCCTTTAAATATTATTTGATACTTTGCCTCAAATTAATGTTTCATGTGACCTCGAGTGCAACTGAAGACCTTCAATTTTTCATCAAAGTCCATTTTCTGTCCAACACATGGTTCTTATCTAACTCTGCATATAGAACTAGCGGGAGGCAAACCTGCAGCCACTTTAGCCTGAATGATGCATTCATGAACTCTCTGCCTCCCTCATGATACTTAACTGAGTTTCCTTATTCTTATTGAAAACCTTCACTTTTAAACTTGCTTTTTTATTGTTGCGCACAGTTTAGATACACAATATTGTCCTTACCTTTCTTCTTTGTGTTATTTTTCTTAATGTAAACTCTTTTTTTCTAAGCAGCTGATGAATAATTTGATTCAGTATTATTTGTAAACATTTAATGTCATATTTTTACTTTCCATTAAGTTAAATAAATAGTTAAGGGTCACATTACATTATGTGACTCTTGTTAGGACCGTCAAGACAAGTGAAAGAAGGAATGGATGAAATGAAGGAACAGCTATAACAAATGAAATATAAATATATAAATGGCTTTATAAAATGATTAAAATGTTGTTAAATGTACATTATTTCATTTTATTACACCAAAATGAAAGAAAATACATCAATAAATAGACAAAAGAAAATAAAGGAGAACAATCAAATATTTTTCATGAAGTTGCATTTAAAGATAAACTCGTAAAGACCAATAAAATTGATCCGAAATAAAGTATTTAAATGATCAGTGATCTCGGGTCCACATAAACATAAAATAAATACCTGACTAAAAGTGTAATCATACTGTATATTCCTAAACAATATTATAAATGTTAAAATACAAATGAATAATCAAATGAAACAATACACATGTCATAAATAGATGATTCTGTCATAAAATAGTTTACTATAAATCATGATTTGCCCCTGAAATATATTCATATTTTTAATAAATATAAATCATGTTACACTAAATATGAAAATTCTTTACATTTTTAAAATAAATAGATAAAACAAGGGGAAAACCAAAATGCATTTGCCTAAATAAATAACAGCAGAAATAAAGTTAAAAAAAATATGGCATGTTAAATAAATACATGAATAAATAGTAAAGAGTAGAGTTTGTATAAAGAGTAATTCAAATAAAATGTTAAATAATTGATAAAGTAAAGGATAAATAGTGAACTACCGACATTCATTTTAGCTGCCGGTAACAAACATTTGTTGCTATGACGACCTACGTTTGAGCTTTTGCAAGAAGATGTGATTTACTTGTCAAGAAGGGAGCGAGAGAATGACGTCATCATCCTCACAACAACTCTATTTTAGAGAGAGTGACGCAGCTGCTTCACTGACTCCGATGGAAACTTCTGGGGGCCCCGAAAGAAAAGAATACTTTCATGAAGCACAATCTTCTGGAGCTGTCAAACGTCCGCGTCTATCTACAGACTCGTCTCTCTTCGTGCCAGTGTGTGCTTGAAAAACCATCATCTGTTTCCATCCCAGTCGGAAATGAGCTGGTGTTTAGCGACACTCTCGTCAGGAACACGACGATCCAGCACAATCGGCTCTTTTGTGAGGAGTTTGAAAACTCCAACGTGAGGAAGAGTCTTTTGTCTCTCAGCGTTATCTCAGACACGCCATGAGACATTGACGTCTTCATTTCTACATTTCCAACTGTCCATTTATCTACTTCTTACATTTTTATTTAAAAACAGTTCTTTCATTCATTCATTCATTTTCTACAGCTTTTTCCCTTTACCCAGGTCACGGGGAGACCAGAGCCTGTCCCAGTATCATAGGGCAAGAGGCAGGGGACACCCTGGACAGGATGCCAGTCTGTCACAGGGCACACAAAGACATACAACCATTCACACACACACTCATATCTACGGACAATTTTTCCCAAAGTTCTCAATTAACCTCTGTAAGTTTTTTGACTGTGGGAGGAAACCGGAGTGCCCGGAGTAAACCCACGCAACACGGGGAGAACATACAAACTACACACAGAAAGGTTGGCTCGGCCGGGAATCGAACCAGCAACCTTCTTTCATATATACAAATATATGTATTGCTGATATCTTTACTTCTGTAATGTTTTATTATTATTATAATTTATTTTACATTTATTCAAATAAATATATTTTGATGGCGTTTTAAACATTAAATTCTATAAATTATTATTTAATTAAAAATAAAAATAATCATTATTATTATTTACCCAACACTTAGAGCTACATTTAAAATGTTTATTTGACATTTATATGTTTTATAAGTAGTTTGTATCCTGAATTCATCTTATATAAATTACACTTTAATTAGAAAATGTGATCCCATTTGTCCTAAATATATATTTCCTAATTTTATTGAATTATTTTTATTTATATCTAAAATATTTCTTTTACAGTATTTGTGACAGTTTGACTTGAGAAGTGTTGATAAAACTATATATATAAAAAAAAACCTAACATTTTTCATTCTGCCTTTTAATATAGAATAATAATGTATATTAATATAATATATTTCTTTTAATTATTTTATGGAACAAATTCATTCATTTTATTATAAAAATGTTGACCTCAATACTACTCTATACTGTGGCTGTGCAAAACAAGTCTATACATTCTTGAGAGAAATTCAACAAGTTGTGAATTTGTTTTTACAGATTCCTGAAAAGTATTTACAACATTTAAAAATTCTGGAAATTAATTTACAAATGCCTATCAGAGACAGAAACTTTTAGTACCAGTGTCTTGAACGCAACACAATAATCTTTTGTTGAAGGTACAGAATAAGAAAATTAAATCACATAAATGAAATAAAGAGTGAATAAAAATACAGTAAATTAACGAGACGTGAACGTTAAATGACATATAAATGATAAAATAGTTAATAAACAAAATACATTAAACATAGCAACACGTTTTTTTTTTTTTTAATTTAATTTCTAAGTATTATTTTCGTCCATTTATTTCAGTAGTTTGCCTTTTAATATTATATAATAATGTAATATAAAAGCAAAAATAAAACACTTTTAACACAATTATCTGTATCAATGTCTTGTTTATTTTTTAATTTTAATTTACTTTCTTACACTTTCATTTTTCACTTTACTTCAGCCTCTTTTTTTCTACAAATGGCACATGTTTTTGAAGCGTTTTTTTTTTTTTTTTGGCCGGCGACCTGTCCAGAGTGTCCCGCGCCTCTCACCTGAAGTAGCTGGGATCGACCAAACGTTGTTATCAACAGGCGATTTTGTTTTTCCTACAAAAAAGAAAAAGGAAATTAAAAATAAATTATTTAGGATCCCTAAATCTCATGCAATCATCCAAATTTAACAGGGAAGGATGAGTACAGCTACACTTCTGATGGGGGCGAGTCCTATGCAACAACCCGAGGTTACATCAGACAACGTGACGCGTTATCTAAGAAGTTCTTACAAGACGAAGCATGCAAAAGTGAGAGCTCTACCCACAGAGATCAGGATCTCTCTTCCAAAAACAGACTGTGTAGGTAAATGTAGGTCAGGAATAGAAGTTTAATGTCACCCGCTTCACGCTTGCTTATCGCGGCTCTCCTGCTCTGCAACAAGTCAAATTGCTTCTAAAAACGTGTTCAATCTACAGTCAAGGGCAGAGACTCTATTTATAAGCTTTTCCAACCGCTGAGATTCTTTCATGTTCTCCAGTTAAAAAGGCTAAAAGCCTCTGGCAGCGCGCCGTGTGTGGAGAGATGAAGGCACATATAGACATCAGTGCAATCCTTTCTTTTTTTTTTGAAGAGGTTCGAGTTAGAACAGAAGGTTTTTTTTTTGCGAAGATTCGGAGAGACGACCTCTGTTTTCAGAATGTAAATGAGTTCAGCGTCCGTCCACATGATGAATGTGTTTCGCTGCTGCTGCCGCAGCGTTGGTCTTGAAATGCTGCTCTTGTCTCCACGACATCCTCACTCTCTGACATTTTCATTAACGGCCGTTGACTCATAAGACTGAGCGTTACGACCACTTGTGTGACCCACTCATGGCGTCTCTGCTCTCAGTTCCATGAGTGTACACAAAGTGTAGGAATGTTCAAGTGTCATCGATGTCTCAATCTTTTGTCAATTTCTACCAAGAGCTTGAACTATTTTTCCATTTCCAGAATTAGAATTAACAACAATATTATAAATATATTATTCTTTAAATCTTAATATATTGACCAAATCAAGTTATTCTTATTAAACACATTTCGAAAGTCCTGTCATTTTAGTTAGTTGTGAATTTTCTTTTTTTTTCTTTTTTCTGTTAAACAAGTTTAAAACCTCATTTAACAAAGCAACAAAGTTTATTTATTTGATATATTTTTTCACAAGTTCATACATTTGTTTCAGGGGTTTATAAATTACTTTTAAAGCTTGTACATTTGTAATTTTTTGTAGATTTTGTAAATTCGTTTCAGTATTTGCTTATTTTTTTCAGGAATCTGTAAATTTGTTTCAGGGGTTTGTGTATTACTTTTAGAGTTTGTAAATGTTTAATTCTTTTCTCAGTTTGTACATTTGTTTCAGTGGTTTGTACATTTGTAATCTGTATCAGAGTTTGTAGAATTGTTTCAGGGGTTTGTAAATTTATTTCAGGGGTTTGTAAATTTGTTTCAGGGGTTTGTAAATTACTTTCAGAATTTGTAAATCAGTTTCAGAATTTGCTAATTTGTTTTCAGAGTTTGTAAATTTGTTCTAGGGGTTTGTAAATTTGTAATTCTTTTCAAAGTTTGTAAATTTGTTTCAGAGGTTTGTAAATTTGTTTCAGGGGTTTGTAAATTTGTTTCAGAGGTTTGTAAATTTGTTTCAGAGGTTTGTAAATTTGTTTCAGAGGTTTGTAAATTTGTTTCAGGGGTTTGTAAATTTGTTTCAGGGGTTTGTAAATTTGTTTCAGAGGTTTGTAAATTTGTTTCAGAGGTTTGTAAATTTGTTTCAGAGGTTTGTAAATTTGTTTCAGAGGTTTGTAAATTTGTTTCAGGGGTTTGTAAATTTGTTTCAGAGGTTTGTAAATTTGTTTCAGGGGTTTGTAAATTTGTTTTAGGGGTTTGTAAATTGATTTCAGAGGTTTGTAAATTGATTTCAGAGGTTTGTAAATTTGTTTCAGGGGTTTGTAAATTTGTTTTAGGGGTTTGTAAATTTATTTCAGAGGTTTGTAAATTTGTTTCAGGGGTTTGTACATTTGTTTTAGGGGTTCGTAAATTTATTTCAGAGGTTTTTAAATTTGTTTCAGAGGTTTGTAAATTTGTTTCAGGGGTTTGTAAATTTGTTTTAGGGGTTTGTAAATTTATTTCAGAGGTTTGTAAATTAGTTTCAGATGTTTGTAAATTTATTTCAGAGGTTTGTAAATTTGTTTCAGAGGTTTGTAAATTTATTTCAGAGGTTTGTAAATTTATTTCAGAGGTTTGTAAATTTGTTTCAGAGGTTTGTAAATTTGTTTCAGGGGTTTGTAAATTTATTTCAGAGGTTTGTAAATTTATTTCAGAGGTTTGTAAATTTATTTCAGAGGTTTGTAAATTTGTTTCAGAGGTTTGTAAATTTATTTCAGAGGTTTGTAAATTTGTTTCAGGGGTTTGTAAATTACTTTCAGAATTTGTAAATCAGTTTCAGAATTTGCTAATTTGTTTTCAGAGTTTGTAAATTTGTTCTAGGGGTTTGTAAATTTGTAATTCTTTTCAAAGTTTGTAAATTTGTTTCAGAGGTTTGTAAATTTGTTTCAGGGGTTTGTAAATTTGTTTCAGAGGTTTGTAAATTGATTTCAGAGGTTTGTAAATTTGTTTCAGAGGTTTGTAAATTTGTTTCAGAGGTTTGTAAATTTGTTTCAGAGGTTTGTAAATTTGTTTCAGAGGTTTGTAAATTTGTTTCAGGGGTTTGTAAATTTGTTTCAGAGGTTTGTAAATTTGTTTCAGGGGTTTGTAAATTTGTTTCAGGGGTTTGTAAATTAGTTTCAGAGGTTTGTAAAGTTGTTTTAGGGGTTTGTAAATTTGTTTCAGGGGTTTGTAAATTTGTTTCAGGGGTTTGTAAATTTGTTTTAGGGGTTTGTAAATTGATTTCAGAGGTTTGTAAATTGATTTCAGAGGTTTGTAAATTTGTTTCAGGGGTTTGTAAATTTGTTTTAGGGGTTCGTAAATTTATTTCAGAGGTTTGTAAATTTGTTTCAGGGGTTCGTACATTTGTTTTAGGGGTTCGTAAATGTATTTCAGAGGTTTGTAAATTTGTTTCAGAGGTTTGTAAATTTGTTTCAGGGGTTTGTAAATTTGTTTTAGGGGTTCGTAAATTTATTTCAGAGGTTTGTAAATTGATTTCAGAGGTTTGTAAATTTGTTTCAGATGTTTGTAAATTTATTTCAGAGGTTTGTAAATTTGTTTCAGAGGTTTGTAAATTTATTTCAGAGGTTTGTAAATTTGTTTCAGAGGTTTGTAAATTTGTTTCAGGGGTTTGTAAATTTATTTCAGAGGTTTGTAAATTTGTTTCAGAGGTTTGTAAAGTTGTTCCAGAGGTTTGTAAAGTTGTTTCAGAGGTTTGTAAAGTTGTTTCAGAGGTTTGTAAATTTATTTCAGAGGTTTGTAAATTTGTTTCAGAATTTGTAAATCAGTTTCAGAATTTGCTAATTTGTTTTCAGAGTTTGTAAATTTGTTCTAGGGGTTTGTAAATTTGTAATTCTTTTCAAAGTTTGTAAATTTGTTTCAGAGGTTTGTAAATTTGTTTCAGGGGTTTGTAAATTTGTTTCAGAGGTTTGTAAATTGATTTCAGAGGTTTGTAAATTTGTTTCAGAGGTTTGTAAATTTGTTTCAGAGGTTTGTAAATTTGTTTCAGAGGTTTGTAAATTTGTTTCAGAGGTTTGTAAATTTGTTTCAGGGGTTTGTAAATTTGTTTCAGAGGTTTGTAAATTTGTTTCAGGGGTTTGTAAATTTGTTTTAGGGGTTTGTAAATTGATTTCAGAGGTTTGTAAATTGATTTCAGAGGTTTGTAAATTTGTTTCAGGGGTTTGTAAATTTGTTTTAGGGGTTCGTAAATTTATTTCAGAGGTTTGTAAATTTGTTTCAGGGGTTTGTACATTTGTTTTAGGGGTTCGTAAATGTATTTCAGAGGTTTGTAAATTTGTTTCAGAGGTTTGTAAATTTGTTTCAGGGGTTTGTAAATTTGTTTTAGGGGTTCGTAAATTTATTTCAGAGGTTTGTAAATTGATTTCAGAGGTTTGTAAATTTGTTTCAGATGTTTGTAAATTTATTTCAGAGGTTTGTAAATTTGTTTCAGAGGTTTGTAAATTTATTTCAGAGGTTTGTAAATTTGTTTCAGAGGTTTGTAAAATTATTTCAGAGGTTTGTAAATTTGTTTCAGAGGTTTGTAAAGTTGTTCCAGAGGTTTGTAAAGTTGTTTCAGAGGTTTGTAAATTTGTTTCAGAGGTTTGTAAAGTTGTTTCAGAGGTTTGTAAATTTGTTTCAGAGGTTTGTAAATTTGTTTCAGAGGTTTGTAAATTTGTTTCAGATGTTTGTAAATTTTTTTCAGAGGTTTGTAAATTTGTTTCAGAGGTTTGTAAAGTTGTTTCAGATGTTTGTAAATTTGTTTCAGGGGTTTGTAAATTGGTTTCAGAGGTTTGTAAATTGGTTTCAGAGGTTTGTAAATTTGTTTCAGAGGTTTTTAAAGTTGTTTCAGAGGTTTGTAAAGTTGTTTCAGAGGTTTTTAAAGTTGTTTCAGAGGTTTTTAAAGTTGTTTCAGAGGTTTGTAAAGTTGTTTCAGAGGTTTGTAAAGTTGTTTCAGAGGTTTGTAAATTTGTTTCAGGGGTTTGTAAATTTGTTTCTGAGGTTGTAAATGTGTTTTACTGTTTATGAACAGCTTTCATCATTTTAATGTCTGTTAAATGTTTTCCTAGCACTTGAAAAGTGTCTTGTGGTCTTGGTCACGAGTTAAGGAATCAAGTAGGTAATGATTTTTTCTAAAGGTTCTTTCTAGACACAAGGCGCCTTGACAGTTAAAATATATACTTTAAAAGATCAAGACACAGAAGACGGACACAGGAGTCTCAGAAAATCAGGGAAAAGCCTGAACAAATAAGAACGTCTTAAGATGTTTCTTGAAGGAGTCAGTAGATCCATCAAACAGAGAGGGAGAGGAAGATTGTTCCAAAGCTTACGAGCAACAGCCTAAGAAGGAGCCTGATCATGAATAGATCTGAAAGTAAGAACCAGGATTTTAAAGTTTATCCTGAAAGAAACTGTTAGCTAGTGAAGAGTTAAAAGGATCGGAGAAATGTGAGTTCGTCTACTATAGCGGGTCAGAATTCTCGCTGCATTGTTTTGTATCAACTGCAGGCGAGACAAATCCTTCTTATTAAGACACGAAAATAAACTGTTACAATAGTCCAGGCAAGAAGACATAAACAAATGGATTATAAGCTCCAGATCATGTTATGACATTATTTTCCCAAATTTAGAGATTTTTCTCAGTTGAAGGAAACAGTTTTTGGTCAGTTTTCTGCAGTGTCGAACAAGAGTACATGTACTGACTCAACACTGGAACCTTATCATCAGGAGCAATAACCAGAGTTTCAGTTTTGTCCACATTTAGCTGCAAAGTTGTTTGATTTCTAGCAAAAATAATAAAGGACCCAAAACCGAACCTTGAGAGACTCCACACAACAGATCCGCTTATTCAGACCTTATTTGATTGGCAGATAAACTGAAACTGCGCCCAGTAAGGTATGACAAGAATCACTGTAACACAGACCCGGACAGTCCCACTTCATCCCTCAGTCTTCTCAGCAGGATCTGGTGATCAACTGAAAAAAGATTTGAACCAACAACCCTCTGCTAGCTACTTTCAAGTGTTCATCTGCAGTTTCGTCCTTCGAGGAGGAGAAAACTGGTTCAAGTGTGATGTAAAACCAAGACGAACTCGAGGGAACGTCTTTTTCATTTTGACTAAAAAACCTGCAGAAAACGTTCACCTTGAGAAGCAGAACATCAGCAGCTGCGGCGTCATGGACGCGGAGGAAGATCCTCGCGATAACAGATTCTTTTTTTCCAGCATCAAGTGGCACAACAACAGCCACCGGCCACACAACGACGATGAAGATACGTTCGGGAGATAAGTCGAGGATTAGAATCCCAGCGCAGCGTAGCGAGCGACCGCCGTTATCTCCGGGAATTGTTTCCCGTTGTGCGACAAGGACGCGTGTTCACCTGCGAGCGTACACACATGTGATCATGCCAGGCCGCACGTGTGAGTGGAAGCTCACGCACATCTTCATGTGTCGTGTTAATGCTCGCTGAAGACACTCGTCGGGGGGTCGGGGGGGAGATGACAAACACATTTCTTCTCTCCCGCTGGAAGATTCTCACCTGATAATAGCGAGAGGATGAATCTATAACTGGGTGATGCTGCAGTCGTGCCCTCGAGCAGGAAGAACCTACAACAACAGTCTTTGTTGCTGTCTTTGTTGTGAGTCTCAAAAACTGTCGACTCTGCATGGCTTGATTTTACACTTGATCACTGAACAATTAGAAAAAAGAACTGGACGAGCAAGATGAATAAAGGAATGACTGAAGTCTATTAACCTTTAATCTATCTTTAATCTATGAATCTATCTATCCATCCATCCATCCATCCATCCATCCATCCATCCATCCATCCATCCATCCATCCATCCATCCATCCATCCATCCATCCATCCATCCATCCATCCATCCATCCATCCATCCATCCATCCATCCATCCATCCATCCTTCCTTCCTTCCTTCCTTCCTTCCTTCCTTCCTTCCTTCCTTCCTTCCTTCCTTCCTTCCTTCCTTCCTTCTTCCCTCCCTCCCTCCCTCCCTCCCTCCCTCCCTCCCTCCCTCCCTCCCTCCCTCCCTCCCTCCCTTCCTTCCTTCCTTCCTTCCTTCCTTCCTTCCTTCCTTCCTTCCTTCCTTCCTTCCTTCCTTCCTTCCTCCCTCCCTCCCTCCCTCCCTCCCTCCCTTCCTTCCTTCCTTCCTTCCTTCCTTCCTTCCTTCCTTCCTTCCTTCCTTCCTTCCTTCCTTCCTTCCTTCCTTCCTCCCTCCCTTCCTTCCTCCCTTCATTGCTTCTAATTATCCATCCATCCATCCATCCATCCATCCATCCATCCATCCATCCATCCATCCATCCATCCATCCATCCATCCATCCATCCATCCATCCATCCATCCATCCATCCATCCATCCATCCATCCATCCATCCATCCATCCATCCATCCATCCATTCATCCAGCCTTCCTTCCTTCCTTCCTTCTTCCCTCCTTTAAAATGGATATTAGGACTTCACGAAGTGGGCTGTACGTGGCCCCTGAGCCACACTTACACCAGCCTTAAGTTAGATGAAGAACAGCTCGTGTTGATCCGTGACTGACTAACAGGATGAACCCATCACAATGTCAAACAATGTCAGCTGAGATGGAGTCTCCAGCAGGAGATAATAACTGAAAGACTCCACGCCTCATAAACTCCTCATTCCATCATATGGAAAGAATGCAGCGTCTGGAATGATCCTATAGTGGAGAATTGAAGTGATCAGTCATGATGGTGGAGCGTAGATGGTTCCACTGCAGCAGACATTCTATACTGCTCCTACTCTCAGCTACTGTATATATTGATCTAATCTTTGAATTAAACTGTGTGTATTTCACTGAATATTTGATTGTTCATCTTCGACTTCAATGAAAAGTGATATATTATGCAACGTTTTAACGTTGAATTTAAAAGGCTACAATTTAAAGAATATTGAATTAAGAATGGTGCGCATGGTGGCGCGCTCGCCTCACAGCAAGAAGGTTGCAGGTTCGCTTCCAGCCCAAGCCAACTAGTGACCTTTCTGTGTGGAGTTTTTATGTTCTCCCCGTGTTGCGTGGGTTTACTCCGGGCACTCCGGTTTCCTCCCACAGTCCCACAAACATGCAGAGGTTAATTGAGAACTTTGGGAAATTGTCCAAAGGTATAAGTGTGTGTGTGAATGGTTGTCTGTCTTTGTGTGCCCTGCGACAGACTGGCGTCCTTTCCAGGGTGTCCCCTGCCTCTTGCCCATTGATACTGGGATAGGCTCCAGTCTCCCCGCGACTCTGGTAAGGGATAAAGTGGTTGAAAATTAATGAATTTAGAATTTATTTTTTTAAATAATTGGAATTAAAATATAAAATTCTATGTGTAAAAAAAAAGATTTATTTTGAAAACTTTAGATTTTTAAAATTCAATTCAATTATTCAATGAAAAAATTAAACATTTCAATATAGAAATATTTAATTGATTATTTATACAAATAATTAAATCCTTGTTTCATTGTTTGGAATGTACAATTCGACCATTTAATGTTCCGATGACACTGATATTCTCCCATACTGTAAGTCATAAAAAAGGATCAGTACTTTAAGAAAGTTAGGAAAAAAGGTGTTTTTTTTAAATCACAGCTGGTGTAAGAATGGACGACTCGAACCGCTTCTGACACGAGGACGTGCACAAAGTGATCATCTCAAGCTCGATGACCTCCAGATGTTATGGGTGCTCTTAGATAACAGTCTGCTGCAAATTCACACTCATTTTCCCGGCAGATTACCAACCGGCGATGAGTAAAGATTGTCTCTCTCTCCCCCTCGCAGTCTCACTTTTTTCCGCCCTCCTTCTCTGGCTCTGATGGAAACACGCCACTACATCTTCACTCAGCCGTGCACGCTCGCCTCCCGCTCGAACCGCCGAGAGGTCAGCTTTGTCCGTGTCCTCTGGAAAATTCTTCACAGGAGTCGCCGACA
Organism: Callionymus lyra; assembly: GCF_982586985.1. Lineage (NCBI taxonomy): Eukaryota > Metazoa > Chordata > Actinopteri > Syngnathiformes > Callionymidae > Callionymus > Callionymus lyra. Next base: position 27,014,886 of record NC_141827.1, read on the forward strand.
ACAGCAGGTCGTTTCGCTGTCGTCTCCCGAGACGGTGGAGGATCCGTGTGAAAATTGCAATCTCTGTTTGGTTCTTCTTTGTTTGGGAAAACAAATATTTCACACAGCTGGAAAACACAAAATACTCTTTTTTTCTGTCATTACTTGAGGATACTGGCAACGGATCAGGCTCGACATCACTTGCCCACAATAAGACAGTAGAATAAAAAGAAAAAACTATTTGATTCATAGACATGTTTTGTTCAATTGTTTAATAAAATACTATTAAACACCAAATGACGATCTGTTAATAGTGTTTCTAAAATATAAATTTGATTCATTCAATCTTTTTACTTTTGAGTTCACATTACTATGTATATAATAATACCTGTACTGTCTTGTTTTTTAAAAGTTCAACAGCAATATATTTTTTTTCTTTTTAAATATTAAACAGATTTATGGAGTCAATATTTGGGTTACGTGTCAGGGTTAGGGTGCAAAAAACAAACACATTTTTAATCTACAAAATACTACTTTTTTTTTCATTTTATGGTCACTTTTAAACCTTTTTACTCTGGATCAAGAAACTATTAAAAATAATATTAACATTAAACATTTTCAAACAAATGCCATTGTTTTATATAGAATATAAAACATTTAGATTTATTTTCACAAAAATAAGTCTCATGTACACAAATATAAATTCCAACTATACATTTAAATTGAAAATAAAACATGTTCCTAACTCGTATAATTTCTTCATCATTTTCATTCGTCTTTATAATTCCGTCATTTTATATACTTGCATTTCCCTTGCTTTATTCTGATGTATAGTTCTTAGCTAAAAAAAAACACTTGAATATTTACTTAAATATTCCGAGCGTGTCCAGGCGCTCGTAGTGTGTATTCGCTGCTAAATGAAATCTTTATTTGAAGTGCTCTGGGCAGTGAGGCTTTTTGCAGCGAGGAGTGTACATTTGCTCATTCTAGAACTCCGGAAATAATAGTTGGTGAGAGAAAAGCTTTGCTGCTGCCGCAGGAAGCGAATGACCCCAGAGGTCGTGGTTTTGAACATTCTTGAGCACGACTCCGGAGTTCACATCCTCCCAGATACTCGGAGGAGAAATTATCTTTCCAGCCTGACGCCAGATTAATCACCAACACTCATAGTAACACGTCAGTTGTTAACGTCTCTTCGGTTAGTTACCCACTCACGTGTTAGTTTGGTCATCTCGCCCCGAGTAACTGGGACAGGATCCTCACAACCCACAAAGGAAGTAGTACAATAATATTACAAAATACAATAAAACCTTCATCTTAATTTATTGATGAATGTGTTTTATTTTGGCAAAGTTGGTTAAACTACTGTCTAAATAATAAATATATGTATATATATATATATATATATACTTTTTTTTTGTTTTTCTAATAATACTTGTGACACCTAATTTATTCATTACTATATTCTTATAATCTATTACTTAGAGGTAAACTTTTTCTCATAGACATTTTTCTTTTTCTAATAAAATGACGACAAGGTTACGCTGACTATAAATGATAAAACATATTTACAAATCTCCAAAACAAATTGAAAAAAATGTTTAACAAATGTCCACAACCTGAAACTAATTTACAAAATCCTGAAATTAATTTACTTGTTTTTATATTTTTTTTCTATTTATCTAATGGTAAAACAAATTGACAAACACAACAGATTAACAAAACCCTGATTAAAAATATAAACTCTGAAACAAATATACAAACTCTGAAACACATTTACAAAATCCTGAAAAAAAAATGTTAAAACCTTCAAACAATTGTACAAACTCTGTAACAAATGTACAAACGCCCCAACATGCAAAGAAACTGAAAAAAAAAACTGTACAAACTCTGAAACAAAATTAAAAATTGCTGATGAAAATGAACAGCGTCTGGAACAAATTGACAAAATCCTGAAAATAATGTATAAACTCTGAAACAAATCTACAAATTTGAAAAAACTCTACATCTACATTTTCCAAACAAAAAGCCTTTTTTTTCAGTTTGTACATACATTTTAATCAGATACGTTCACACCATCCCCAAGAATTTTTACAGTGAAAATAAAAATCCCACAAAACACCTCAAGTCAGGGTATATGAGTCATTCAACTAGTGTTAAGTTGATGCGTCATCACAAGTTATTTTAGTACAAAAATATGAAGGTACCCAAAACTTCCCAGAGCTGCTTTAATGCAGTTGTAAATGTCTTCTACCTTTTAAAAAAAAACATGAATAATATATTGAGCAGTGATTAATGACCCTGTTATTTATCAGTGAAGTTTACTATTTATTATGCTTGTTTTATTTCAATATGAAAAATGATCTCCGGCCAACAAACATTCTCAGGGAGATTCTAGCTATTAAAAAACACAGACAAACTAATGGAATCATGTCTGAGGATGGAGCGACGGACGGTCTCCAGACTAGTCCTTCATGCTAGCGTGTGGACTGACAGCAGGCAGCGACAAATTAAACCTCAAGTAGCGGAGAAATAGCGCACAAAAGCCACGCGAGTGTAGAAATATGTCACTCCAATAAGTGTTTACTGTAGCGCTGGCCTTCTGTGACTGGCTCAGTGTGCATGTCTCTGCCGGAGAAGATTGTTCATGAGTCACCGTCGTCTTTACCCCGGAGCTCGGCAGCCCAGCCAGCTGAGGGAGGAGATGCACGTTTTATTTTTAACGCTCTAATATGTCGTGAACATTATCTTCAAACGCGTCGTATTCCAGTCTTCGCCATGATTTTTCGAATGGAAAAACTGTTTCATCGTATTTTCTACTCGTGGTGCTCGTGAAGAATGTGCGAGCGAGCGGCGCCTGTTCATCAGAGCCGTCGATGTGTGGCGGCGAGGCCTCCTCGACCGGCACAGGACGTTATCCTCAATGACGGGCTCGCACCAGCGGCGCCCACGGGGAGGAGGTGAGCACGCCAGGACGCTGGATGAGAGCTGGCTCAGAGCTGGCTCAGAGCGTTAATTCCTTGACGCTTTTACACATAATGAAGCTTCACGTTCCACACAAACGGATTTCATTTTTAATGAAACAATCATGGAAATACCGTGAATTGACGACACATGAAAACAAAATGTTTTTAGCATATTTTTTGCTAATTAGCATCAACATCATTCTCATTCTCAAAATACCAAATCAACCTTGGTTCAGTATCTTCAAATGTACTTTAAAATACAACAAACTTGATTGTTTAGCCATTATTCAAATGTCACTTATTTCCTACTAACCCTTATGTCATCTAAGATTTGGGATTATCTTTTGACTCTGTTACTTTTAAGAGTTATAGGAAAAAATGTTTGTTCATTTTAATGTAGTGAACGGAGCTCAGTTGTCATCGTATTCATTTTCGTCCAAAAAGACACTTAAAATCATCCAAATACCTCCATACTGCTTGTCTGTCACGTCCATCTTGTATTGAAGACTCGACATGAGGAATTGTTGAAAAAAAAAATTAAACAGGTCTATATTTTAAGCTTGTTCTTAGCGGATGCCTAAATGTTGCGCAATAACACAAAGACTCAAAGCAGGAGCTGAGGGACTGGGATCTTCCGCTCCAAACAAGCTTAAAATAAAGACTTATTTCAGTTTTTTACCGAACAATTTCTCATAGTGAGGCTTCAATACAAGAGGGACATTACAGGCAAGGAGTTTGGAGGTTTTGGAAGGTTTTTTAAATGTCTTTTTGGACGAAGAAGAAGACGACTGATTACTCTGAAATTTTTCCCGACCCTTAGTCGACATGAGGATGAAAATTGAAGTTTGTATTTGGGTGAATTATAACCAACACCCCCGTTCAATTCCTTTCCTTCGATATATTATTTATGAACAAAACATTCATGAACATAAATCTACCAACCATTTCTTGAACTTTTTCAACACTGGGCAAAGCAGAGAAAAAAGTCTTACATTGTGCTATGTTAAAAGTTGTTAAAATGAAATAGGGAATAATCAACAGCTCTTACAATTCATTGGCGCAAAAATTACTTACAACCAGCACACAATGTATACAACTCTATCATTTTTTGTTTGACCAGCTAATGTTCTTATTCTACTCTCTCATGTATATAACCAATCGCAACAGAGAAGGCGTGGGAAGCATTTTTCCAAGTCAATATGATGGTATTTAGAGATAGAAAAACATTTTTATTGTAAATTGTTTTTGCAGAGAAATTTAACTTAGTGCCTGAATGAAAATATAATATTGTCCTTTTTTATGTACATCAAGAGTATATTTTACGTTTGTTTGTTTACAGTTATGGCTGGAATTATAACTCACGGACTGACCCTCAGATAAAAACAGCAAAAATAAATCACATAGATTTATTTTTCACTATTTTTAACAAGTATATCTTTGAGTAAACTTGACTGAAAAAAAGCCTTTTGATTGGTTAAGAGTCACAGGCTTAAGTTACTTCAGAGAAAAATGTTTTCAAAACAAAACACCTTCTTAGTGATATATTTATTTTATTGTTCAGCCTGTAACAAATGCCTCATAAATCGGTGTTCTCATAACTTTAAACTTTGTTTTGGGAGGAAGGACTGTTTTTGTTGTTAAGTTAGCATAGTACAACAAGCTAACCTAGCAAGGTGTTTTCCGAGGTGCACATTTTCTTTTCCAAAACCAAATGCAGCTTATTTCAGAGAAAAAAAGGCTATGCGTGATATTTGGAACTTTTCATTTTATTTTCATTTCTGAGTGGAATCTGAGTTGAAGATAAAACTCCTCGTCCTTAAGAACATACCTCAGAATGTTCTTTTGCAATGAGATTATCGAAGAGGTCTGATAACACCATGAAATAAAAGCGCTAACGTGGCACTTATTGTTAGTGATATATAATACCGTTTTTCTTTTACTTCAGGTCGAGAGGATTGGGCCGTTTTAAAGACGTCGGGCCGAACACCGAATCCATTATAACGTAGAGATAATTTTACCCCAGCAGAGAAAAATCAATGTTAATTACTTTGGCAGCACTTGTTGCCTTTTTACGAGGGTAAAGTGTCGCCTCTCGTGATGTCATTCTCACACTTTGTAAAGTTGAGAAGGAATGAAACACCTTGCTTGATAGAGAACTGCCAAATCTCAGGTATTCACTTGTCAGTCATCGTTTGACTGATAGTAGTCATTCCAAGAAACAAGCTCTACTTTTAACTTTTTTTAATCATAAAATCACCAGGTCTTTTTAAAAATACATCATAATGTCCAATGCAGACTTTATTGTGACCCAGGTGCCATTTTCCATCGAGCAAATTAAATCATCTCAAACCAACACACAATGAAGTCGATTTGACACTTAATGAAGATGTTTATTTCTAAAGATTACATTTTCTACTGACATTTACATGTCCTCAATTGTTTTAGTTTTTTTTTCATTTTGATAATTTAATTGGATTTTTACATTTTTTTTGGTGGTGGTACCATTTTGGTTTAATTGCTGGCATCAGACTGTGGGGAAATTTGTTGCTTGAGACCTTGGGTCCTACAAACGTTTGAGTGATTTCATCTTGTTACTTAAAGATGGGGTTCGCAACAGGGGAACGGTACCGGTCGGTCAGGTCGGTACGTTTGTTACTGGGTTATAATTAATTATTAATAATTATTTATACAATTTATTTCCTCATAAAATAAACCTGGAAACTAATGTTTTTATATAAAGGTCAGTCGTGACTATTATGCTCACATTAAACCGGTCCACAGTGACTTAAAGAAAATGTGTCTTTGTTATTCGAGGACGTGTAGTTGTATATTTAGAAAGACAACAGATTTTTTTTTTATTCTAAAAAATTCAGGGTTTGTAGAATATACGTTTATGGAGGTCGTGGAATTTATGTCAATGACACCTGGATAACATGTGTAAAAAGTTCAATTAAATACCATGTTTGAGTCAACATTTGTGTTGCTCACAGTTAAAAAAGAAAAAAAGGTGACTAGTAGTCGAACCTATGACTCAAGGCTCGTTTGCATCTTAACCACTAGGCCACTATAAATTTTTTTTAATTTTTTTTTTTAGAATCCCTTATTAGTCCCGCGAGGGGAAATTCAACCATTCACACATACTGATGTGAGTAGGCTGCACACTTGCGCCAAGTTCACAATCAGGAGCAATCAGGGTAAAGTGTCTTGCTCAGGGACACAACGACACAAGCTTGTCTGGAGCTGGGATTGAACCTGCAACCTTTTTGGACTGCAGGCAACCACTCTACCATCTGAGCTATGTCGCCCCCAAATATAGGAAATGAAAATGATAGAAAATGATAGAAAAGTTCAAAGTAAAGAAATGAATATCAATGAAAAAGGAAGACAATGAAAAGAGAAGAAACTAGAGCTCATAGGAGGGTGCTAATGGCTAAAGCAATGTTTGGATTAAAGATCAGTTTAAATGTTTTTTTTTCCATTCAAAAGGAAAAGTGGGACAAAAGGAATGAACCAGAAAAAGCCTCCCGGTCGCTGATTGAAAGAGTATGTCTTCTAAAGCTCCGGAGTCCAAATGTGAGCGACGCCTTAAAGACTTTTGACTAAACACCACAGAAGGCTGATGGATAGGTAGACAGCCAGGGCTTGTTCTATAATCGCCTCAAACGTGAATTACCTGACGTGAGTCAAACCCCCAGATCTCCCTCTCACACATAAACACACTTGTTTACTCAACACGGGCTGGGGAAAAAAAAAAAAAGGGGGGGAACGTTGTCTATAAAATGGAGCAGTCGCCCAGTGAGTCCATAACCTGATTACTAAGCTGTCAGTCTGAATAAGGCCGGGCCGTTTGGATCCCCCTGTTCTCCGATCATCACGTCTAGTTTTTCCTGGAGAGTCTGGGAAGAGTCTCTGGCGAGAGCAGACACGGGGGAAGAGACTCTTGCAGGTAAGAGGAATTTTAACGTTAGAAAGTGTTGAAAATGTTTTCTGTTCATCCATGTGTGCAGCCATTGACTCCCAGCTTTGGCTAGAATGCTTCTGAGGATAACATAAACTGTAGAAGTTTAACAAAAGCCAGAAGCCCGTTGGAAGGGAGGGGGACAGGAAACGACGAGAGGGAGGATCCTGACGTTCCCTCAAAAGAAAAAAACTTTCAAGCCTTCTAAGTTTAACCAGCAAAGGCTCGTCCTGCTGCAGTTTAATTCATTTGTGTCTCACAGTTTGTCAACAAACATGGCCGAGTGCACATCAGCGCCCGCGGAGACGACTGACAGCAACAACTGGAGTGCAGCTGGATCCTCGTCTGGAAGGGGCCGAGTCAGACCCACGGACCTGCAGCTGATTCGAAGTTTGTCCAAGTCGGACTCCGACCTGTTGGGATCGCCGCGAGGGGAGGACAATGGAGTTTTGGCCGGACGTAGTGAGTCGGTGTCCAACTGCAGCAGATCCGCGGTGTCCTTCGCGTCCGAGTGGGAGGAGGTAATGGTTTTACTTGACAAGTGGTCCTGATGACCCTTCTCTGGATTTCGGACATTGTTTACATTTTGGGAAACTGATAGATGGATGGATTGGGAAATTAAATCAACAACTTAATCTCTTCTTTTTTTATTGATCAATTTAATATAGTCTACTTAGTTTATTATGACACTTTAACTAAATGTATCTTTTTATTTATCGTCCCTAATGACTTTGTTTTGTTTAACATCATTTATTTTAATGTTTACTTAAATGTGTCATTTTAAATTCTATTTTCCCAGAAAAGTGATTATAGCATTTACATTAACTTGCGATTTATGTAATAAGTTTTAAACTTTATAAATAAAGAAATAAAGTGTCATCATTTTTTGAAGGGTCTCATTTCTCTGCTAGTAAACGTCTAGGGCCCAGTGGAAATCTGTGTTTGGTCCTCGATCCACCATAGGTTGGATAAAGAAGATTACAGTCAAACTTAACTTAACTCTAAGTGAAAGATAAAAGACTAAAATAATCAATAAAACAAGTAATTTATTGAACAAACAGGATAAGTATAGAATTCGCTTTCAACTCTTGACTATTCCTCTTAATGTAAGCATTTAAGCTGTTGTCGTACGTTATGGTATTTGTTATATGACTTTCACATAACTCTTACACGTTTTGTCATCATCTAGTTCTTTTAAATCGCTAGTAGATGAATGAGCATCCCAGCCACTATCTTGAGAAAAGTTTTAGACGGTTTCAGCTGCCTCCATCTGAATGGACTGATGCATAGATGGATAGATGGATGAGAAGATGGTTGGGTGTATGGATAGAAAGTTAGATGGATAGGTGGATGTATGGATAGAATGGATGGATGAAATGTATTTATAATGGACGATGGATACTACATGAATTATGGATGGACGGATGGATGATGGGTAATGGACGTTGGATGATAGTCGATGGATTATGGATGAAAGATGATCGATGGATGGATGATGGATTAGGGACGATGGATGATGGATTAGGGACGGTGGATGATGGTCGATGGATGATGGATGATGGATGATGGATGATGGATGATGGATGATGGATGATGGATGATGGATGATGGATGATGGATGATGGATGATGGATGATGGATGATGGATGATGGATGATGGATGATGGATGATGGATGATGGATGATGGATAATGGATAATGGATGATGGATGATGGATGATTGTGATGAATGATTGATGGATGGACAGATGGATGGATGGATTGTTAATGAAAGATGGATAATGGAAGATGGTTGATGGATGATGGATGATGGATGATGGATGATGGATGATGGATGATGGATGATGGATGATGGATGATGGATGATGGATGATGGACGATGGATGATGGATGATGGATGATGGATGATGGATGATGGATGATGGATGATGGATGATGGATGATGGATGATGGATGATGGATGATGGATGATGGATGATGGATGATGGATGATGGATGATGGACGATGGATGATGGATGATGAATGATGGATGATGGATGATGGACGATGGACGATGGATGATGGATGATGGATGATGGATGATGGATGATGGATGATGGATGATGGATGATGGATGATGGATGATGGATGATGGATGATGGATGATGGATGATGGATGATGGATGATGGATGATGGATGAAATTCCATCAACCTAGCCATTATCATGATGCTACACTGTAGCTCAAGTGAAATGAGAGCAAGAAGACATCAGACACCTGGAAACCAAACCACTGGACCTGTGGAGCTGATATCGCTGACATCTCAGCAGATTCTCTACTTTGACTCGGACACCGGTTTGTCCGGAGTCAGATTTCGGGATGGAAGCTAGCCCAGGGTTCTGAGGCAGCGGCATGAGCAGACTCTGGGAGTCCAGCGGCGACAGCGGAGCAACTTTCCACTGCCGTCAGTGCAGGAGCCTGCAGGCCGATGCTTGAATGCTTGAACGGCTTGATCACTTGCACCCACCTCCCCGTAGCAGCCCCGGCATCCAAGACTAATTGGGCTTGTGCTGTCATTCCGCATCCACTCAGCGCATGTCTCAGGGGCCGACCCACGCTCCCACTGTCTCCTCCTGCACTCCACTGGAGCCTTTGCTCTGTCTTGCGCCATCTACTTTCATCCCAGTGTGAGCAACACCCTCCATTCACACTTGCACTGCATCATCACCAACAAGCACCTCCAGTTTTCTTATTGTGTCACAAATGTCTGGCATGACTCGGTGACACTTTGTTTTAAGAATAATCTCATTGACAAAGGAATTTCAATGGATTTCTTAATTCACTTAAGTGAGTAAAACAATCCACAGATGCCTCCATGAAACTAGAAATTTACCAGGACTGTGCATACCTCTGCCAATAAGCTAATTTCAATGTAGCTGCATGAAAACACAGAATACAATGAAATAAATAACAAAATTTGATGATGATTCATTAACAAAAATTAAGTTAACTCAATGTCAATCTCAAACATTGTTTTTTTTGCTGGCTAAACAAGATCCAAATTTATATCAATACTTGTTGACTTGAAAGCGTATTTATTGAAGTTATATTTTGCAGTGGTCCCAAATATGTTTTGTTATTTTCGTAACATATGCATGTGTCTCTAGACACATCAAAACATTTGTTTCAGTCAAGTTTACTAAAAAAAAGAAACCTGTAATTAAGAAAAAACACCATTTCAATATATCATGATAGGTATTATTGCGCTAAATTCTTGCTAATACCCACCCCTAATGGGGACACCTGCTTTATTTTGTTTTTTTCAACGCTTTAAACCTTCCTTAAACTAGATGGAACCGGGTCAAGCAAAATTTAATTAGATGTTCTATTTGTATTTACTTTTTCTGGTAAGTTTTATTGAATTATACTTATTGTTTTTTTGCGTTATTTTGATAACAGACATATGATAATGTCTTCCCTCCCAAAAAACCCTACTCTTAACTCTTATTGTTGTCGATTCACGCTCTTCATTCTCTTATCTAAGACTCTGGCAACATCAACAATGATCAATTCTGCGGTTTTCTTTTTAGCAACTATCCAACAGGCGTAAAAAATATCTTGGTTGGCCAGATTTTGGGCCTTGACAGAAACAAAAGGACAAGATCGGGGAAAGTATTTAAAAAATGATGAAAATTCTCTGAGCAAAAAGGGCAAACACAATATTTAGATGACCTTTATTAAACAATCCAAAGAAAAAAACATCTATCGTCTTTTATTATGTTGATATAAACTTCATTCTAAGTTAAATCATGTTTTCCCAGATGTTTTTGACCATTTATCTTCTAGTTTCTCTCAAAGAGGTATTTTCGGCGACTGCGCCCACAACTACATATATACACAGATGTGCTCTTAACTTGACGTGACAGCTTCCTGGACTGGCTTTTAATATTTCATGACGACAACTGTGGATAAACTTCATCACGGCGCAAACTTTGGGCTCCGTAGGAAAGATTTGACGACTCTACGGATTACAATCGTTCTGATGTCAATCTGAGAGCCGATGATTTGAGGGAGGAAATCTCAATAATGTATGTTCATATGAAGGGAGGCGGATGATGAAAATGTCTTTTATCTGCTATTCCAAGGTACTCCTGGATCAGCAGGGAGAGGGGGGGGGCTCAGTCATCTGTCTCTATTCCTGGTTTGTACCAGGAATAGAGCAGCAGTTTTTCTCAAGATAGAAAAGGATTCATCAGATGTTGCAGAATTATAAGGAGATATTACATCTCAACCTTGCTTCCTGTCCTGAATAAAAGACTCTCTGGAAGGACTTCCTGTGAGAGGGGAAGAATAATTTGAATCCTGTTCTCAGCTGGACGCTCTAGTTATTTTGGGAGTGTGTTGTCCTCTCCCTCGTGGACATGAATTTGTGTCACTATCAAGACATTAGATTGTTGACTTGGGCTGCCTCGGCTCTCTCCCTCTGTTCTCTGACAGATGTGTTTATTCAGGCCATGTTGGGCAGGGTGTCCGGTTCTTCAGGGCATCCTGTTTTGTTTTGCAGCTACTCCTTCAAACCCACTTCTCTTCGGCGAATCTGGGGGTTTTGATGAAATGATTGAGGGTGTTTGTTGCCGTGAGGTCAGGAACAAGGACGAGGATACTGAAGCGACGTCAGCGCCCACGATCAGACCAGAGCTGGAAATAGCAGCACAGAGGTCCGTGTGCTCCACGTAACCTTTAAACATGTCCAGAGGAATGCCACTATGTTTCGTTTGATGGTTCCGTGCAGCCGCTCGTGTGCAGATCCAAATAGTATTTGATTGAAAATATATGTGACGGCCTTTTTTTTACTTTTAATAAAAAGGAGATTTCCAGAATTTCAGCTCCTTTGAATAATTGTAAGGGGCGGAAAAGGGGAAAAAAGTTCCCCTTGAAATTTCAGGTATGACTAGTTTCGAGGAAAACAATGTGGTTTGAAAATCAGTATTTAAATCGATGGTTTCGTGAAACTACTTGTGCGAAGATCCGAATACTATAGGTGACGATATTTTTAGTTTTAGTAAAAAGACTTTTACAGAATTTAAGCTCCCTTTGTTTATTGTAAGGTAACTGTAAAATCATATATTTTTTAATAAGGGGGCAAGTGACCTCCATGAAAATTCAAGTACATCAAATTTCAAGACCGAAGACTAAGCTTGAAAATAAGTATTTGTATTTTTTTATTGGTTCTGTGCAACTGCTGGAGTAACGATCCAAATACAATTTGATTGAAAACTAGTGGGAAAATTAGATTACAATTGCAGCTCATCTTGTTAATTATAAGGGGGCAGAAAAGGGGGAAATACCCCCTTAAAAAAATCGAATACATACAATTTTGATGAGGACAAAATTGCTAGAAAGTTTGCATGTAGGCTACTGACCTCTTTTAAAAGGGCGTTTGAAAGGGGGGAGGGGCAACTTGATCAACTCAAGGTAAAGGGGCGCACAATGGGCAAAATACCCCCATGAAAAGTACAATTTATATAACACACTGAGTAACGGATATTTCTTGAATTCAAGCTCCTTTTCGATCATTTTAATTGGCGGAAATGAGGGCAAATCACCCTCTTGAAAATTCAAATAACTTCCAATTTTGATGAAGAAGATATAGCTTGAAATCATTTGATAGTTTCGTGAAACTGCTGGTGTGCAGAGAGCTAGAGAGCAGTGGTCCAAAACATTAACCCCTGGGTGGATACTTAAAATATACAGACTTTTGAAGTTTTTCACAACAATTCCTCATGTCGAGGCTTCAATATAAGAAGGCGTTACAGACGATCAGTATGAAGGTATTTGGATGTTTTTAAGTGTCTTATTTGACGAGGATGAAAACGAAGACAACTGAGCTCTAGGCACTACTACTATTTCTCTGAAAAGAATCCCAACACTTAGTGAGTATGAAGGTAAGTAGAAAATGAGTGAAGTTTGAAATTTGGGTGAACTATCACTTTAATGTCAGGAAGACATTCCCAGCATGCATCACTTAAGTGTCTTACCTAACAAAGACTTGATTGATTATGTGGTGTGTCTCTCTCACTCTATGAAGCTGGGATAGACTCAAGCACTTTCCAGACAACATCTGGACCAAATATATCAAGGTATTCATTCCTTGGAGTTGCAATACCAGGGTTCAAGAGTTGGGTCAACATCTCAGACGCTACTGAGATGCATCTTTTGCTACTAAGTCTTCTCTTGACTCCGTTATTTAGCATCAGCTGGGATTTACTCAAGCTCACCAAAAACAATTGTCATGAGTAGAATTTGAGGATGTTTGGTAAATAAAACAGGTCGTCTGCTTGTGTGTACAGTGAAGTACATGCAGCGCTAAAGCCGTTTCAAGGTGTCACCGGCAACAGCAGAGGGCACTTAATAGAAAGTGCTTCATCCGCCAGCTACAAGAGAGCGCGTGATGAGGATGATGGCTCATGACAATACATCGTCGTGTCCTCCATCCTGTCAGCTTTTTTGGATTATAAAATCACATTTTGACTGGAGTTAGACCGAAGCGTCGGTGTGGGCGCATCACTATTTAATGCATGGCCATGTAGCACCACTTTGGAGTATAAATATCTCTTGAAAGAAAAGGCACGATTCGGGGAATTTGCAAGAGTCAAATGAGGAAACATTTGTCTCGAATCTGCCGTGACACAAAGTTTTCTTACTCATACGGCTTTAAAGCCTGACCAAGTGCTCATTTCTATTCGTGTACGCCGCGCGAAGACAAAACTTCCGCAGTCTTTTCGTTAGATTACAGTCACTGCCCATGCAGAAAATTAAAAAAGACGACAAACTTTAAAAGATGTCTCTGGCTTTTGAAATTCTACCAATTTCTATCTTTTCTATCGAAGCGAAGACTTCAAAATAATGGCTTGACATCAAACTTCCTTTGGGAAATTCAATTTTAAAAACCTGTAAATAACATCATTGAAAGTATACAAGAACTGGAGTATATTTCAGATTTTATTGGTTTCACCTCAGGATATGGGCTGATTCGAAAATGACCAGAGAAATGTGTCATGAGTGGAGTTTAACAGGATTATGATCTTTGGATTATTGATTATTACTGTCTGAAATATGTTTTGTTTAGACGAAAATATGGTATTTTTTACCAAAGTAAAATTAGTGTGTGGCTCTTGAAATGTCAAGTTTATTAAAAAAAATTAGACCTTTAAACTTTATTTTTCTTTTTTAGTTTTGTCTGTTTTTTCATAATATTTTAGACTTTAGACTTTCTTTTATTAGCATTAGTGCTAATATGTTATAGATAGTATAAATACATAATATTTTAAATAGTACAAAGCTCAAGTCATATTTTCATTCAGCAGTCTGATGGCTAGAGGAAAGAAGCTGTTTCTAAATCTTTCTGTTCTGCAGCGGATGCTTTTTGTATCTTCTTATCCTTTTTCAGTTACTGCTTTGTTTTTTAAGGCACAACAGTCATCGTATGTTGTTTTGAAAAATGAAAAAACTTAAAATTACTAATTGCAGTTGAATGTTTTTTTGGTACTTTACATGTTACCTCCAATTCAATTAAATTCCATTTTATTTTATTACATTGTTATCTCAAGACACTCTACAGTTTATGTAAGACTTTAAAGGAGAAAAAACAGATCCCAGCTAATCAACAATGAAGTGAATATGACAGTGACAAGGAAAAAATTCCTTTGAACAGGCAGAATCCTCGAGCAGAACCAGACTCAGTGTCGACGGCCTCCTGCTGACCGGGCTTGTCCACACGGACTGACGCTTTATATGTAAATCACTTTTTAGGCAAATTACTTTTTACACTGACTTTTGTGTATTTTCGTTTTTATCTTAGTGCCACAGTTTTAATAAAATTTCGTTATCATATGTTTTCAATATCAAAAAAATACTCTTCAACTAACTATATAATAAGCCATATATCTATATTTTATTCAATATTTTATCTGCTGAAAAATGTTGACATAAGTAAATATGATAGTTAATTTGGCCATTTAAAGGTTAAAAGTAGCAATGAACTTAAATTAAATTAAATTATACACATGATGTTAGCGTTTATTAGCGAGCAGGCTAATTAGCTATCAAGTCTATTTGTTTGATAAAGCTACTTTAAAACATGATTAAATATCTGTGGAAATGTAGTACTTTAAATTCTTCAAATATTATAGCTGAATATATATATTTTGATTATTATTACTATTTATATTATTATTTCAAGCTTTGTTTTAACATCATTGATACTACTTAAATTGATGATGAAACGTATAGACTAGTTTATTAACAGAATAATTGATAACACGTTGAAAAATTTCTGACATCCAATCAAACCCATATAAATGACCCAACTGCCAACAATGGCACTAATGACTTTTTAGCACAATGTACGGATAAGTTAATGCCGTTCTAATGAACTTTTCTGGATTAACCGCTCTTCTTTTCAAACATGCGTCTCAAAAATCAACTTATCTTTTAATTCTTTCTTCACATAAATGATGTGCAATTAGCAGGGAATTAGTCGAACAATGACTCTGCACAGACGCTTTCATATAAAGTGGAGCTGGAATAAAAAAGCAATAAGACTCTAATCGCTGTCATTTACTTAACAGTGAGTCACATGTGGTAATGAATTCATGTATTGCTTTTCCTGCTGAGGAAGTTTCTGTGCACATAAAATCTACAGTAATTCAATATTGAATAGTCAATCATTACATTTAATATAATGAATGTAATGTAACTAAAGTACTAAAAATCCATCTGGTTGAGGCGGCTGAGTCCACTTCTAGACGACCAGTTGAGCTGGTCCATTTAGTTCATTAAAGGGAGATACCCTAACCCTTACACTATTTTTCTTCTTGGGATAAACTAAGATGAAAAACAGTTCTTAAATGCTAGATATGGTGAAAAAAAAACTACTTTTTATAGTCAAGAAAAATAAAACACTAAAAAATACATTCATAACCATATGACCTGAACAGGTTTTTAAAACCCAAAGACTGATCTATAAATTGTGAAGCAATGTTTTACAAACGTATCTTAATGTGTTTAAAGATGTTTTCAACTAGATCTGAAAAATCGAAAGATCTGCTTTTCTTTCTGTTCTTCCGACAAATTTTAACTGATTATGTCAATTTTCTTTTTGTAAATCTTTACTTTGCTGGTCATATTTTATTTCCCTTAAAGTTAAAAAAAAAAAAGAAAATTGGTATCAAATGGTTGGTTCTTGTGTAACACTAGCCTACAAAAAAAAAAGTGTTTGAATTTATAAAATGGTTAAATAAAAGATAAATGAAGAAAAAGATCTGAAAGAAACAACTCATCAAGTTAGCAAAAATATATTAGCTTAGCAATTGTCAATGCATTAGCTTAGCATAACCGTTAGCCTGCCCTTATCTACAATCATTTTTACAGATTAAATTATTTAATCAATTGCTATGATGCTAAACCGTGAAGAGTGTGTCGTAAACTAGCAAAAGTATCTCACCAAATATTAAGTTCATATTTCTGCTGTATTAAACTGGACCGACTTTTAAAAATAATTATTTGACGTTAGTTTCTCATTTCAGTGTTTTACTCTTTTGGCCTGACCATCAACTTTTTACTTTTTTTAGTTTCATGTTTCTTTTAAACGCTGCACCTAAATAATCCAGACTTTTGTCCGGCCTAGTTATCTTCTCTCTCAGCGCCCAGGCTGCCAAAAATGCTGTTTTAGTCTGACGTGAATAATTGACTTCTTTAAGGCTAGTAGCGCCAATTATTTTTACAACGAGCGAAACAAAACACTTCCAGATATCATCCGATGGTGGTAGTTTTTATTTCGCCCCAAGTTTTCCTCACTAAACACCGGGATTAAACAAGGATGTGCCGTTCGTCTGACCTGCCGCCGTAACCAATAATAGAAGCGGGCATGAATGATTAAGAGACGCGATGTATTCACAGCGTTGCCTCAATTCTCCAAAGACAAAGGTTGACACGACTGCATGTTAGAGACGCTTGAGTGGCTTAATTCATGTGTGTACTCTAAATTTCCTCGCTGTATTCCTGATGCCATTACTCATGCAGGCTGCTTCAGTCCATCCAACGTCTTCTATTTTTAGACGAGACGATCTGAAACAACCATCTTGCGTGGACGACCGTCTTTTGAATCAAACCAAAAGAGTCTTTTGTAGCGGGGGCTGGAAAGTTCTTAAAAAAATGATTTCTTAGGAAGACTTTTTTTTTTTTAAATAAGCTTAATATGATTAATAGAAAGTCAGTAAAATGTGTGTTTTGTTTTTGAGAGCGAATGAAAGAGAATTAAGTGAGACATTTTTAATGCTGGTAAGACTGGTTGATGTTAAAGGAGACAATTTTTCAAAGGAAATGTAAGCTGGTTTATAATTCATACACAGAGCCACGCCAGAGTGAACACGTCCTGAGATCTGGTTAGACAGTTGTGGAGCATGAATATGAGAGTAGCTGTTGGTGGAGGGAGGGAGGAGAGAAGGAAGGATGGAGGGATGGAGAGGGGGGGTGAGCTGTTCTACCGGTCACACTGCCAGTGATGTTACTCACCTGGTCTTACATAAGAAACACCGCTTTTAGTCGGCGCTCGTCGACTTTCCAATTATAATGCAATGACTGGCGGGTATTTGGCACAGATGGTCGAGTGGCCAGTTGTTTGAGTCCCGGCTGCCTCTCTGATGTGTGCTCGAGCAAGACTTTATAATAAATGCCTCGGCCGAGGATCACAAATGCTCGGATTCAATATTTTGTCAGATTGGTTTTGTTTGAAAGGTCGATTATTAATACGAGGGAACGTCTGTTGGATTATCGTGCGAGGAGAGAAATGAAAAACACATGTCCTCGTTTGAGGTTGAAAATGTTTGCCATCCATCTGTCCATCCTCCCATTCATCCATCAGTTCGTTCATCTGGTCATCCATCCATCCGGTTGTCCCTCTATACGTCAAACCGTTTGTCCGTCAAACCGTCGATTTATCCATCCATCCATCTATCCATCCGTTTATCCATCCATCAGTCCATTCTTTCATACTCCCATTCATCCATCCGCCCGTCCATTTATCCACCCGTTTACCATCTGTCAATCGGTCCACCCATCTGACCATCCCTCTATCCATCCATCCATCAGTCCATTCTTCCGTCCCTTCATCAATATGTCCGTGCGCCCATCCATCCATCCATCTGACCATCCCTCTATCATCCATCTATCCATCCATCCATCTTTCCATCCATCCGTCCATTCATCAATCTGTCCTTGTGTCCATCCATCCATCCATCTGACCATCCCTCTATCCATCAATCTATCCATCCATTCCTCCATCCATCTATCCATCTGACCATCCCTCTATCCATCCATATATCCATCCATCCATCTGACCATCTCTCTATCATCCATCTATCCATCCATCCCTCCATCCATCCATCCATCCTTTAATTCAAACATCGGTGCATGTTGGCCAACAGCTTAACCTATCATTTTTTGAAGCTTTAATGTTTTTAAAACATCGACAGGTAAAAAATACCAGACATTAACTTTTTTTGAAATAGTATTTGTCTTTAATTGGAGCGCCAACTCAAAATGGAAAAAACTCTTCTTAGTCCTGGGAAACGCTTCACGGTTATATCACGTGTGTTTGAGACATATATTTGCCAGATTTTAGGATTTATTTTTGTATTGTAAAAGTACCTCACACTTTTGAAATACCTTACCTTTATTCGAGGTAATGTCAACTGTCATGTCGTCACTTATCGTTTTTGTGAATGCTATTTTACTCTTAATATAAAAACTGAGGAAAAATAAACAACCAAAATCTTGTTTGATCGATCCGTTGTTTACCCCTTTGTTAGCATAAAAGATACTTACCTAATTAAGTGGTCGATCTTTTCTTTTAAAGAATCTTTTAAATCAATATTAAATGAAACACTGTGACAAACATAAGGAGTATTTTACTGTCTTTGCGTCTTGCTAGCATACATTTTTACATACTGTATTACGGCTGTATATCTATATTATAGAGCTGCACATTTGTCAACCCCAAATGATCGTCTATCAGAATTGCACTCTGAACAATGGAGAGCTTACCCTTTTATGTCATACATAATTCTGTGATTTGGGCAGTGGACAGGGTTTTTCAGGGACATTGATGGTCTCAATAGTCCGCTTCTGAATTGCTATTAAATCAACACATAGACAGTGTTAGAAAGTCGCGTGGAACCGAAATGACACTTGTTCAGAAGCCATGCTGGGGACCATGGGTGGTCATGATGTCACCTATTTAGAGGTAAAGACCATCCATCTGTTCTTGTCAGAACTGGATTTGCATACAAAACTGTAATACATTAAAATAAATGGACATTTTAACCGCATATTAAAATGTAAATCTCGTTCCATCATTCCATACAACCCTGATTTCATGACCAACACATATAACATGAAAACGTCATTAATGGATCTTCATGAAGCTCATCGTGCAACGACGTGAGTTTTAATGTGTGCTCCAGCTTTTGCGATGAGAAAATCTTCAGCTTTTCTCCTTTAAAAGATGTGAATCTCAGTTCAAAGATTGTGGATCTAAACAGCGCTCAAGATTCCCACACAAGATATGCGGATGTTCCAAACAGCAGCAGCAACCTTCAGAGTTTAAGCGACGTCTTTTAACTAACATTTCAGAAATGTCGCTTTGAAAGCCTTGCTTTGTATCCTTCAGCATGTGATACTGGTCTGTGGGAAATACTTCAGGCTTAATTATGTGTTTTGATGTTGGTTTAGGTGATAAAAAGAAAAGTGAATCTAATTAGGGGTTCTTCTTTTTTTAAGGAAAATCATGTGAATCATGGGAAAATAACATGTTTTTGGTTATTTACCTTTAATTTGAGGAAAATGTTGTTTAATTTGTCAGTTTGAAGTAGCTGATGATTGCTTTTGAGAGATAAGTATTCATCCAGGGGCTTTTTCAAAAAATCCACAATTTATATTTTCTTAGAATTATAAATGTTTACAGTTTCCCTTAATCCTTCGCCAAATATATTTTAATTATTGATCCTTCTGTTAACAGAAAATGCAAGAAATCCCGACCCATCGGTGGATAAACAGAAATCATGCTTATTCATTCATCCCTACCTTTTTTTGGTCAAAATAAAAGTACCTTTTTCTAAAATTCTTGTTTTATTATCTTGTACATTTGAGATTTTATTTTAGAAAATCATTTGAAATGTTTTTGTCTTTAAAGTAATCTTGACAAGAACATTATACTGTCTTAGTTAAAGTTAAGACAAAATAGCTAATATTGAGCATCTAAGCATCAGGCAAGCAACTTTTAAGAATTCTAGCTGATGACAATTAGCTTTTGCCATTAGGTAAGTAAGTAAGTAAGTACATTTTATTTGTAGAGCGCTTTTCCAGACCAGGGTCACAAAGCGCTTAAACATCAAAACAAAACTCAATAAAATACTGTATATACTTAAAAGATCAAGATAACACAGAGAACAACACAGGAGTCTCAGAAAAAAACAGCTGAATAGATCTGAAAGTAAGAACCAGAATTTTAAAATTGATCTTGAAAGAAACTGGCAGCCAGTGAAGAGATTTAAGAATCGGAGAAATGTGAGTTCTTCTACTAGAGCAGGTCAGAATTCATTAGCAAATTTATTTTCTTAAAATAAAAAATATTGATTCATTTTTTTCAAGCTTAATTCTACTTTAACAAACTCAATTTTAATTCCCTAAAAATAAGTATATTAAAAAAAGATATCTTCAGCTTTGTAGAGGACTTTAAAAGTATATAGTGTGCAAAATTAAATTCATATTCGTCTGTTTTTACCTTTATTGTGAGCACACTCTTAGTTCTCTCGAGTGGATCAGTGACTGTCGTGTCCTCTTATTAGCAAGTTGCAGAAAAAAGTTGCTGGTTTGTTGTGAAAAAAAGTATTACATGTCAACACCAGTGAAAAAATCACCTCGAATCGATTCAGAAAAAGCCTCAAATCAGTCGAGCAACAATAAAACCTCCAAGAGTAGAGCTCAGAAAAATCATTTTTCCTTCTGTAAAACCTTTTTTTATGATGTTTGGGTGTCGAGAAATATACACTTTATGAGAAGAAAAATGAATTAAGAAGAAAACATTTCCAGGAGAGCGAATCTTATCACGGCGTCAAAAAAAACCCATTAACCGCCAAAACGACTGGTATAGTCGCCTCACGCGGCGGACGACACGGTATGCGGCACGTTATGAAATATTTCAGCTCTTACATCATCGTGACACCTCCTTACTGAGGAGCAGCATTTTGATGACAGATTTTCAAAAAAGGTGCACTTAAGCTCAGATGTACGTTGTGTGTGTGTGTGATATAGAATGTAACTGGGTTAATTCAAGAAGTAATGTGAGGACTGTATCGCTAGAGGCATATGCCATCCGTCCCACGTGCCTGACTTCCAAATGAATCAAGGCTTTCTCTCAGTGTTGATGCCACGAGCGAAGTGCAAAGGGCCTTTTTTCAAACTCTAAATATTACATTAAATAAGCTCGCCATGCTCTCGGAATCAATGCTTAATATGGGACAAACTCAGATTGATTACCGCTTGTGGTGGATTCTTTGTGACCCCAATCTTCTAGGGATTTTGGGATCCCAAACTTGGGATCTCGGAAGCTTAGCACAACTTCCAGAACCTGCTCAGTGTTGAACGAAAGACGGAGCCGGTTCTACACACAGGCCTACCAAAAGTATCCCAGAGAGTGGCTGAAAATTAAATGGGTCAAGTCATTGTGATTATATATATATATGCTCTGTTTTATATCGTGAAATATGTAATGACATTGATTTGTAATGTCAGGGGCGTTAAACTCAATCACACAAGGGGCCAAATTGTTGCGCTCTTGGTTGCCAGCCAAACATTTTTTATATTTAACAAACGCTCATCATCATTGATATCAGATTCCTGTCCTTCCTCCTCAGTTTTACTGTTATTGTAAGTCTAAATGTTGACATCCATGGTCTCAGTTATTTAGCTTAACTTAATCACTGGCAACAAGTCATTAGTGACTTTTTAAAGTGCAGTCTCCGTACTGTGAATGGATCTAAAACACCTAATAAATAACATGTAGACATAAAATCAAAAAATTTGAAGGGACACCACCTTTTCTAAGACTTTGGCTAAAAACGGGAGTTAAGAAATTGGTCTAAAATTAGTAAAAACTGATGGGTCCAGGCTGGGTTTCTTTTAAAGTGGTTGGACCACGGCATGTTTAAAAGAACTGGGGAAAACACCTTTTAAAAGAGAGCAGTTAAAAATGTGTAAAATGGTGGGCCAAACTATGTTAAAAACATCCTTTAAAAATGTAGTGGGAATGACATCGAGAGCTTGTCCGTGGTGGTAAGATTCTGTTTTTCTCTTCAATAAAACAATTACACTTGGGTAGCATTAACGATAGATACCTGAGGTGGTTATGGTTATATATGACCTAAATACTGTGAATCTCTTGATGATGAGAATGACCATTAATTATTTTACTTTCAAGAAAAAAACTAAATTCCTTGAAATCATTTTATATACAATATGTATCATATTGTATTGTAAATAATATTGCCATTATTTTAAGTTACAATCATATTATTTCCTTGATTAAACACATTCATACGAAAATATGTATTTTTAGTAATCGGTTTATCTCAGCTTAAGCTGCGGTGCCAGGAGAAGGCGGTGAAATAATATCATTCTCTGTGTTGTATCACATCGGCGTGTGACATTGAAAACACTCTCAGGTCGACACAAAAACATGTTGTAGCGTCCTTGTACGATATAAGGTCAGCGGTTCCCATTTATCCTTGAAGAATGACGTGTCAGCAGGTAGTTTGACCCGGAGTGGAAACATTGTTGGTGAATTTTTTTAATGAAAAACATGATTAACATTGACCGAAAGACTTAAAATAAATATTGAATTAAAATAACTAATTCAATTTTTTAATTTGTTTTAACCAACATAAATTAAATAGCTTTTTATATTGTTTATGTGGGTTATATTTCAGGAATGTTTTTCTGCTTAAGGTGATTTTTCGTCATTTATTTTATTATTTTATTCCCTTTAAAATCTGGGTTTATTATATCACTTTATCAATGGTAATTTTCTTTTAAATTATTTTTTGAATTTAAAATGTCTGTTTTATTACGCTGATGTCATTTTTTTATTTCATCATTTTAAATTTAATAATTCATTCATTTGTGTCTGTGGGAGGAATTCGGAGTCCCCAGAGGAAACCAAACCAAGCATAGATAGAGCCTAGATTTAGCACTCGCTAAGTTAATTCTTTCTTTTTTTTTAACCCAATACTACATTTTTATTACCTCCATCCAATTGAAGGTTTTAGGTGAGAAAAACAAGAATAAATATATGTATAATATATATTCCGAGCCGCTCCGGTATCTCCCGCGTGCAGCCTTGTGCTCACTTAACCCGGCAACAAAATGTGACTCTTGTTTTGGAGATGAAATATTGCAGGTCTGCGGGGCCGGCCTCACCACGCTGGCACCAGGTCCTGTGTTCAACTAGAACATCGACTCCACTAAAGTGTTCTAGAGTATAACTCAGCCTGCTAGGATTTTTTGCTGAGTGGCACTCTAGTCATTGAATTATTGTCCTTGTTGGACCTCAGCTTGTAATCCATCACTTGCAAGACCTCCCTACCCCCCACCCCCCCAAACCCCACCACCTCTTTTTGAAATGCACCAACAGCTGCACTGTCCAAACTTCTCACCAGAGCTTTCTTATATCACATTATCTTTGATTAAAGTACAATTATTTACATTTTTCATTTTAAAATAAATTTACATTTTTGGCAGTTTAACAGATCTGGTGATGGTTCAGTCAAACTTAACATTGATTATCCAGGATTAGTGATGTGTTGATGAGGTTTCATGAAACAGCTGATGAGGTATCATGATACAGTTTCTTTATTTTTGAAAGGCCACTAGATGTCACTCTCTGATCTCTGATCTTTTCCTCTTATATAATAATTCAATGACACCTGGCATAATTTTTAAGAACTACTTTCAAAATGAATACACTATATCGTGATACCTCGCAGCTGAATCATGACACCTCATCAACCCATTACTAATACATACCAAACTTCAGGATAAACAGGAAAATGAGATTGCGTCAAAGACTAGGCTAGGCTAAAAGCTAACTATTGCAACATAAGCCTATGAGTGCTCATGTAGCTTCTGTCTTTTAAATGTATGTATCTTGAATTGTGTTAACATAATGGGTATTTTAAGTCTTAAATGTAAGTATTATAGAAACAATAAATAGTCATATACACGCACCTAATAGAAGCTTCATGAAGCCTCATCAACTCATCACTATCCTGAAGATTGAGTGACTGGTCTTCCGAACAAGTCCACTACACCGACTATTTTGAACACTTCTCTTCTTTTCTTTGTCTTCCAGATCGAGAAAATCATGAACCTGATTGGCGTCGGCATCGAGACGTCCAAGAACAAACAGCAGCCACCAGGTATTGCCTCTTCAAACAGCCGAGTTGAACTCCTACCCGAGTGATAAACGACTGTACACGCTAATGAAATGCTTTGTTAATGGAAAATGACGGTCGGGGCGGCAGGATTAAGTGATTTATTAATAAAGTGTCTATTGAGCTTTTTTCGCTGCTCCGCCGGCACCGCGGAAATGGTCTCTATATATTAAAGATAACTGTCTGCTGGTGGAGGAGCTTCAGTAATGATGCTCGTAATTCATGTTAATCAACATCCCTCGTGGTCATTAGTTTATTCTTTTAAACACCTTGTTGCTTTTAAACAAGCGTGTTGAGGACCATAATGTGGAAGTTTAAATAAAAGTAAATACTCTATATGTGAAAATGTGGGGAGTAAATGTATCAACTTCATTAGTTTCTTTTTTAAATAATGCCTTTTTTGTTCAAGCTCGGGGTAAATGAGATAAAATATATAAAGTAAGTGTTAAAAAATTATCCTATTTTAGACCTGTAATAAGGTATAATCTCTATAGGATGAAAGTTTTTTGTCTGCCTGTTTGAAGCATTGCTCAAGGGTACAACGAAATCTGTTTTTTAACCTTCTTAATTTGTTTTTTGAAAGTAAAACTTGGTCCTGGTCCGAAAAGCAAGTAAATCTCTTTATTACGCTCTAGAGGCTTGAAGCTAGTGGTGTGTTGGTGAGGCTTCATGAAACAGTTGATGATGTATTCATGATACTGGTTCTTTATTTTTAAGAACTAGATGTCACTCTCAGTCAGAAGATGATGTCCGGTTCCGTTGAATAAGTAGATCAGAGCCAAAGATTATAAAGCAGTGACAGTGACATCCGGATTTCCGGGGCTGCCAAGTTCCAAATGACAAGAGTGAGATTTGAATGTCATGAAGTGCTAGGTAAAAAAAATGTCGATTTTTTTAATGTCGATTGAGACGATTTAAAAGTCTGACGCCTTCGCCGCCATGCCTGGTATTGCATCATAAACCTGTCATCTCTGATGTTGACGGATCAGATTTAAATTATTACGTTCTTTTAAATTCTATATTTAATTTAAATGACTTCTTGTGCGATAGTAGTCCACCTGCTCAAGCAGGGAACTGAGGTTGAGATTGATCGTAACTTAGTTTTTGATTTACAGCATCATAAACCTGTCGTCTTTGTCAATGACATATACACGACATGGCTACAATATTGTGTTTAAATTGAATTTATCTAAAATCTTTATTAAAATGTAAAAGTATTTTCTGGGATAGTCGTCCACATCCAATGAAAGAGATATAAGGCAGTAATTGATCGTAACTTATGGAAAGTATTAATGTATCGCTTATTAAACCTGACATTTTAAATCATCTGAAACATATTAACTCTGTGAAAATCTTGTTTTAACAATAAATAGATATTGCACAAAATAAGGAATAAACAAATAACAAACGGGTTTTTTAAACAGTAGAGAGTATGACCGAGATTATGAGGGATTATAAGACAAACTCTGATGCCATGCTCTTAATTTGAAAGTTAATTTCCACCTTCTGAATGATGTTTGTGGACACTGAATGATTTCGCTCTAACAATCTTTTCATAATCTGATTGTCAGTTGTCAAACATAGTTCCTCCGATTCTTCCAAGAGCGACGTGGCAGTTATGGACGTGCGTTGTTCCAAATACACTTGATCTCAATAAAAACCTAGTGGTTAAGTCGACAGAGATGTAACAAATGTTGTTGCAAATGTTTGAAAATGAAGCTAATTGTCACCTAATTTGTGGAGTTTAGGTCAAACAGATCAGAGCTGGACCAGAAATTAAACAACCAAGATGGTAAAAGTTGAAAATAAATCAACTTCTCTTTATCTTTACTCTCATATTTCCCAATTGATCTACACTTCGACAGCTACTGTATCCACTCGTGAGCAAAATAATTCGGAAGAGCGAACATCTGAATGGAATCTTTGCACGGATTTATTGGAGATACAGTGTTTCTCAATTGAGCTGGAGTCGACACCACGCCTCATCGAGCGTCCTCCAGGCTGTGCAGATGGAAGATCCAGCTGTCTGCAGCTCTGTTTGTTTAGATAACGCTCCTGAGGTTGATACAGTGTAAACTCACCTCCATAGAGATCCGCCATAAGGTGCCCGGCATCACGAGGGGTTGTGTAATCTAGAGATGCATCTAGAGAGGAACACCAGGTATATTTAGATGAAGGTCCTGCACTGTTTAACAAGGTTCCCTCTCGCATATAAACTCAGTGGAGGAGGTTTCTGAAGGAGACATGTGCTCTTTATTCCTCAAAGAAGCTGCACATTTCAGCTTAATGTATTATTTAATTTTTTAAATCTTCAATTATATTTTGAAAAATGTCATCTTTATTTAAAAATATATATATATTTGAGTGAACCTAATACACCATCATATAAAGTAAAAGTAAAAACATTGAACATATTTCCATCATAGTGATAATCATGGAGTTATGGATCGTTACGGAATATGATGATGATAATTAGACTTCTTTTATTGTTCATTTCTTTGATAATTTGACTTTTATTAAACAAAAAAAGGAAAATAATGTTTTATTTTTTTTTTAAAAACACACATTTCATTCAGTCTAAGTTAAAATAAAATGTGTATTATGGCCACAAAAATATATTTTTGGAATTTTAATCAGATTCCAGTTGTATATGTTATTATAAGATCAAAAGGTCGTATATTTATAAAAAAATTTTAAAAAAAGTAATATAAAGTGTGTATATATACGACTTTAATCTGATAATAAATGTTACATTATTTCACCTATTAAATAAAATTAATAACAATATTTGAGTGAACCTAATAGTTTGTCATCTAAAATAAAGGTAAATCAATCATCAAAACAAATGTTTTAACCCTTGTGCTATTTTAGGTTCTAGAGGTAACACAAGGGATACCATAAACACATTTGTTCTTGTGCCTTCGGTTCACCATGACCCTGAGATAACACAAGGTTTAAATGGAAAATGCCGATGATATTTTGACTTTCTTTATTGTTTGTTTCTTTGATCATTTGAATTTTAACATATATTGAACCGAAGAAAATGTAAAACTGGTTTGACTTTTACATAAAAATAATATATTATTTCTAAATTAATTTCTTACACCTTACAATGAAAGAGAGATCAATGTAAAAAAAAAAGAAAAATACAAAAAAGTTACATTTTTAACAACATCTCAAGCATGTATGATCAGAAAATCTCCAGGATAATAATCAATGGACAGAAGGACACTTGAAACCAAACAGGCAGTTCAAATAATCTTCATCACTTGTGTGTCGTGTTCCCATCACACGCCGTGGAAGTGTTCTATGAGGACACTGAGTAAATGAGCTTAAACAGGGAGAGGCAGTGAAGAGGTAGCTACTGAACGGCACACACCAGGCATCAGTTCGTGCACACGCCGACGTTCAAAGAGAAGGAACCCGCCTTCACTTTCCCTGAATTAATTCAGCTTTGCAGCTCATTTTCTCCGGCGCACGGGTGTGTTGACAAGAAGCTGCTGCTTCTCTCCTGCACCAGATAAAGAGGCACATCTTTATCCCGCAACAACTCCGGCGCTTCCTCTCTAAATGGGCCCTCTGGGTGCCGCCGGTAGCCAGGTGTGGAGAGCCGGGGCCCGCCCACGTGGATGTGACAGTCTGGCCTGTTTGGAATGGATAAGAAAGTGACCCAGTTCCCCCTCGTGGACGAGCAAAAGATACTCGTCCGGTAATTAGTTCCTGCTTCTGCGGGAGGTGTTGATATCTTCAAATGAAGGGAAGTAATTGGGAGACGGAGCTGATGGTATGTTGCAGTGAAAGAGGAGACCGCAGGATGAGGTTGCGGGATATCACCGTGAATCATAATTAGTCCACTTCGATCCCTCTTTTCTTTGCTATTACCATCTTATCTTAGCCTCTCCTCCTCCTCTTATCAGCTCCCCCCCCCCCTCACTGGCCTCCCCCACCACCCCGTCCATCATCGCAGCCACGTGCCTCCGCGAACCTGTTATTGCCTCCCGCCCTCGTAACAAATGATGGAGCGTGGCCTTGCGGATGACTGACAGGTCAGGGAGACGTGGCCTGGCCTTTTCACCCAATCATTAAGGTAGAAAGTCAAAGACGGGCGGCCAATTACAGAGCGGCTTCGATCGATACACCAGCGGAGTCTTAGAATAATGAATAAACCTGCAATGTTTTACGTATTTTGAAAGTATAACTCTTTTGATGTCTTTTGTCAACGCTTTTGTGTCAGAATTTTCTCATCCAAAATCTCAACATTAGTTTAAAATAATTAAGATTACACATTTTTTACCAGGAAAAAAATCCAATTAATATTTTCTTTAAATGAAACACTCTTTTTTAGCATTTGAAATAATTAAAATGCCACTAGGTGGCAGTGTGCCTGTCAACTACAAGCGTTTAAAAATAATTAGATAAATAAATAAAAATAAATGTATTTAAAAGAGAGAAGTGAAGGCAGTTATCTTTCATTTATTGTTAGTCCACGTGTCGTCAATAAAGACCAAAATTCAATGAGAACAAAACCAAGACTGAGACCAAAGGTCTGTATGAGTGTGAGTCTACATGTAGTGTTGAGATTAAAACTGGCCTTAACCCTTGTGTCATCAATGGGTCGAGGGTTCACATTGGGTTTAAGAACTATGAGTATAATTAAGGGATGCAAACTAGATTCTCCCCAGAATGGCGACAATCTTTGATTTTTTTTTTTTTTATAAAAGAAGCCCAGAGATCTTAACCGATCTCTTTTAGGTAGGTCCCAGAATATACATCAAGGTTATGGAAAAAAGTGCGAATGGCTCTTCTTCAGGTGCTGATGACTCATCATGCTTCACTTCTACCTGTCGTGGTATATCTTTGTTTAAGGTTCTGTGACTGCGTCCATCACAACAGTTAAACTGTCAAAGGTTGACATCTAGACATGAAAGATGACGCCAGCACAGAACAGATGGGATGAGTCCGACTCGACAGAGACGTGCAAGAAGAAATGCTTTAAAAAAACGTATGTTTACAATCTCTTCGTTGTGTATCGCTAGAATTCTTCTTGTGTATGTGTAACACTGACGGTGCTGCTGATCAATGACAACATCTACATTTTAGCTATAGTAAGTATGTCTGATTTATTTTTTTATATTATGGCTGGAAAAATGTTTATTTTTAAAAGTTATCTGTGACAGTGAACCAAGATTATTGACCTTTTAAATATCAGGCAGTTATTCTGTGAGTTTTTTCTATGTTAAGACAATTTTAGATTAAAAAAAATACAAATAACTGGATTTCCCAATAACTTTTGACCTCTAAAATAACCTAAATAAGAAATAATAATAAAACTGAGGTTGAGAATTTCCTCTCCCATGACTCTCTGTCTAACCTTTGCCGAGCAGGTTATTCATTGGTAACATTCTGGATGTGTGAGGGATTCTTAAGCAATATAAAACAAATTCTACAAAGAAAAAAAATATCCTTCTCGACATAAATAAATAATCATCAACTTT
Source organism: Callionymus lyra (assembly GCF_982586985.1). Taxonomy (NCBI): domain Eukaryota; kingdom Metazoa; phylum Chordata; class Actinopteri; order Syngnathiformes; family Callionymidae; genus Callionymus; species Callionymus lyra. The sequence continues at coordinate 27,044,813 of NC_141827.1, forward strand.
CAACTAATGCCTTTATAAATTTTACATTTTAAACTTTCTGTGAAATCTCTGTATAATTCAACATAAGGATCGTACACCAAACACTGGCATCTGTATTTATTTAAATCAAAAGATTTTTTTGGAAGTAGTTCTCATTCTGTACTGACACCACAAAGTAAGAATATTAGCATAAAATAATTGGTATAAATGACCTGTGACCTGAACATGACCATACGTCCCCTTTTACCTCGACATGTCCTTTGTATGGCCTGTCCTTGTAAACTAAAATCCTTCAATTGTCAGGGGTTTTGAGTTTGTGTAGCGCATACTCCATCTTCCCTTCACGACTATTGTCTTTATGGTAAATTCCTCGATCCATCTTGATTACATCCCTTAAGATCTGCTATTGTCACGATCACAGATTGCTCGCTCGGAAGAGGCGCACACTCTTCATCGTGATATTCTGAACGACATTCCTGGCTTTCCAAATTGTATTGGTCGGCGCGATCGCCTCACAGCAAGAAGGTTGTCGGTTCACTTCCCGGTCAGGGGGGGTTGGCAACTTGTGACCTTTCTGTGTGAGTTTGAATGTTGACTCAAGACAGCTTATTCTGAAGAATGTTCAACCTAAGATTTAGCAGACCTGGGCAAAGTGCGGTGCGGGGGCCACATGTGGCTCTCATAATGTCAGAGAATGATCATGTATAAATGGATCTAATGCATTAACGAATGTATTTTGTATTTATTATTCATTTACATTTTCACACTTATTTACTTTTTCCCTCCTTTCTTGTGTATAATTTTTTCGAGTATATATTAATCCCTCCAAACATTTTTTTCAAGTTAGTTGAAGAAATGTTTTGAATAAACTCATGTATAGAAGAATAAAATTGCAGCTTCTTTAGCTTAATACATGTCATGGCCTAATGACAAATGTTCTATTTTGAGGGATTTTCTCGTCCTTCTTTTTGCTTTACGCCCCCTGACAACATTCACGGAATTGAATGTGGCCCTTGAAGAATTATAATTGCACACCCCTGGACTAGAGGAATATAAATATTGTGTATTTTGTTAAAAATCTGAATATCTATTACAGGCCATACATTTCTTCTTCAAGACGTCTGGTATTTTTGGGGATCCAGAAGCGCATGAGAAACACTCCATCTGACCCAAAAAACCACCTCAAAAATTTGCCACAGAATGTCCTTCTTCTTTTGAAGATTCAAAATATGGTCAAACCTCGCCACACTAACTTGCATCAGTCCGAGCCGCATTCGAGTTGTTTATGTAACTAAATTCCGTCTGAATTTTATATAAGCCTATTCTTTTCATCTGGGGCTTTAGCCTGTAAGTAGCAGTTGTTGTGCTCTAAAAAAGGGTTGGAGTGACATGAGCGTCTGGTAGTACATAATGGAATTTGACTCTTCTCTGTCATGCTGCATAAATTGCTCAGATGCGGAGGAGACGGGACTTTTAAAAAGTCCCGTCTCCTCCAGTGCACGAGAGACTCGCGCCGACTTGAATCGATGCTGCCTCCACCACCCTCCCCTTCCTCGTCCTCTCATCAAAGTAAGATGTAAATGAATCAAGGCCGTCTGGTAATAGCCTTCCACTTGACATTCTGCTTTTGTTCCAATCAGCCCCCCCCCCCCAAAAAAAAAGAATGCTCCTGTGAAAGATTCTCCTTCTTGTGGCGTTTTCGGTTACTTGCCTCTGATGGTGGTTGTCCTTTCTGCACTGGCAAGATCAGAGCGATTTCCAAACAGCGCAGTGAAGGAGGGAGGCAGGGATGCGGGGTGGCGTGAGGTGACTGAGACGGAAGAGTGTTGTAAAAAGAAAGAGTGAGGTGGAGTAGAAAAGATGGGTTAAAATGGGAGACTGTTTTTCTTTTTTTTGGGGGGGGGGGTCTTTGTGTTTGAGTTGTAGAAAAAAAGGAGCGAGACGGGTGAGGGAGAATGCAAGTCATAGAGAGTGAACGGGGGGAGGTAGAGGGAGAGGTGGGATTGATATAGTGGGTGAGAGAGGGAGAGAGGGAGAGGTGATTACGTGGAGCAGCACCCCACTTCATGAGGAAGCATACGGCAGCCCTGCAGTGCGAACACACACACACTCTGAAAATGGGGCTATGAGACCGAGAGGAAGCGAAAAAGCCGAGAGAGACAACGAGGAGGAGGGAGTTGAGGGGAAGAGCTTGAGCGATCTGGCGGGATGAGACGAGGGGGGAAGAGCACACAAGCCTCTCGTGGACGTGAGGAGGACGCGGCGAGCAGAGGCTGAGGCTAGATCCTCCTGTGCAGAAGAAGAAGCCAGGACCCTCGTTGCCCCCCCCCCCCTCCGTGAGCAGGGAAGGGTAGCGCGTTGAGAAACCGCCGCATCTGCGCCGACTGCATGTCTCAGACAGGCAGGGAATGCAGCAAAAACCTCTGCCCGAAGCACACAGGCTGCTCGCTGTACCCGAGAACCAGGTGGGCTGGGGTGGGAGCAGGGACTGACACTGTGGTCTGGTGGCGACGATGATGCCCGCCGTAGAGTAGAGAGAAGAATCACTTGTCGTCTCTCTCCTGGATTCCCTGGATCGTATCGCTCTGAGGGATGAGAAGCGGGTTCACCGGTGGAGTTGCTCGCCCAGCAGCCCGCTGAAGAGCACCGGGAGCCCTGGCACCGGCACGGACACCGAACCTTTCCTGGCTTGTCCCCGGAGCTTTACCAAGGAATTTACCTTTGAGTTTTGATTTGAGGAATTGTCAATGATAACACTGTGGAAATCCTAAGCCAACGTTTTTTTTTCCTTTCTTTTTTTTTTTTTTTTGTCTTTTGATGCAGGATTTACGATATGTGCACACCTAACCGTGCTCGTGGTTCTCGAGAACGTATGCCCTCAGTGTAGACCGTGATGGAAATATAACACCAGTACCTCAACCGTACTTTTAGAATGCTGCTATCTTCCGTGCATGAGCCGTGCCCTAGCTCTCAAAGAGGTTGACCAATGAAGCCATGGGACTCAACCAGAGCTTTCCAAGTATGTGGTGACAACCCTGACCAATTCATTTTTGTGGGGGAGAAGTGATTCTTATTCTAGAGAAAGTTAGGGGGATTGTTTCAGCTGTCATGTAGTGATGAAATGTCAATGTTTAGTCCTTGCAACTTGAAGATGATGTAGTCCTTTTGGAACGAGCACTTGTCTCTCGCTCATCTGCTCACTAAAGGAATGTTTAGTGAACCTTGTTTGTTGGAAGGCGCCACAGTGGCTCGGTCCAACATAACTAGCGGCGTCGAGCTTCAGATGGGCTTCCTCCCCTGCACTACCTTCACCCTCGCCTGACACTCTCAGTCAGTCACACTAGCACCAGTGGGTGTATATTAGGCTAGTCCATTCAGGGGCCTGCAGCACTTCCTACCCTCCTCCCATTTTTTTTTTTTTTTTTTTTTGAGTTAACAGGGTGCCCGCCTCGTACCGTGGGAGCCCACCCCAACCCCGTATTCCTTTTGGCCTGGACCCTGTCTCCCCCCCCCCCCACCTCGCCCGGTGGTGCTGCCCTCGGGTCTGCCTCTGCCGGCCGAGGATGATGTGGCAATGCCATGTGTCGTCCTCTGACTGCCGCTGCTACCGGCTGAACGGCTTCTCCCTGCTGAAGCGCTTCCCTCTCTCAGCAGATGGGGCCTGTGGTAAAGCCCTGGACCAGCCGGTGGGAGAGTGGCTGGAGCACGTGGGGCTGCCGCAGTATGAGAGCAAGTTCCTGCTCAATGGCTTTGACGACCTGCGATTCATGGTGAGTAACAAACCCCCCATTCGGCACGTCTGTCGCTCTCTCATCCCTTGAACCTTCAACTTGACTTCTTTTTTTTTTTTGTTGTTGCCACTCAGCACTTTTCCTTTTCTCTTCTTTCCCCTAATTTCACCCAACGATCCCTCACCTCCCCGCAAATGTGTGACCCCCTCATGGATTTATAGCCCGTCTGCAAATGCAGTTGGGAAAAATGGGCGACCGCCAATAACAAGACAAATGGCGACCGAAACCCATTAACTTTTTCTCAGCTTTTTCCAATCATACTATCTCATCCACTGTACTACCTCACCCCCCCTCCTCCCCGTGTGTTCAATCATCTGATTTACTGCAGACCCACTGGAAGATGACCAGAGAACACTTTTTATGTCATATATCCTTCGCTTGATTTCAATGGAAGTATAACGCTGCCATCACATTATAAATGGACGAATATAACCTTTTTTTGAACTTTTCTTTTTTAATAGAAATTATTTGTATTAAGCATGAAATTACTTAATTATTGATCATTGAATTCAATACTTACATTTACACCAAGCTGTAGAACTAGCATTAGTCGCAAATGGCTGAAATCTCACCGTTAAAAAGCCGCCATCATGAATTGACGCACCAGTGCTTCTACGTCGTCATGTGATCATCTGCTTGTCACACCATTGGCTGGAAGTTCATTAAAGTCGCTCTGTACTCTAGGTATTGTCTGATGACACTATTATCCCAACGTTTTTTGTATTGAATTTAAAACATTTATTTTTAAATTATTGGAATTAAATTTTACTGTATGTGTGAAAAAAACAACAATTAATTAGATTAATTAATTTTTTACTTTCCTTTTTATTAAAAATCAGACCAGGGTCACAAGGCGCTTAAACGATCAGAACGATACACAGTTGAAATATGCTTTAAAAAGCCAAGACAACATAGTGACAAACACAACAGCCCCAAGAAACGCAAGTGTCATGACTTGTGTCGTGACTTGTAATGTGATTTGTGTCGTGACTCGTGTCATGACTTGTGTCGTGACTCAGGTTGTGACTCGTGTCTCGACTCTTGTCATGACTCTTGTTGTGACTTGTGTCGTGACTTGTGTCGTGACTTGTGTCGTGACTTGTGTCGTGACTTGTGTCGTGACTTGTGTCGTGACTTGTGTCGTGACTTGTGTCGTGACTCGTGTCGTGACTCGTGTCGTGACTTGTGTAGTGACTCGTGTCGTGACTCGTGTCGTGACTCATGTCGTGACTCGTGTCGTGACTCGTGTCGTGACTCTTGTCGTAACTTGTGTCTCGACTCTTGTCATGACTCTTGTTGTGACTTGTGTCGTGACTTGTGTCGTGACTTGTGTCGTGACTTGTGTCGTGACTTGTGTCGTGACTTGTGTCGCGACTTGTGTCGTGACTTGTGTCGTGACTTGTGTCGTGACTCGTGTCGTGACTCGTGTCGTGACTCGTGTCGTGACTCGTGTCGTGATACGTGTCGTGACACGTGTCGTGACTCGTGTCGTGACTCGTGTCGTGACTCGTGTCGTGACTCGTGTCGTGACTCGTGTCGTGACTCGTGTCGTGACTCGTGTCGTGACTCGTGTCGTGACTCGTGTCGTGACTCGTGTCGTGACTCGTGTCGTGACTCGTGTCGTGACTCGTGTCTCGACTCTTGTCGTGACTCTTGTCGTGACTCTTGTCGTGACTCTTGTCGTGACTCTTGTCGTGACTCTTGTCGTGACTCTTGTCGTGACTCTTGTCGTGACTCTTGTCGTGACTCTTGTCGTGACTCTTGTGTTTCGACTCGTGACTGATGACTCGTGTCTCGACTCTTGTCTCAACTCTTATCTCAACTCTGTAGTGACTCGTGTCGTGACTCGTGTCGTGACTCGTGTCGTGACTCGTGTCGTGACTCGTGTCGTGACTCGTGTCGTGACTCGTGTCGTGACTCGTGTCGTGACTCGTGTCGTGACTCGTGTCGTGACTCGTGTCGTGACTCTTGTCTCGACTCTTGTCGTGACTCTTGTCGTGACTCTTGTCGTGACTCTTGTCGTGACTCTTGTCGTGACTCTTGTCGTGACTCTTGTCGTGACTCTTGTCGTGACTCTTGTCGTGACTCTTGTCGTGACTCTTGTCGTGACTCTTGTCGTGACTCTTGTCGTGACTCTTGTCGTGACTCTTGTCGTGACTCTTGTCGTGACTCTTGTGTTTCGACTCGTGACTGATGACTCGTGTCTCGACTCTTGTCTCAACTCTTATCTCAACTCTTGTCGTGACTCTTGTCTCAACTCTTGTCGTGACTCTTGTCGTGACTCTTGTCGTGACTTGTGTTGTGACTTTTCAAACTTGGGAAAAAAACAATATATTTAATTTTAAAAAAGTACTATTCAATTTGGAAATGAAACAAAACAAAATTTAAATACTAAATAACACTGATGAATTTTATATAAGAAATCTAATTCTAGCAGCTAATTCAAGCTATTCTAACTTATTTTAGAAACTCAATAAAATCATCATCATGTTTCTCATTGTAACATAACTGGATTAAATCTTGCAACGCTGGCGAAAAGACACAATTACATTTTCAATCCCCTGGTTATGTAGCTTGAGAATAAAAAATGAAAAAAAACTCCCACCGTAAATAACTCAGCCCGAAGGGTAGATGCCTTTTTTTCAGAGACCACAGCGCTGCATTAGCACTATAGGCTATATGTTATAGCCGTTTGTCACAGCTGAGCTCGGTTAAGTGAGACCGGTCTGCTCTGAGGGGAGAGTGAATGGATTCACAAAGCGTTCCGGTTGAGAAATGCTTATATCCGACGTGTTGATCTTTTTATTATAGGTGCTGTGATCACATTGCAGTGGAGGCTCTTATGAATTCATGATAAGATAAATGGTCAACGTGGTGCATGGTCCGATACACAAGTCGCTGTTGTCATGGTGACCACAGTTGTTATGCATCATTTCTAAACATACTACATAGTGGCCGGGAAGTAAATCGCTTAACATGGGAAAACACATGATGGATTTAAAAAAAAAGAAGTTTTTTTTGTCATCTTATTGGTCCATGAATCGTCCTTGGTTTTATGTGAATATAAAATGGTGATTCAAAAATAGTTTGAAAACTAAAATCAAAATAGATTTGTAGATGACTGAAGAAAGTTGTTTAACCCTTCATATTTATTACCTGAAAATATTATTTTATTTTAGGGCATAAATTAGTATCGACTTTTTCAATATAATGGATTTTTTAAACAGAAATGTTTAATGTGAATTTCAAAATCCTGTTTTAAAGGATTAATAAAAATAAAACAAATTAATAAAAAAAAAGAAAAGATAGAATAGCAATAAACTAATTATTGCATGGAAGTTGTAAAGTTGTTAAGTCAATAGGCCTCAACCTAGTTCACCTGCCAAAAATATTTTTGCATGGACTGAATATGGCCCACAGGCCTTAAGTTTGAAGTGCAGTTACCATTCCATTACTATATTGTTTTCACTTCATGGAGATAATACCATATACTCCCCTTTGTAATTATTTTTTTCATCCTCTAAGCAGTAAAAATCTAAATAGAAATCTGCCAAGAAATTAAAATACTTTAACCACTTTTGAGAAAAATTTTAAATTTCCTTTGCATTGATTCAAATTGTTTTTTTTGTTTTTTTTAACAAAGTACAAAAAAACTGTAAGCAAGACCGAATAAATCAAAGATTGGCTTTCTTGAACTGATACTCATTTATACGTGACATGATTACAGAGTTTTTATGTTATATCGTTTTGAGATATAAATTTGAGATATAATTATGAAAATAGCATTGTTATTTTTGGAAAGCAGTTAAAAAAAAAGAAATTCAGAAATAATTTCCTTCATTTAAATGTATATATATTTTTATTAATTTAATGATTTATTAATTCAAATTGTGGGCCCAAAATTAACACCAGATACAAAAGTTTATCTCAAGATGAAGCTAACACATTTTAATCAAAACTTATTATCAGTCATTAAACCTTTATTATGTTTGATTCATTAACTAAAGCGCCCCCTGGATTCGAAGCAACATCGAGACGAGTCATTGGCCCTGTAAGACAAATGGACCTTTGGATATTTATGGGATGTGTAGGTCAGCAACAAGAGAAAGGTCAGAGTAGTCAGGCAGACATTCTGAATGTTTAATATTCTGCCCTTTTAGATTTGACCAGATCCGTTCAAATGTCATCAATCCCCATTTTCTTTTCCCCAGAAAGTTTGTGGGTTTGGTTACAACTCTTTTGTTACATACATTGATATAATAAACAAGAAAAGTCTGCGATGAAGTTCCAAACTTACACCAACAAATCAAATCATAGTTGACCGTGTTTGGGACTCTAGTAGCGAGGAAGGTTGCCAGTTCGAACACCTTCCTATTATTAATCATGAACGGCTTTGTTTTATCGGTAAAAAACGTAATGCCAATTTAACCGTCTAGTTAATGAATCGACAACAAACTCTGAGTGACATGTAGTTTTTCTGAATCAGGAACTTTTTTTTTCTCCTTCTGAACAACAATAATAATAAATTATGGTTTTTGCTACTTTATAACATATGGCTCTGAGCTACTATTTCAATGAAACCTGGCATTTTACAAACTAATAGTGCCATCTAGTGGCCTTCAATATGAAGACACTGTATCGTGATATCTCAACAGCTGTTTCATGAAGCCTCATCATTAATACATACCAAACTTTAGAGCAGGGTTCCCCAACCTTTTCCAGATAAGGGTCCACTTTTAAGTCTCAAAAACCTTTGCGGCCCACCTCCAACGCCATAAATACGAATGCATTATAATGCGTTCTCAGAGCACTTATTTTAATCGAAAATTGAACATAAAGGACTGAAATCAATAAAGGAGAAACAAATCGGAAGCTCTACAGTCCCTAACACAGCATCTGTAACATGTTGCAACACCTTCAAAAATTCCTATCTCTCATTTCCTTGTCACATGTATAATACTTGAAGGAAAAACAATATAATGAAAAGAATATTTCAAAATGTTTTATATCCTTTTAAACTTAAAGAGTTTTAACATTTAAAACATTATTATGTGTATTTTTTTTTCCCACCCTCCCACAAAAATACCATTTTGGAAATAATTTTGCGACCACTTGCAATACCTGCCCCTAGGTTGGGAAACACTGCCTTAGAGGATAAAAAGGGAATTGAGAGAAATTGAGGCTAGGCTTAAAGCTTACCATGAATTCATTGCGACATAAGCCTAAAAGCGCTCATGTAGTTTGCGCATTCTATTTAGAGAAATCTTTCAAATCCGTGTATCATGAATCGTGTCAGTATATTTAACATTTTAACGTTCAAATTTAAGTTTAAAGATAAGATAAGTGGTCATAGACGCACACTTAATAGAAGCTAGATAACAACTTTTTGGTCACCCCTAAGTTATAGATATATTAATTCTTCCTAACATTAACTTATATAATATAGATATGAACTTCATGATCGGGACTGATGTGGAGATAAAAAAGATTTATGGAAAAAAATCTGGTGTTTCAGATGCAACAGTTTGCAACAGCAGCTGCTAATAAAAGAGTTAGTGTCGGTGCAACTGTTGCAGTGTTTGCACAGCATCATGGGAGAACTGCTGCGTCTGAGGGATCACACATTATACAGCTGCGAGCTCATGATTTGTTCGCCACGATTCTCTGCTCATTTCACGCTTCCAGAAGTGCTCCTTTTCTTAGCATTCACTCCATCCGGTGTCAAAAATGTGAAGATTTTTGTCCTGCTTTGTTGCACTCTGCAGAAGGGTTTTTTTTTTTCTTCGCCGTCTTAGTTTTTGTTGCATTCTCAACACGTAATCGGTGGGGCCGATGCCAAAACATAATCACACACCGCATTAACGGAGAGGAAGGATTTCCAGCTCGGCTACATCTCTAAGTCATATTTGATGAACTCAAACCAACCACGGAGCGTTAGCTATTAACGTACTCAAGCGTTCGCTGCCGTCGCATGTTTCCAGCGCAGCGTAACATAATGTTTACAGAAGCTCCCGCGGCTTCATCAAAATGAAATCGATGTCGACCACGGACTCCTTTCGTTTCGACAACCTGGCGGGAGGAGCGTGAATGCTGCAGCATTACGCTCAGAAGCAGATTGGCTACAGAAGATTTTAAGATTCTCGGCCAGGAAGAATCAATCTGCAACAGTCCACGGGGGGAAAACGCTTAGCTCCACATTTTCAAGGTTCTCCGTGCAGCCCTTCAGGAAAGGGAACGACAAAGAAGCTGGAGATGAGAAAGGGACAAGGATCTGCTGGTCCGTCTCACAACTATTGTTTGAATCCCTCTCCAGAATGAAGGCACGGTTGCCAAGTGTGTCGGTTTATTATTGTGTTGCTGAGGCATCAGCAGCCAGATCCTGTAGACACACCGCTGCGATTATGAAAGCTTTGTTCCCTTCAAGTCGTCCCAAATCAGATTGATTACTCTTGGCATGCACAATTTATTTGACTTCATTGTCCTCCCACTCTGGTGTCACCGCTTGTCTCGGAGATGCGCACTCTCTCGTGTGTTTGTAGACACACAGTTTTAGCCTGGTTCTGGCTCTGTAGAGCAATTTATGATCCTTTTATTGACTCAAATGTGGTTCAGCGGAATGGTTGAGGCGACACTCAGTTATAATGATACAGTGGATGATGCCTCATGAAACAGTTGATGATGCTTTGTAAAACAGTTGATGAGGTATCATGATACAGTAAATCAGTTATAATGATACAGTTGAGGATTCTTCATGAAACAGTTAATGAGGTTCATGATACAGTAAATCAGTTATAATGATACAGTTGAGGATTCTTCATGAAACAGTTGATGAGGTTCATGATACAGTAAATCAGTTATACTGATACAGTTGATGATGCCTCATTAAACAGTATATGATGCCTTATAAAACATTTGATGACATATCATGATACAGTAAATCAGTTATAATGATACAGTTGATGATTCTTCATGAAACAGTCAATGAGGTTCATGATACAGTAAATCAGTTATAATGATACAGTTGATGATTCTTCATGAAACAGTCAGTGAGGTTCATGATACAGTAAATCAGTTATAATGATACAGTTGATAATGCCTCATGAAACAGTTGATGAGGTTCATGATACAGTAAATCAGTTATAATGATACAGTTGATGATGCTTCATTAAACAGTATATGATGCCTTATAAAACAGTTGATGATGCCTCATGAAGGAATTGATGATGCTTTCTGAAACAGTTGATGAGGTATCGTGATACAGTAAATCAGTTATAATGATACAGTTGATGATTCTTCATGAAACAGTCAATGAGGTTCATGATACAGTAAATCAGTTATAATGATACAGTTGATGATGCCTCATGAAACAGTTGATGAGGTTCATGATACAGTAAATCAGTTATAATGATAAAGTTGATGATGCCTCATGAAGGAATTGATGATGCTTTCTGAAACAGTTGATGAGGTATCGTGATACAGTAAATCAGTTATAATGATACAGTTGATGATTCTTCATGAAACAGTCAATGAGGTTCATGATACAGTAAATTAGTTATAATGATACAGTTGATGATGCCTCATGAAACAGTTGATGGTGCTTTCTGAAACAGTTGATGAGGTATCATGATACAGTAAATCAGTTATAATGATACAGTTGATGATTCTTCATGAAACAGTCAATGAGGTTCATGATACAGTAAATTAGTTATAATGATACAGTTGATAATGCCTCATGAAACAGTTTATGATGCCATGTGAAACAGTTGATGAGGTATCATGATACAGTAAATCAGGTATAATGACACACTCTCTTTTTGTTGAATTATTAGAACTGAAAGACAAAATATTTCCAAACATCTGTTTTAAAAGCAGCTCTCATCCTCAGTCATCACCGGCTTGCCGGATTTTGCCGGATAGCAGCATAGGACACACTTTATTAAATAAACCATACAAGAACCATGATAATAAAAACAAGATGTTATTAGAAACCAAAAAAAACAATGATGATACAAAATTGAAAATCGATATATTGCTGTTGAATATCAGTACAGTATCATGAGAACAAAAACAAGTAAATCTATCAGTGTATCGATTTCTTCACACCCTTTACACAACTGGGTTATGCAACTTTTGTACTGTTAGAGAGACTGAGCTGAAACATCCTCTTCAATTCTGGTTTATTCTTTAATATATATATTTTTTTAATTAAGCATTATTAGAATCATATATTGAGTTGTAGAATATTATCTTTTAAAAATCTAACAAGGCTTTTATTACATGTATCACCATTGAGGGGTTGATGAGGCTTCATGAAACAGCTGTGGGCGTATCATGATACAGTTTCTTCATTTTTAAAAGACCACTAGATACCAACCTCAGTGAGAAAATGATCTCATGTTTCATTGAATAAGTAAATTATAAATCATAGAGTGCCATGTAGTGGTCTTTCAAAATGAATACACTGTTGAACACCATGAAAATTAACTGGAAATATGAAAAAAATAAAAAAAATGTAAGTAATTTGGAAACTAAACTAAACCAAACTAACCTTACAAACACAGGCAATCACATAAACTAGGTTAGTATCGAGGATTGCAGGAATCTTCCGTACGAAAAGTTTGTATAACATAAAATTCCCAGATATCGCGCGATTAAATGGTGATGGTGTTTCCTATTTAAAGATACAGAGTGGAATAATAAATGGCAACAAAGTGTTAGAAAATATTAAAATTAGTGTAAGAAAGAAGTGCGATTCTAACACGAGTGCTATGCTAATAGACATACCGAACCACCAGAGGTAGCTAGCTCTGGTGGTTCGGTATGTCTATTAGCATAGCGCTCGTAATAATAGCGCCTTTGGTGAAAACGGCAAAAAGGCGGAACAACACTATCCTTGCAACGAACACCAGGATATTTTCTGTGGTAGAACATTCTGAGAAATAAAGATGTGTTTCTTTTACTCGTGAAGTTGAACAGTTAAAAGGTCATGCATGGATGCCAGTTTAAAAAAAACAACAGCATTTTTTGCCTGCCAAAGTCAGTGCATTCAAGTAGCTTTTTTTGTGTGTGAATTTCTCAGCCGGCTCTCGTGCCAAACTTGTTTCCCGTTGCTTTGTTTAAATAGTAAATAGGAAAAACAGCAGTGAAGCACAAAAGCGTGTGTTTTATTGTATGTAAAACTGTCTCTTTCTTTAAGGCACTAAGACGTTTTTTCTTTGACTGTATCATTGTCTGTCGTCACGCATACTGTCTCTGTTTGTTGGCATGTGTGTGTGTGTGTGCGCACATGTGTGTATGTGTGTGAATGTGTTTACTTGTGTGTCTCTCTTGCGTTTCTGCGCACGCAGGGAAGTAACGTGATGGAGGACCAGGATTTGAGAGATGTTGGGATCACCGACCCAGGACACCGAAAGAAGATTCTCCACGCGGCACGCGGCTTGCCTAAGGTGATTACCGTCACTCTCGCAACCCCGGCGCTGCGTGGGTGTCAGATTAGGCCTCCGAAAATAGAGGTCATTCTTCAACCGCGACGTCTAATAATAGGAGCGACGGCGTGATGAGACATCTCAGGTTGATGTACGTTTTTTGGCAGGTGATCGGATCACAGTGTTTGGAAATCGATGAATCCCTCTTTTGATATGTGGTCCCGAGAAGGACGTGTGTTCATAAATGATGTCTTCCCACCGACGACATCACGCTGTCTTCGAGGCGTCGCGGTGATTTGCTGCCTCGGAAATCATTACATGGATTATTCAATCTGCCTCCATGGACGATAATTTAGAAATCCCTCGCTATAGGGACATGAGCTAGAATCCAATTAAAGATCTCAAACAGCCAGAATTGGCAATACACATCACGATACTGGTCACAAAACTATAGTGTAATTATAGGATAATATTGGGATTTATTGTTATAGTCAGTTTAATTACATTTAATCTCAATATTTAAGCAAAAAATGTAGTCCAAACTATTAGAACATGTTATTTTTTATGTGTTGATGTTTGCCTCATGATACAGTTGATGATGCCTCATGATACAGTTGATGATGCCTCATGATACAGTTGATGATGGTTAATGAAACAGTTTATGATGATTTATGAAACAGTTGATGATGCCTCATGAAACAGTTTATGATGCCTCATGAAACAGTTTATGATGCTTTATGAAACAGTTGATGATGCCTCATGATACAGTTGATGATGCCTCATGAAACAGTTAATGATGCTTTATGAAACAGTCGATGATGCCTCATGAAACAGTTTATGATGCCTCATGAAACAGTTTATGATGCTTTATGAAACAGTTGATGATGCTTTATGAAACAGTTGATGATGCTTCATGAAACAGCTGATGAGGTGTCATGAGACGGTGCATGAGGTGTCATGATATAGTAAATCCGGTTTAATGATACAGTTGATGATGCCTCATGAAACAGCTGATGATGCCTCATGAAACAGCTGATGATGCCTCATGAACAGTTAATAATAATCAATATTAGAAATTGAAATATCGGTTTTATGTATGGGCGGCCAAAGTATTGCAATATATATTACCCGTATTTTCTCATACTTCCATAAGGTATGAGTGGTCATTTTCTAAAAACTGATGCAGCTATTGTTCTGCAGTTCATTTCTTTTGATTTATCGATGTTAAGAAACTTTAATTCAAAATGTCATTAATTAAAAATTTAAAACAACATAAACAGGGGGAAAGAATTCAGGTCCAAAAAACATGGACCAAAAACATGACACGTAAACCTATAATTCACATAATCAAATAAAAAACACACACACAAGAATATTATAAGAGGTGAAACCCTCTATAAAAAATAAAAAATAAATCAATATATTTTACCTGGACTGTCCCAAAACACTCCACAAAGAACCAGGAAAATGTTTCAATCATCATCTTTCTTATGGAATTTTTTTTTTTTAATATAACCAAGTCAAATAATTAGTCTAGGCAGGGTGACTTAATTCCAAACATTTTTTCCGTTGTCAATAAAGCAGATGATATTATATGTATAAAAATACCATCTCAATATTTGTATGGATAAAATGTTTATTATTGATATTTTTATTAAGACATTTCTTGTGAAACCAACTACATGTATTGTAGAGTTTTTGTCTAATGGTTGTGTAACTGCAGGTCAAAGCTCTGGGCTGTGATGGCAGCACATCTCTGGCCACGTGGCTGGACGGCCTCGGCCTGCATGAGTACCTGCCCAACTTCCTGGCTGGTGGATATCGTACCCTGGAGTGTGTGAAAAACCTGTGGGAGCTGGAGATTGTCAATGTAAGCAACATTTTTTTCTTTCATTCTATTTTAAATCCCCTATTAAAACCTATTTATGTAAAAAATATTTAAATCTGTGGGAACATTTGAGTTAAACCTGCTGGGATGGAAGCTTCTATAGGTTTGATTTAGTGTAGATGTAGATTTAATATTTTGATAATAGCTGTCGCTAGTTTGTGATATTTGACAATTATTGCTCCTAAAATATTCATAGATGAACAAAAACGTTCCTTGTGCACCTACTTTTTTAGTTCATTCAGGCCTGACTCAAAAAATTATATTTTATTCTAAAGTTGAACCAACGAGAATTAAAAAAAAACAAATGTAATACTGGCAACTTCTCCAAAACCCATGTGAGTAGAGTTGCAGTGCATGGAGGGTTGCCAGATCCATCTTATAACCTGGTCAACAGAACGAAAAGTGACTAAAAACACAACCAGCATTGTGCAAAAGAGTTAAAAATAAGACACAATAAATTATTTTTTGTCACTAAGGCAAATGTTTTAGTGAAATCTATCAACCTGGCAACATTACCTTAGATATGCAGGTTCATGTAAACGATTATTTCGAGGGAAATTTTAGTTTTTGAACAGATAAGACAAGCCAAAAATGAAAAAAGCCTTCAGGCTTTTCTAGCTTCAAAGGGAACACTTATAATTGACATTATCGTCCGCACTTAATAGCATTGTGTCTGGAGATTGGAACAGAACAGTTGGTTTCTAAAAGAGCTTGCAGCAATTTCTTGACACCTTTTCTTGAAACTTGAGCCATACAGGCGAGATGACTCACAGAAAGTACCATTCGGCTGGTCGTTTTACTCGGCTGAGAGTTGAAATAAACTGTTGATCATGTGTCGAACTTTTCAATCTCCAGTTTTTCTAATATCAGACATATACGGATGAGATATTTCATTATTATCCAAATATACAGTGCGACAGGAAAACTAATCAAAATCAAATATTCCATTTAAAAGTCAATCATTACAAAATAAACCACAAATAAGAATGAAAATAAAAGTTAATAAGATAAGCAGTAACACTCTTAATATTTGTCTTTTTACTGCCTTGAATGAATCAGAGATATTTCTGCGTTAAAATGTCTCGGAGAAGGTTTTACTGGTTTGGTTCTAGGGATTGAAAGATATGACGGGAATGTTGTAATGACTAGTCTGATGCTGAGCGGTAGATATTGGAGTGGCTTTGCAGATATTAAACTACATTTTTGGGATATTTTTGGCTTTGGAATTAGCATAATTGTTAAATGTGAATTTTTTTTTATAGTAGAATAAAGTTGAAGAAGAAGGGAACAAATTTGCTGTCAAGTCGGCACCCGAAGAAGAACTATTCGGAGTTTGGTCATCCAGATTCATTTGCCGATATTTGTACTGTTTATTTTAAACTTTGGAATAGAAATGTCTGTGTCATCAAAGCTGTGTTTTCTCAGACTTTAAACAGGATAACACATTTAAAAAAAATGGCATTCTGACCCCAAATCTTGGATAAAAACATGTATATTTTGAATCACAGAGCTTAACATTGTTAAGACTTACTGTCTATGTGTGAAGATTATTTCAGGGGAAAAAATATCCCTTCATAAGGAATGAACATCAAAAAACTATTTTTATTCAATCGACTCGTGTATGAGTCATGTGCATAAAAGACAGAAAAATAAAACGTAGAATGCCCAAAAGCACTGTTTCTGTCTGCACTGGGATGTTGGCTCATGAGAAGGACAGCGTGGAAAATGTTTAGATATCAGCTCTTGAATTTATCTCTTATAAGATATTCCTATTTTTCTTATTATATTCATCTAAATAAGTGTAACTTTAGTTGTAGCAGACTTTAAAATCAGGGCCAACGATAAGATATATTATGATATTTTGCATCTATATTTGCTTGTTAATTGTGAAGAAAAGAAAACTAATTATTATGTTTTACAAATACTTACAAAACATAAAATAATTCTCATTCTTCATCGAGACGCTGCTTGAATGTTGAATATCCATACAGTACTGTGAAAAAAACACACCAAATACTGTTATTTTGATGTTTTCCTTCAACCCAATTAAAATATTTTTTTTCATTGACAGTAGCACCAGCAGAAATATCTTATAACATAAACTCAGGCTGTGAATAGACTTCATGAGCTCGATGATGCATGAAATATCATTGCAAACAACGATTATCTAAAAATAGAAGGGTTGATTAAATGTTTATGAATCATGTTGAGAAGTTAACGGCGTCTGTCTCGACAATCAGAGGTGATTGATCAGTTAAGTGGTGAAGGTCACGAAGAAAGGCAGGTGCAGGGAAAGAAAAAGTCTGTACCACAGACATCTCAATGTTAGTAAGACAAGTAGACCCAATGTTACGTTTGCCAATTCTTCCGGGTTTTGTGGAATCTCGCACCATTTTTTAAAAACTTTTTTTGTTTGAAAAAATATCCGAGACTTGATAAAACATCATTTTTAAATGTATAACAAATTTTTTGGCAACATTTACCTATGTTTACATGGCTCACTAGGGAACTAAAGTTTGGTATTGTGGATTTTTTTTTCTCCAAAAAAAAGGCTTTTTTTTTACTTTTTATATTGAGTTTCTTCAAGATTTTGAGACTTGAGAAACACAAAATTTTTACATTTCAGTGACATTTCTTCCTGTTCACGTGTTCCTCCTAGACCTAAACTGTTATTTGGGGGAGAAAATTAATTTTTCAACCTTTTCTGTTAAAACATTTTTTTTTTTGACACAAGAGAAAATCACATTTTAGAAATGTCTTTAACATGTTTTGTGTTTACATGGTCCCAAGGGATTTAAACAATTTTTACATTGTTAGTTTAATTTTTCCATTATTGAAACTTCAGGAAATCACATTTCAAAATGTCCATAATATGTATTTGCGTTCCCGCGATGCTCGGCCAATTTTGGTTGAATTTGTCTTTCTTCAGATTTTTGAGACGTGATGAAGTCACACTGTAGAAAATTTGTTAATATTTCTTTATGTTCACATGATCCAATTTCTTCCTCATTTTTAGAGATGTTGGTTTTTGGGCCATTTTTTTTTTCAAATTTTAAAACTATAGAAAGTCACATTTTCAACACTTCTGTAACATTTATTAGTATTATCAGGTTTCATCCAACAAGTTCAGCATCTTTTTGTTTCCCCTGTCTCAGTGTTGAGCATTTTTATGCTTTTTATCAAAAATGTTTTATCAAAAATTAATAAAAGATTAAAAATGTCCTCAACATTACATGGTTAATATACATTAACATCAGGGACCTGACCTGTTTTTGCAGGGTTTTCTTTTTTCATCCATTTTTTTAAGTTATTATTATGTTATGTAGTATTATCTCGTAGTATTTTCCCAATATTTAAATCACATTAAAAAAATGTATTAACATTTAATCACAAAGTTAATCACATTTTCAAAATCCCCGTAACATTTCTGTTTCCACATGGTCCACGAGACCTTAACAACATTTTTTTTGCATTTTTTGAAAGCTTTTTCGATGGAAACATTTCGTTTTCACCCCATGTTTTGCAGCATTTTCTATCGTTTCATTTTGAGAGTTGTACATTTTTTCCAATTCTTTTAGACTTCAGAAAATCACATTTTCAAAATGTCTGACATTGTCACATTCACGTTCCAAACTACAGCTTGCGACATTTTTGTCCTTCTTCAGAGACGTCAATTTTGGGGAATTATTTGAAACACTTTTTTAATGAAAAGAAAAACTTTTTTCCCCCCGTTTTATGAGACCTGAGATGATCTAATTTTCGATGGTTATTGCCATGAGTTACTGCAGCGAGGCTCGCATGAGGAGAATCTATAGATGCAGTTTTTTATCTGAGGAGAAAGACGTTGGGCAGCAGAGATGGTGTCAGCTGCTGAGATGAAGTAGAGGAACATGGGTGACCATCACCTTCACTGAGCACGAGAACTAATAAGAATAATGCCGTCACGTTCCCTCCGATGGTCTCTCGCGGCGAATAATAAACCACCACAGAAGTGTCGCGTCTTCTACCTCGTCCGGTAAATAATTAAAGACGTCAGACAAAGACGGTTCAGAAACGGAAGCAGACGTCAGTCATGGACGTCCATTTCTACCGGACAGGCTTGAATTTTAATGGCCAATTACGCAAAAGATACAATATTAAGATAATGAGACTTGTCGGGGATAAAGACGAGCGTCCTCGGAGGATTTCAAACCGACGCCGTCGATGTATTTAAAATGCGATTTAATTACCGACTCGTGTCCCCAACAAAATTTTCCTTTTAAAAACAATGGGCACACAAAGACAGACTTTGAATTATGGAGCATCCCCAGACGCTGCTGTACCTTCAGCTTTCGGCAAAACAGATTGAGGCTGAATTATTGAAGAGATTCATTTCTGTTTGCCTGTGGATCAAGGCCACGGGATGGGTGGGGTGTGGGTTGGGCGGCCAACTCTGTGACAGTGTATTTAAGAACCGTTTCTATTGGCTTAGCCTCGTCGAGGCTGTTTGTTTACACGAAGACCTTCCCTCGATTTGGATTTTTTTTTTTTCCTTCCGCAGGTTATTAAGATCACCGCTCTGGGACACAGGAAGAGGATCATCGCCTCGTTGGCGGAGAGACCGTACGAGGAGGCGCCGAGCAAGTCTCGCCGCTTGTCCCCCATTCTGGTGAGCATCGGGTCAAGTTGACCCCACGACAAAGCGAACATCCACAAAGGGCACTGCATCTCGAGTCACACAAAACAGCCGTCAGATTCTCTAGTTTGACTATTTAGGTCGTGTTTGATCAAAATCTTTAGTTTGTGGAGAAGAAATAATGGATTTAAAGGATTAAAAATGTTAAGAGTCTCAATGTTTGCAAGTCATTTGTAACAAATTGTCCATGTCTGGAAACTTCCACGTAGAGTTACAACATAAAATATGAAAAAACACATATTTAAAATCCACATTTTCGATTCTATTGGTAAATTATATATTTAATATAATTGATAAATTGTGATACCGCACTACAAGTTTAAAAAAAACATTAAAAATGTCCTTTCTTTTTTACATACCATCCCTGTAACACTTACCTGTTATAGTTATTACAAAGACACTCTTACTTTAAACTGGTGACAGACATCACTCAAAACCTTGCAGGAGCCAAGGTCTAAAGTTAATTAAATAAATCATTTCATAATGTGTTATTTTAAGTCTGTACTTGCTAGCATTGCTTGTCGACGACACCGCTAACTCGTTCTGAAGTATACAGTCCCGTAAATCTTTGTATATTTTAAAGACAAAAATCTAAAGGCTGTAAATATAAGGTAAATAAAAAGCGCAGACCTTCACCAAGCAGCTTGTTTCCAAAAATAAATCCAAAGTCGTCTGCAACAGTTTATATTTATTGACCACAGAAGCATATTCTACGTGTCCTTATTTAACGCCTTTGACTTCCTTCTATCCCTGACTCATTTAAAATGAATGATCCTCCATTACAACACGGTCAAATTAATAATTGACTCCCGGCTTTTTATACTATCAGTGAACCAGCCGTGACACAACAGAGAAGTTTACGCTCGCCTTATCTTATAGAAGAACTTTTTTTTACCCATCATGCTTTGCATACGTTTCCAGCAGCTCTTTATCGCACGTTATGGGCTGTTTTTATCTTTCATTAAAGGCCAAAGTTGGCAAATCTTTTACAATATTTTCCATCAAAACAATAGAATATATATACGGTTTATATAAAAAAGTGTTTCAATACTTATTTAAACCGTTTTTCTTTTTATTAAAATAACTTTTATTGATTGATTGAACCAATTTTTTTTTTTAATAATATATTACATTTTATTGATTTTTTCCCCTTTTTTTTGGTTAGGGCAATTTTTATTTGTGGTTTTAGATGTTTTTCTTCTGTCAAGTCCCTCTTTTGTTTTTGGTCTATTGAAACTCTTGATTTGACCTTAGGTTTAGAAAAAAACATGTTTTTCTTTTGTGCTCAGAAATGTTTGAGTGACGGGAGACAATCTTCCGCTCGACGATTTTACTCGACTCAGCGGTCTGCGGTCGACTTAAAACCGTGAGGCGCTCGGCGTCGTCTTATTTTGCTTCGGACGAATCTGCGGAGCGACTAATCCCGTCGTCAGTTGAGGGTCAGAGATTGTCAATCGTTAATTCACCGCCTGTCAATCAAAAGGGACGTGATTTGACGAAGGCGACAAAACCAAAGATCTTCGTATTATTAGTATCTACTTGACTTTTCCAGCGGGAAAAAAATAAAAATAACATATCTCAGCAGTTTGAGAATAAAATCTACCTGGTGTCCATTTTAATGAGCCGCACACGTTGCTCAGCGTTGTGTGCGAGTCGACTCGAACTCAGGGCAGCTGTGCACAATTAAAGAAGCACCAGCTGCTACTCAGAGGCCATTGTTCTTCCGGAGGGAGAGCCCGAAGCAGATCTCCTGCAATGATCTTCTCATACAACATGTCTGAATAACTGAGAATCACTGAGTCGTTTCATCTTTATTATGGCAATAACGCTCCAAATCTAGTTTTGTTTACAGCCAGCTGCTTACTGAGGCTGTTTGGAACCATTAGGCATATACACACACTTGTATTTACATCAGCAACATTAACTCTTTAAAGGACTATATAACTGATGATTGACTCAAAAATCGAGTGAGTTTTCGCCCAGATTGCTCGTTCAGGTCTGGTACAAAAATGTCTTAAGTCAGACCGTGTTTCTTACGTTTTCTTGTGGACCACGGTCTACGTTATAAACCTAATTATTCGACAAAAGAATATAGAATACAGCACATTTTCAAGCGTCAAAATAAAATGTTAGACATGGATTCTTATGACAAGATCTCATCAGCCAAATGAAAACGGTATAAAGTGAAGCTGCCAATTCATTAATAGTGGAAATGTTTTGTCCGTGAAGATGTTTTTTGAAATGGTTGAAGAGGTATAATATATTTTTAATTCCAGTAGAGAAAGTCATGGTATGATGCACCTGTTCACATCTCTTCGGTTCTCAGGTTATCGAATGGGGACTCATTTGTTTGGACACCGCTTTAAAGTGATAGTTCACCAACAAGTCACTCATTTTCTACTCACCCTCATGTCGACTAAAGGTTGAGATTATTTATTGAGTTATGTTCTTTTTTAGAGTTGAGTTGAGTTTTAGACAAAAATGTTTGTTCATTTTAACGTAGCGCCTGGAGATCAGTTGTCTTCGTCTTCATATTTGTCTAAAATGATGCACTTAAAAACCCTCAAAATGAGTTTAAGTTGAATTTTGGTCAAACTATTCCTTTAAGTTTTCTGAAGAATGTTAGCAGGACTGCTTGCCTCTCAACCCCATTATGCATTCTCAAATCTAAAATGCCTTAAAGCACCAAAATGAAGTTGTTTAAACCAAATTAAAGATTAGACGCCTCCTGACACGGGTGACCCTAGAGCAAAAACGCAGAAGTTCTTGGAAAAAGTCAAGTGTCATGATCTAAAATAGGCCGAAGCAAGTGCAGGTGAGAGTAACCGGCAGACGACACATACAATATACACAAACAAAACATTTAATGAATAAAGAGTCCAAAACAATACAACCAAACTAAACAAAGAAAACTAGAGTCCAAAATCTCTAAAAGTCCAAAAAAAACCAAACGTCCACTGCACCAGGAAATAAAACAGGAAACAAATGAAAAAACGTGGAAACAGAAAAATAAACAAGGAGGTCAAAACACACACACAGTGATGGGTTCGGCAACACCGATGCGTCAAGCTCAGAAAGCAACACCCGATATCGGTGCGCATATCGCTTTAAGAAAGTCATGTGATCAATACCCGGACTGTATCGAACTGAAATTGATGCGCCAAACTGTGTTTATAAGGTAACGCATCTGTCAACGGGTGCGTCCGCCAAAAGGATCGCAGATCAATTGCGTTTCTATAGGAGAATTATAGAGCAACCATTTTTATCTTGAATCGGAAAATAAGGCATTTCTCCGTTCCTCTCAAAGTTTATGTTTGATCAATTTTAATTCAAAACTCATTTTAAAGTGAATCATAATTTATTATTATATTGTAATTTATTATTATAAATGTTGAATTTCTTTGACAGAATTGTCTTATTTAAATAAATCCACCTCCTCAAAGCTGAGGCATCTTTTCCATGTGAGCGTTTATTTTCCACAATGCAAGAAATTATTTTAAAAAAAGAGAAACCGATTTGATTTTAAAACTCTGAAAAACCTCCTTTTTTTAAATAAAAATCCCAGTCCACAAGAATCGTCATTCATAAAACATTCACTAACATATTCACAATAATGATACACCTTTTACATTTTTTACTGACTATATAAGAAATAAAAAAATATAAAAGAATACATTTCATTTGTAGTGTATTTTATATTATAAGAAATAATGAAAAGTGCCACAGAAGCAAGGGGTTTAAAAACAAGATACAGATACAGTAATGACAAAAATACGACTTGTCTATATTCTAGGTCATAAAATCGGTGTCACTACTGAACAACAACAAACTACAGCACTCGGGGGCAAAGAGGAGAGAAAAAAACAACTACAAACCCATGCAGGAAAACCTTTGAACGGGCACACAGGTCAGGACTGAAGTAGGGGTCTTGATTACTCATGAGGTCTACCTGTGTGCCATGACTTGACTGTTGGAGAAACAGGAAGGGAGGGAACAAAATAAAAGTGAAAACATAACAAAAAGATCTTTGATCATAATCATCCTAATAAACTCAATAAATAAAGTCTAAATGCATCCAGTCAATAAAGTCAAAACTTAACCAAACTTAACTTAAACAAACTTAACTAATCTCTCACACTGATGTCTCACCGGCAGAACATAAGTGTTAGAAAATGTACATTATTCTGATGATTAGTTTTTATACCGATATAGAGCTGTTTCACGGTGAAGTTGAAGATGTCCTATATTATGTTGGCCCCTGAACGCGTTGTCAGTGACAGCTGAGTGTTGCTGCTGCTGGGTATTTTTGGGTACCTTAATATTTTTGTACTAAAATAACTTTATGACACATAAACTTTATGACATGATGACACATCAACTTAAAACTAGTTGAATGACTCATATACCGTGACTTGAGGTGTTTTGTGTGATTTTTTTGGGGGGTGTATTACGGTACAAGAACAAAGTTGAAGTTATGTTATTTACAAAGCCATCATAAACATATCATAGTTCATTATCCACAATCTGATTCATTACCTCATCGGTATCCATCCTTCATACAGACAATGGAAGTCTGGAAACAGAAAATTCTGCTGTAACTGCTGCAAACCGGGACATGGCAACTTTTTTGACGTTTAGCGAGTGCTCATGGGAAATGTGGTCTACCATCGGACTAAACACTACCACTTTAGTCCACTGGCGTTGCTCGACTTCAAGTCGCATAGAGCTGCTTTAAAATTTGAATGTGTTCATTTCACGAGCCCTGGTTACCACAATTAGCCTTAGATTTTATGTACTAAAAGGTTTTGTTCTTACGAAACAACCATTCATCCGATAATAGGGATCGCTAGAAGTATAAAAGCGTGAAGTGACTGCTGTCTTCAACACTGACGCTAGCATCTCTTCCATGCCAGTTCCACGACCTCCTGTCCCAGAACACATCCCCGCTCAGTCAGCTGGACCCGTACACCAGTCGCTCCATGGATATGCTGCTTCCGCTGACTGAGTCGGACCGGAGAAGAAGAGGTGCCGATCAGGACTGTAGTGTGTCTTTGCGATCCTTCTGCGAGAGGCCGCGCTCTGTAGTAAGTACGGTTTTTGGTTGGTGTTTGTTTGAGTGTTCACTGTGACGGGTCCGTCGTCGAGATTGTTGTAGTGTTGAAAACTGAAGATAATGTAACTAGTAATAACTAGTGATGGGTCGATGAGGCGTCATGAAACAGTTGATGAGGTATCAGTGATACTGTATCTCCATTTTGATTTAAGTTTAAAAATAATTCCAGGTCGGTGCCAAAGATTATAAAGCAGAGACTGGAATCAAGTCTTTCAAAATAAAGGAGCAATCAGCAACTATGTGAAGTGTCTTTGATAGTTTCACAATTTCTTATTATTGTTTGGACAAGTATTTCTTTTGGCTTGTACACGGGTGTTGGCATTTCACTAGTAAAGCACTGTGGGGGGGTAGACATCCACCAAGCAGCTCTTTTATACCCAAATTGTGTTTTTACAACCAGTATTTTTATCCTATAATTGAAGCTTGTTTTTCATATAATGTTTTACTTTATTGAGATTGTTAAAAATGTAAGAAAACATCAGATTTCTCAAGTTGACATAGAGGTGGTTTATGGTTTATTATTTTAATTCATAATCTTTTTAATCGTAGTTCTAGGACAAACATGTTGAATAAATTATGTTGGCCTCTCAAAAACATGAAGCTTCATGAAGCATCATTTCACTCAAGCATTCTTCCAAGCAACCATGCTTTCCTCAAATGCAATACAACCCTACAGCTGTCTCTCAACAGAGAGCGACAAATCCTTCAAAATATTCCTGCCACCTTATCTATATGTGATGTTCGTAACATTTAGAATTACTTTGGGGGAAACTGCTCACATATTTAGTATCAGGAAAATATAAAGAAAACATCAGAGCGTTGATGGATGTACACCAGCAACCCCGACTGTCATAAGCAAAAGGAATATTTATCAGTCTCCTTAACACTCCGTGACATCCAGCGAACGTATTTGACTGTTGATTTATGAAATGGCTAACCCAGATTGACCTGTGCCAAACGGTGAATATTTATAAGATCAGATTGCAGATTGCTGACTCAGCAGACTCCCCACCCGGATGCTTCTAAAGACTTGTGATTAAATACATCAGCCTTTCCCATCACAGCGCTTTTCTTTTGGCCGAGACCCCCGAACAGCTTACTTAAACACCCGTGAAGTCTTGTGTAGAAGTTGGAGAGAAAAGCCAACTCAGACGAGGGACAACACATCAAGATAAGAAGTAGAGAAAAAGTCATTCATCTTCCTGAATCTTTGTAACCGATCCTCCAGGACCGACACAAAGACTCACGTTTGAACCTCCGGCCTCCGAGCCAATCGGCCACCTACGCCACGGTGTCGGCCTGGCATCACCAGCCCGAGAAGCTCATCCTGGACTCCTGCGGGTACGAAGCCACGGTGAGTATCCTTCGTCGCACATCTCCGCCGTGAGTCGGCATTGATCGACGATGTGGTTGCTGTTCCCCGCCAGTATCTAGGATCCATGATCATCAGGGATCTGCGAGGGATCGAGTCCACACAAGATGCCTGTGCTAAAATTAGGGCAAGTATACCAAAGTACTTTTTTCCTGGTGTCCACTGCTGTCCTATCAAGCTTATCTTTCACTCTAGATGCTACTCCACCCTGCCCACACTTTCTTCTTCACCTCCCCCGATTTCACTCCATTACCCCCAAATGGATGACCGTGAATACCTCCTGTCATCCCTTCTTCTCTCAGGCTTCTTTTCCACTTCCTGTTTGATCCCAAACATCATGGGATCTTATATCAGTTGCTCGTTTATAGCAAAAAACTTTTTTAATGCACAATCATTTTATGTGGCCTTCAGAAATTGAAAATTTCAATTCTCCAGGATGTTTTTTATCCTCCAAAATGTCATCAACTAATCTGGAAACTAGAAAGACAAAACTATCGAGATAGAGATATGTAAAAGAAAATGTCCAGTAAAAGTGTGTTCACACCAAACATGACAAGTTATTCATTTTCATGTAGAGTCAATGTAGACAGTTTTTGTTCAACAAACATTTGCTGTGAATCATGGGAGTGGACAATGTGACGAATTAGTGGCGTTCAAATGAAAAAAAATCCAAACTTCTATGCCAAGTCACGGCAATTCCTGGTTAGATAATGGGGCTACAAGCTGGCTGGACCGATTTAACATTTGGACTCTACACTGACCCACCCCCGGGAAAACTGACCTACTTTCAGAGCTGAGGCTTGTGAGACAGCAGACACCAGCGTTTGCCCGGGTCCTAGTTGAGCGATTAGTGGTGGCAACGTCTGAGTTAGAATCCACCAAGAATAAATGAAATATATTTTATAAAACGTTTGGACGTTTACATCCTGTTTAAGGAATTCTAGTTTTAGTCTGGCTTCCGCAAACATCACTCTATGGAGATATTATTAAGATTATTATACTATATTATATTATTAAGAAAGTTGTTTTAGAAGAACTGTTGTTTAGCTCCATTCAACCGTTAAGAAAGTTCCGAAGTTCCAGAATCTCCCCTTCCACTTTTCTCATGCAAGAGGCCACTTAAAATGATTAAATAATGATTTTTATGGATACTTTACTTCCCACAAGTGACTAAAACGGTAAATTTTGTGTTGCAGGAAGAATGGTTACTAATTAAACTAGTCTTTAAGTAAAAGTAATCATCATTTAGGACTTTTTACATCATCAAACATGTTTTTATTGAACTACTAAAGTTCGCTCTTTATCTTATTCGAGGAGAAATGTCTATGAACACATTCATGTCATTGGCGACAATAACAACACGGTTCTATTATCACTGCGGACGAGAACAGACACGAGCGTTGCATCACTTCCCTGCTGCACAATTATGTTAAACCATCTCCTAATCGTCGGCCTCATTTGCTACAGAAATCCAAGGACTCCAGAAAAGGTCCGGTTGTTATTCTCTCCATCACCTACCGAGGTGTCAAGTTCATCGATGCAGCCACAAAGGTAATGGCGGTCGCTGGCGATCGATCCGTCCATTCCCAACAATTCCACGCAATTGACTTTGCCCCGGCCATTAGCCGTCTATTTCCAGGCCCTCTCTTTTTCCTTCTCTCTCTTAATCGGTCGCTCTTCCCCCCGTCAGACCATCGTCGCCGAGCACGAGATCAGGAACATCTCCTGCGCCGCCCAGGACCCGGACGACCTCACCACGTTCGCGTACATCACCAAGGATCTGAAGAGCGGCCACCATTTCTGCCATGTTTTCAGCACCGTCGAAGTGGCAAGTGTCCTCGTGTCATCCCCGAAAACATCCAGTCTAATTTGATCCTCAACATTTCTCCACTAAATGATGACATTTCACACTTCTCCGTCCAACTAGGTCAACGCTACTGTCGTTACGACCGCTGTAATTCATATTTGAACTTTCCAGCTCCGACATAAACACACAGTAATGCATATACAATTTAAAATAATCTTCCTTAGGGTTATGATCCAAGATTCACTCGGAAATTCAAAACAACCGATTTGGCTGCGTGGTCTCCAGCCGGCTGATTAAATCCATTGATTGAAATTGGACCTTCGACTGCGAGGCATTTACACTTGCCGACGCAAATTAATTTCGCTTCATTGATTCTCTAAAGGTCAGAGAAAATGTTGGTCATTTCAAAGACGTTAAACCGAAGGAGTGACTGTTAACTGAAAGGGAAATAAAGGCAATTAATGGTGAACAAGCTGCGCTGAGGTTTTCTTACAACTGTTGTTTTATTAAATGTAATTTATTCGTTCTCTAAGGAGCATTTTTACTTCATTTTGTGAATACGTTCAGGTGCGTTCTTGACTTTTTCCAATGAGTAATAGATATCTGTGATGTGTTGATGAGGATTCATGAAACAGTTGATGAGGTATCATCAACGAGATGACAATAAAGACCACTAGATGGCACTGTTTGTTGTATAATCTTTGAGAGTG
Source organism: Callionymus lyra (assembly GCF_982586985.1). Lineage (NCBI taxonomy): Eukaryota > Metazoa > Chordata > Actinopteri > Syngnathiformes > Callionymidae > Callionymus > Callionymus lyra. The sequence goes on from NC_141827.1 coordinate 27,073,573, forward strand.
CCATCTAGTGGTCTTTCAAAATGAAGACACTGTATCATGATACCTCATCAACTGTTTCATGAAGCCTCGTCAAGCCATCAGTAATCACTGTAATGTAACCTTAAAGATATTTCTCAAACACCTTTTCACCAACTTTTCTTGAAAATGTAAAATAATAAATAAACAAAATAAAATGTTCTTTGTAAAGCTTTTTAAAAATATGAAAAATATAAAAACAATAAAAAGGGATAAAGACACAGAAGTCAGAATAAAGGTGCTATTTAAAAAAAAGTTCAATTCCAAATAATAGATTAAATTAGACAAATTGTAGCAAACTATCATTATTTGCTTTAGATTATTATTCAGACTTATTATTATTATTATTATCAAGAAAAATGTTTTCGAAGAAAATAGAAATTTCCGTGATGAACTTTGTTTTAATATTCTACGATGTCTACGATGATAAAAATGAACTTCATCAAAAGTCTTTTGAATCTCACAACACAAACCATTAGAATTCGGGCCACACTTAAGATATAACAGCAAACAGCAAATAACCAGCATGGCTAAAGTCAAACGTTGTCCTCGAACAGACGCAGACGTACGAGATCATCCTCACTCTGGGTCAGGCCTTCGAAGTGGCCTATCAGATGGCCGTCCAGGCCCGGGCGCGGCACTACGTCCCGCCTTCGCCTCTGGTCTCCGAGGTCATCGAGACCAAAACCAGCCGCCCGGTGTCTCAAGCGTGGAGCAGCATGCGGAGATCGGCAGTGAGTATCAGCCGAAAAAACAACCAAAAAAAAAAAATCTATGAAGAAACCGGTTGAGAACTTTCGACCCCACACTTTAACGACGACGCCCCTTATATCCTCGGTGGACCTTTGAGCAAGGCAGCATTTGTCAGAAAGAGATGAGTCATTGTTTAGCAGCCACTTCCATCCCTGTGAGTCACTGACATCACATTTGATCCGGCGAAGAAGCGATGGATGAATTGCTGCCTTGCTTTTAAGGCAGGTGTTGCCATCGCTCCCGGGAATCCTGCTGAGGTCCGTCGCTCAGAGCCCGGCGTCCCACCCCTCATCGATCCGGCTCGCGGCTTCAACGCCGGAGTGAGCCTCGGATGCGTTCGATGGCTTCTGTGATCGATGTCACCTGAGAGGAGAGAGGAGCACAAATCTCTTTGCTTTACGGCACAGCAGTAAAGATAATGTATGGAGTAATCGCGGCGCTGCATAATGAGTCGGCGGCTCCGAAGGATGAGAGTCATTTAACTCTTTTTTTTTTTTTATTGCTGCTCAGGAGCAGCCAAATGTTGTTGGTTTAAACAAGAACTCTGACAGTCAAACACTCCTTTTCAAGGCTCCCCAGCGAGCAGTAATGAGACGTCGCTCTCAAACTGTTAATGTACCGAACACAAACAGCTACGTTATTGACTTCCTGCGCCGACGGTAGCTTCCGATCTCTGCTGGCAGGAGGAAGGATCCTGCGGATTCTACTTCCTGTTACCACCTGATCCACTTTGAGAAACAGTGTTGGACGCACCATCGTGAGAGTGTCTCAGAAGGAAGAACCTGCTGAGTGAGAGTCATTATGTGAGGCTCAAAAGATTAGATTCAAAATTTAATTAAATGTTTACTCTTGACTTTTTCAAGGAAATAATAGTACAGAGAGTGTGGTAAGACTTTGTGGACTATGATGTTTGCTGATGATATGGTGACTTGTAGTGAGAGAACAGCGAATGTGGAGAGTCTCTGTGAAATATGATGTTTGCTGATGATATAGTGACTTGTAGTAAGAGTGCAGAGAATGTGGAGAGTCTCTGTTGACTATGATGTTTGCTGATTATATGGTGACTTGTAGTGAGAGTACAGAGAATGTGGAGAGTCTTTGTGGACTATGATGTTTGCTGATGATATGGTGACTTTTAGTAAGAGTACGGAGAATGTGGAGAGTCTGTAGACTATGATGTTTGCTGATGATATAGTGACTTGTAGTAGGAGTACAGAGAATGTGGAGAGTCTCTTCGGACTATGATGTTTGCTGATGATATAGTGACTTGTAGTGAGAGAACAGAGGATGTGGAGAGTCTCTGTGGACTATGATGTTGGCTGATGATATAGTGACTTGTAGCGAGAGAACAGCGAATATCGAGAGTCTCTATGAAATATGATGTTTGCTGATGATATAGTGACTTGTAGTGAGAGAACAGAGGATGTGGAGAGTCTCTGTGGACTATGATGTTTGCTGATGATATAGTGACTTGTAGCGAGAGAACAGCGAATATCGAGAGTCTCTATGAAATATGATGTTTGCTGATGATATAGTGACTTGTAGTGAGAGTACAGCGAATGTGGAAAGTCTCTGTGGACTATTATGTTTGCTGATGTTATGGTGACTTGTAGTGAGAAAACAGCGAATGTGGAGAGTCTCTGTTGACTATGATGTTTGCTGATGATGTGGTGACTTGCAGTAAGAGTACAGAGAATGTGGAGAGTCTGTAGACTATGATGTTTGCTGATGATATAGTGACTTGTAGTAGGAGTACAGAGAGTGTGGAGAGTCTCTGTGGACTATGATGTTTGCTGATGATATAGTGACTTGTAGTAGGAGTACAGAGAATGTGGAGAGTCTCTTCAGACTATGATGTTTGCTGATGATATAGTAACTTGTAGTGAGAGAACAGAGGATGTGAAGAGTCTCTGTGGACTATGATGTTTGCTGATGATATAGTGACTTTTTGTGAGAGAACAGCAAATATGGAGAGGAAATGGAGGAACCAGGAAAAAGAGACATAAGATGAAATAAGGATAATGTTGAATTAATTCTAAATGGTAAATAATTCTATCATAAATATTTTATGAGGAAGAGGTTTTGATAAATTTACTGTTTTTGCTCAACACTTTTCGTTAAAGTCATAGAAAAGGATCAGCTGTGGATGTTGTGTGAGGTGTTACTCAAACAGAAACATGAAGTAAACCGGCCCACTGGAGTTTCTGACCCACTTTCCGACACGTCAATCAAATCTTCCTTTTTACACTGACACTTGTTTCACAGTTTGATTTGTAACTGTGGCTTTTGTCAGTTCTGTTGAACATTATTCCCTCAGAGTTTCCTTTTATGGAGAGCAGGTTAAAGTAAGCAGTGAGGTTTAAACACAAATGGAATGCAGTCTATTAAACAATTTATTGAGTATGTTGCATCGTTTATAAACATGCAGAGCTTCTTGATATTGGACACGTTTGTAAAAGGTTTACAAACATTTCTAAAGCAGATTTATTCAGTAATAAATAAAAAAATGTAAACACCGAAAGAGAATTCACAATAGATCACAGACAGTTTCGGGAACCACCTCTATGGAACTAAATCAGTGCCATCAGAAAACTTGAGATAAATTTAATCATTATTATTTAAACATTTTTTCATTTTAAATGTTTTTTAGGCATTTAATATTTTTTTTAATAATAAATTCAATAAAATGTACTTTAAAAACTACTATTGAAAGATTGTATTTGTTTTTATTAAATAATTAAATTAAATAGTACGAATATATCAAGGGCGATTTTTTTTTTCTCCTTTTTTAGCCCTTGTGTCTCAGGGTCAAGGTGACCCAGAGGCCCAAAAACAAATGTGATAAAAAATTTTTTTACACATAGATTTTGAGATTTTTATTCCAACAATTCAAAAAGAAATGTTTTAAATTCAATATTTTTCAATTCATAATTTTCAATTCATTATAAAACCACGATTGGCTCCATCAAGTAGCTCGGTACTCTTCTGCTAATGTCTGTCGGCAACCATTGAATATTCCGATGGCACAGACATGTTTCCATGTTCACTCAGCATCCTGGCGTCACGGGTAGAGTGAAAAATGTGGCGAGGGGGGCGTGGCCATAAAAAAAACAGTTGGTTTCTATGCTTTTTTTAACATGTCTGTGTTCTTGTCTTCTTGGTCCTCCTGCTTCCCAGGGCGCACCTCTGCTCGAGTGCCGCTGCTGTCACTGTCACACGTGTACCACCCACCGTCCCTCCTTCCTCCCGTTGCACTCTGTTAGCCCCGGAGTCCAGGTCCTTCTCTTTTTCCTCTTTCTTCAGCCCGTCATCATCACATCTGACACCCCCCCCCCCCACCCCCCAAAGACCCTTTGTCCCCCTCCTTCCTCCCTCTATTTCTTTATCTACCTCTCTCTCTCTTCTTCATCTTTGTTTCGTTCCTCATCTCTCATGGTCATCCGAAGCATCTCGACTGGTGTGGTTGTTTGTCGCGGCCTGTGCTCGCCGAGGTCCGTTGGCGTAACCGGGGTGTTTATCCTCCTTGTAAACTAGATGGTTTTGATGGCTTTTGAGGGATTTTCTTCTCATCGGGGAGAATCGAGGGCGTCATTAACGGGACTAGCTAACTCATTGGCTGGTGTGTTGTCTTCTGGTGCTGCGTCTGTGTTCCTCCATGTTGTGGAATCGTCTGTGATGTCATGATCACCGGACTCTTCCTCTGATCCACATGCACGTGTGCGACATGAGGACTTGTCAGTTGTTTTTTTAGTTTTTTTTGGCGAAATATGGCCTTCCGACGCCGCCCGTCTCACGACCCTGCTCTCGTCCCTCCTTCCTCCCCTACCTCCCCCCCCTCCCCCCCGGCAGATGGACCCCCTGGAGATGGACGCCGACATGCACTCCCTGGGCGGCAGCACCACCTGGCTCTTGGACCACCGGGACCCCAACAGACGCCCCGTCAGCACCAAGTATGAGACCACCATATTCTGAGGCCCGAAACCCTCCAGGCGCCCCAGAAAACCTCCCGCACATCCTTGCATCTCCAGCTCACACCAGTGAACATTCGAGCCCCGTGCCTTCTCACTGTGATGGTATCGCCACCCTCAGGGCCGCCCGCATCCCTCCTCTGACCCCCCTCCCGTTCGGAGACGCACCCCACCTTCACCCCGACAACCACGGCTCTCCCGCACCAACCCCGGCAGCCTCCCTCGGTACAGAGACCTGGAGCGGAGCCTTCTTGACTGATGGGTTGTTTTCGCTGGCCCTGCTCTTTCAACCAAACTGCCTCTTCCTCGTGATCCTCCTCTTCCTCTTGACAACTTGCATCTGCCTCCAACCCCTTGAAACTTGGTCCCCGAGGCTGCTTTTTTCTTTTTTTTCTTCATCCTCTTTAGGCCTTTCAACGCATCTACGCAGGCACAAGACTTCTTTCTCATGTTGGTCGTATTTTTACATTCAAGCCCAAAACCAACACTACATGACTTTCAAGCCGCAACAGAGAAATTATATTTTTCAGAATCATTTTCGTGGTTTATAGTCCAGAATTCAAATAATTTCTCTTGCGATTATTAATTACGATTAATCGCATGTTCTGCGAGAAGTCAATGGCGTCCATTTTTAATCGTGAAACTGAAAGTTTGAATAATTAATTTGTTTGAAAAGAACTATAACTGTAAAACATAGTTATAGACCATCATTTTCCTCCTATGCGATTAATTAATCACGATTAATCACATGTTCTGAAAGTTTGCCTAAGAAGTCAATGGGGTCAATGTTTAATCATGAAACTAAAAGTTTGAATAATGAATTTGTTTGAAAATAACTATAACTGTAAAACATAGTTATAGACCATCATTTTCCTTCTATGCCAATTATTTATCACGATTGATCACCAAATATGTGTTTTAAATCGTTTTTTTGTTAATAATGTTAGAATTAATTTGCATAAAAGTAAAGAGACTATTTCCTCCAAAGTCAATACTTAATCATGGAAGTTTAGTTTTTAATCATTAATTAGTTTGAGATTAACTTTAGTCTATTCATCTTGAAAAATGTCCAAAACTTTACAGCAGCTTAATGTGAGATAAATTAAGAATTTAAAATCCACGATTAATTCATCTGAATTAATCTCATTATTAATCAAGAAACTATTGGTTTCAACTTATTTATTATTTTCAGATCATTTTAATTGGATTAATCTATTTAATTATTAAAACAATAATAAATCAGGGAAACTCAGAAATGGTTCAGTAGTGAATACATTTACAATTACAATTTTGGATTAACGCGGGAGTTCTGTTGTAGAGCGTGATGGGTAAATTTGATTTTCTAAAATCTTAATCGTCTAAGAACCTTCTGACCTTCTCCTTTGACCTGTGGAGGAGTTCGACCTTCTCTGTCTCGGTCGGAAACTTTTGAAACGAATCGAGAGTTTTCCTCGAAATGTCCAACGCAACGAGCTGTCGTTTTTGTGACGCGAGCTTGAAAGTCATTTTTGTTATATCTTCAACATTTTGTTTCCCCCTTTGAGACAGATTTGTTTCTTCTTCTTCTTCTTCTTCTTCTTCTTCTTCTCCACCTGTAGCCTGTCCTGTCTCACCAGACATCTACCACTGTGAGGAGCCGCCACTTTGCTTAGCCCCGGGAACGAGACGGGAAGTCCACCAATCACAGAGCAGCGACCTTTACTTTGACGCATTTGTACAAAAGACACGGTCTGATAAAAAAAAAAAGACCATCACTGATGTCTCGACCAAGAACTTGACCCCCCCCCACAAACACACTATTATACACACACGACACCACAAAGAACAAAAGCCTTACTTTATCAGTTCCTGTACCCCCCGTCCCCCTGTCCCGTCCCCCACCCCGAGCACCACAATCGAATGCACGACCCCCCTGCCCTCGTGACCCCCCCGGTGTAGAACATGTGGAGTCGACCTGGAGACTTGACTGGACGTTGTTGTACTTTTACGATGGTGCAGTTTCTGCCCTCTCTGGCCTTGTACTGCCCTGTGCCTCTCAGCATCCACGGTAGCACAGAGAGACTGAAAAAAAAATCACATATTTGCTTCTTGTCAATTAAAAAAAGAAACGAAAAAAAAAAAAAAGAAAGACACTGTGTTTAAGTCACGGCACTTTTCCCTTTGAGCTCCCTCGTTCTTTCTTTTTCTTACATTTTCTGATACTGTCTTTCATAGACCGAGGGGTGGGGGGGCGGAAGGGTGGTGGGAATAAAGGGGGCGATCAATCGTGTTGGAAAAATATATATATTTTAGGATTTTCTCGAGGCCACATTTCACAGCGATGTTAAGGATTTTAACTCCAGCAAAAGTGTGTCGCAGGAAGACGTGAGGAATTATCTGATGCCCCCCCCCTCACCCTCTCCGAACGACTTGCACTGTGAGTGGAAACCGCTTGTTGTGGGGTCACTATCTGACCAGTGTGTGCTTGTGTGTGTGTCTCTTCGTGCGTCCTCACGGGCGACTGTTACATCACACGCTGTCCTTCGTTTCCTGTGAGTCCTGAGGTAGCGTCGCAGACGTTCCCCGGAAAGTCAGTGTTTTTTTGAGATTGTGTGTCTTTTCCTGTCGAACCGTTAGCTTCCACTGACGCCGCATGTTTGTGTTTGGATGCACTCTTGGCCCCTGAGCAGTCGTGTTTGTTGCTGTCGCAGTCGTCGCCTCTGCTTTTTATTTCATGTTCCACGCTGCTGCCACTGGTGCGGTGGCTCCATCTCCATTTTTTGCCACGTTTTCCATCCATCTTGTGCGAGCGAATGCGTCGCCATGAGGTCGATTCTTGAATGAGCAGCTGGAGGTGGGAGACCGATGACTGACTCCTGAGAAAGAGCGACATTTAAAAAAAATGAACACTGGTTTGAACAAAATCTTGTTTTTTATCTCTTGAAAAAAATACTTTTAAAACTCCAGACACAGTTTTAAAAGTGTGTAAAGCAGGAGAAACTATATGTTAGAGTTTAAAAAAAAGGTTTGCCAGACCCTTACATCAACATTAAACCTGCCCTTCTAGGTAGAATAAAGGTTGTTTTTTTTTTATCCCAAACAAATAAAAAATAATAATAATTGGAAAAAGACATGGAAAGCTATCAAGACGCAAAAATTATCGTGCCAAAAATTATTTTAGAAGTTCAAGTTGAGGGCCGAAAAAAAAGGTATACTTATGTAATGTTTATTTTCATCTATTGAGGCTCAATTTATCTTAATTATTATCTTATTTAGTCTCTTTTACTGAACAAATTAAAATGTGTTTCTAACATCCATAAAGTCTCTTCAAACATCTTTGAAGGTCACCATATTAACGCAAACGTTCATCTACTTTGTTTTCGGCAAAATAAATATTTCAGATTGAAACATAAATGAACAAGTTATATTTTATATTGAGATGATGAGTTAATATCAGGATATATTTCATGTATTTTGAGACCTAGCAGCATCAATTTGTATTTTATTCACGCTTTTTTTTTTACATCTAATGGGACACACTATCATATAAAACAAGATTTTGACAACTTTAATTAAATGATTTACGACAGAATTACAGTCTCTTTAATGTTCAAGTCTATATTTAATTAAACATTTGGTTTTATAATTAATATAATAGATTAATCTTGGAGGGTAAAAACCCATAAATATGGTCAATACTTTCTTTTTATAGCTGTTTAAGAATTTGGAAAAATAAAGTGAATCAATTGCAGTTAAATTCTTTTTTGAAGGAACCACAGGTTTCAATTGATTTATTGGTTTGGATGAGATGAATTGAAATCTAATCATTTACATTACTGTACAAAAGTAAGTAAGTAAGTAAGTAATATTTATTTATATAGCGCTTTTCGAGACCAGGGTCACAAAGCGCTTTAACAATCAAAACAATACTCAAAACAGTACATACTTCAAAGATCAAGACAACACCGAGAACAACACAGGAGTTTGAGAAATTCAAGGAAAAGCCTGAACAAATAGAAACGTCTTAAGATGTTTCTTAAAGGAGTCAGTAGATCCATCAAGCGCAAAGAGAGAGGAAGATTGTTCCAAAGCTTAGGAGCAACAGCCTGAAAAAGTCATTCATTCATTGAGAAAAGTTAAATGAACACCCCCCTGTGACCAAATACACATTTTAAATAAAAAATAAAACCAATTTTAATTGATCTCAATGATTATAGCTTGGATTAAATACATAAAATATCACAATAAAATGTTTGTTTTTCAAAAATTGAGATGCAGTTTTAAAATATTATAATAATAATAATTTTAAAGAAAATATTTGACATTATTTTCTGATTTAAATCAATTTGGATTAAAAAAAAATACAATTTTGTTTAAACTGGTCCTCAAAAGGTAAAAAAATATCTCAAGAGATTTGATAAAAACATGTTCAATAATTAGTAAAAAAAAAACTGTCAAGAATGTCCCGGATCAGTCCCGAGACTCCCACCTCAGAGCAGTGTGGGTGGCATCATGATATGATGATGATGATGATGATGATGATGATGATGATGATGATGATGATGATGATGAAGATGATGATGATGAAGAGTGCATGAGTCCCGCCTGGTAACGTTGGTGTTCTCCTTGTGTAGCTCGCCCCGGCCTTCAAGTTCCCGGACACCAAGCTGTGAGTTGAAGGGGATCGGCCGGTGTGTGTTTGAGTTAGTGAGCGGGGAGGTAGAGAGGTAAGCCAGGAGCAGGGACCCTCGGCTTCTCTGACATTTAGGACTCACGGTTGCCCACCCCACACTCCGCCCTCACACCCACCTCCTCTCGACTCCTCGCTGCCCCCCTCGACTCCCCCCGATCCGACCCTGACACGCAGGAAAAGGTCCAACATCTTTGGCTAAACTGCATCTGTGCATCTTCTGAAAGGTCAGCCAGATTGTGTTCTGATCCTGTCGTGCAGGAGAAGCTCTGCAGGACTGAAGAAGACTGGTGCTGGGCGGCAGAGCGTTATGATCACTATTATCATATCATTACTTGAACCTTTTCACGTTAAACATTAAAAAAGAGAATCTGAAATGTTGATTTACGAGCTCACAGTTAAACATTCCGTTTATTTTAAGTCAAGGTCAAGGTGACCCGAAGGCCACAAAACACCTCGACCCAGAAGAAACAAAAGGGATACCACAAATGTATTTGTTCTGGGGGCTTCGGGGGAACATTGACCGTCAGATAACACGACTAATAAAAAAAATAAAATTTTAGAAATATTAAGCAAAACATTTCTCTCTTATAATAACATTTTGTTGAGCGTCTTTTTTGAAGTTGTAACAACTATAAAATGAAATATTTATTATCGTTAGAATGATTGACTTACTTTATTTACACCCAAAAAGCACCAACACATATATACTTTAAATATTATTGTTCAAAATAAAGAATATACAAATAAAAAAAAATCATGATCTTGATTAGAAAATTACTTACTTTAAAATTTAAATTATTTTAAAATTGTTTTTGTTTTTTAACGCAGTATTTGACTATTATAAATTCAGTACCATCATATGTTTTTAAATCTCAAGAATTAAAGAAAAACAATCAGTGTTAAGTCTTTAAAAACATATTTTAAATTCCCTCTGAAGCTTAAAAGATTATTTTTACTAAGTTTTCTCTTTCCTCAGTTTAAAATGTTAAGAAATTAAATAGGATTTTTTTTTTCATATCTTTCATAAATGTACTTGTTTTCACAGTAAAACATTTTAAATAATGTTGTTAGTTGCAGTACAATGTGGACAAACAAAATCAAAATGATTTACCTAAAATCTTCCCGGAGTTTCTATTACTATTTTTGCAGAAGATGACTGTGGTACTAAGATTTAAAAATAAAAAGAAACTAAAGTAAAAAAAAATTAAAACAACTTAAATTATTGCTATTTCCTGCATGAAGAAAATTCCTGTAGTGCCTCATTTTCTGTTTCCAGTTTATGTTCAATGATAATTTTTCAAAATAAAAGTCTTGAGTTTGCTGCCCGGCACCGGCATCGCTGCTGATTCAGGTCCACAGTAGAGCATGAGGGAACAGGAGGGGCTGGACTGAGGAGAAAATGTATCACATTAAAATAAAAAAAATCCAGAGAAAAACAACAAGAACCTGTACCGACATCCTTCAGCCATGTTTGTGGACGGAGTTTGGTTTGTTTGATGAAAATGTGACCATGTTTAAACTGACAAAGCAATATTATATAAGTGACATTAAATTAATACAATAAGACCAAACTCCATTTTTCTCTTCTTCTCATCGAAAGGAAAGTTTTTTTTTTACAACGTGGTGAGTATTTTGTCGTGCAAGTACTTTAATCTGCCATTTTATTATGACCGCCTCTGTGATATTTGATGGAGCAGTTAAAGAAAACCACACGAGGCAGTTTCCAAAGCATAAACAACATTTTTATGTATTTGTCGACGCAGTAAACGTTCAATAAAACACAAATACACGCATATGCATTCACCCAAACATGTTTTCATTTTACCGTTACATACAGAGGAAAATAAAAATATTTAAAGGAAGTATTATCGTTTAATATTATGAGTAAGTAACAACATTTACTGTGTTACTTAGCAAATACTTTTGGGGATATTTGTAAATCAAAGGACGATAGTTAAAGTTAATATTTTGATAAAGTATTTCATGAATATAAGAACACTAATACTGATCCACCTCAAACTTAAATCTATGATTGTCATCAAAATATATACATGTATAGTTAGTATAGTTAGTAAATACTATACTAAAAACTATTTTATATTCAGCTCATCAGAAAAATAATCAGAATTTTCCCTTTAAAAAGTGAGGTACACAAGTGCATTATTTACAAGTATTCCCAGCTTTTCTTTGGTTTCATCAAACCCACGGTTGTGTATTCGGGGGTTCAGCAGGTCACAGAGGGTCTCAATTTAAATTGAAACAGACGAGTGGAAGGATGTTTTCAAGGTCGCTCGATGGATTATTAATGTCTGAGTAGAACCCGGAGTCGCTTCAGCGCGGGTCGGCGGCGGGAAACACGAGCCTCCTGAGGAAGCCTGCGTAGATCGGGCCGAAGACGGAGCAGTTGAAGTGGACGATCCTCCTGAAGGTGTCTCCCAGCTCCAGCAGGTCCTCGCTCACCAGCCTGAGGGACTCGGGCACCTCTGGGACCCTCTGACCTGGGCCGCCCTCGAGCAAGGCCTTGATGAAACCCTGGACTCTCTCTCCTGTGGAAGAATGTCAAACCTATTTATTCTAAATGTTTTTTTTTTGCTCTTTATTGACTTAAACAAGTGAGTAAATGTACCTTAAGAAGGTTAAATAAATATTTTGTTACAGAATATACATTACAGAATGAAATATTATCAATAAAATACAATCATACCATAACATAACATTAACATACTGTAACTAATTAAAAAATGTAACACATTACATATAAAGCAGGAAGAATAAACTATTTAAAATCAACATTTAACATGATTTTTTTAAATCATGTTTTTAATGGAACTCACCAACGAGGCTGCGCACGGGATTGTCCGTCTTCCACAGCTCAGATATTTGTCCACTCAGCACCTCTTTTTTTTTTTAAATGAGCCGTAACATTATGACCACATATTTCTGCTGATCTTCTCTGCTATCATTTGAGTTTAAAGGGATGTTTTGTGTCGAATCCATAAACAGGAAATAATCTTTGTTTATTGTAACGAGCTCCTGCCGCTGTTCTCTGATTGGTCGGTCGCCGGTGTTTGATTCCACCACATTGACAGCGAAGATTCGCTGCGAATGAGTCACGAGGTGTTGCTCCAGATTCCTGGACCGACGCTGACGTGGCCTCAGAAAGAATGAGGTTAGCTCGATGCGCTCTGACAAGTTTGGTTTCCCGCTGTCGCCTCCACTCGGCGCCGACCCCCGGTTTTTTCGATACCTGCTCCTCCTGACAGCCGAGCCCGTCCGTCAGCGGCGGCTCCTCTTACCTCCCGTGACGACCCTCCAGCAAGGCGACGACAGTTTGCCGCGAGCGAGCTACGAATCCCCGGGGGCAGGCGAGGCCCGGCGTCCCGCGGGCCATGATCAGAACCAACGCCTCCAGGGTCAGCAGGTGCAGCCGAGCGCCGAGTGCGTCCAGGCGAGCCCGGTCCATCATCAGCGCCTGCAGCAGAGGTCACGGTGACGTCGTGAGATTCGTTTAGCGGCTCCATTTCTCGGTCGGACCTCGGGGTACTTCTTGACTTGTGGGTCCCAGAACAGCAGGCGCTTGTAGGCCCGGTTCAGGATGGAGGTGGCACTCGAGGAGGAGGAGGAAGGAGATGACGCCTCCTCAGATGCCGCGGCTTCTAACCAGGACCAGGTCCAGTCCAGAGCAGCTGCACACAGATAAACAGATGAACTCCAAGAGCACTCAAACCTTCGCCAAGTATTTAAACTGTATTTTATGAGTAAGTAAATATTGAGACACTTAAATATCGCAATATTTTTTTCAATATCCAAAAACACTATTCGTTTTTATTTCATATTTAATTTTTTTAACCATATTTATTCTATCTGTATATTTCAAGTAAACATTTCAATCTTTTTGATTTACAATAAACAAATATTCACAGCTTTTGTTAATTTTCATGTTACAATTAAACTTCTACTCTAGCAGTAATTATGTCCTAGCTGTTCAATGAAAACATTGAAATCAATAAAGTTTTACCTTACCTTAAATATCGATACACATGAATTTCTGGATTTTTTGTCATTTATTTTTCACCATAGTTCTTTTACCGTTTATTTCTCTTTTGAAGTGTGAATAAAATAAAACAATTCCAATATTTATTTACAATATTCACGGCTTTTGTTCATCGTTTTGTTGCAATTAAACTTCTAGCCACCAGATGGCAGCAGTTATTACGTCCAACGCAACTATAGGAGCGATGAATTCCTGCGAGAATCCGATACAGTCGACTCCAGCAGCTTTTAAAGCTGATGTTTGGACATATTTTGGTTTCAAAACAAAATGAAAGCAGTTACGACTTCGTCAAGTCATGTGGTCTGTAAAATTCTGCAACACCAGAGTCAAGTACTCGACAATACTACAAATATCAAGTCAAGTGTCAACAGGTTGGACAGATTGATCAGAAAGGCTGGCTCTGTGGTCGGAAAGAAGCTGAACTCACTGGTGACAGTTGCAGAAAGGAGATCATTGAACAAACTACTGTCCATCATGGATGATGACAGTCATCCTCTGAACACTGTCATCAGTGAGCAGAGAAGCAGAATGAGTGCACGAATGCTCCTACCCAGGTGCAAAACAAATAGACTCAGGGACTCATTCATTCCTCGGGCTATTAAATTGTACAATTCTGAGTTCGGGGGCAGGAGTGGAGTGAGAGTATCTGGATGTTCTGTTCTATGTTAGTCTTTGTATCCTTTGTCTTTGTTGTTTTTCTTTGATCTATGTTCTTTGTCTTTATCTTTAGACTTAGATTGTGTCATCTTGTTCTTTCTCTTTGTTCTTGTTCTTATTTAATTTTTTATGAAAAATTGCTGTATTTGCTGTGGCTAATTGGAAAAAAATTATTTCCCGTAGGAGACCTCCTGAGGGATCAATAAAGTTCTACCTAAACCTAAACCTAACGCAGGGATAGTATGAATTAATTGTAAATTAAGCTTGACAAATTAAAATAATCCAAAACATATTAAAAGGTTAATGCTTTTAATTTGAAAGTTCAGTGAAATTCTGATTGGTTGATATTGTTTGGTGCCTTTCGTGATTGGCTAGATTGAGGCAAAAAATAAAATAAAGTTTATTTAGATTATGAAAATAAATATAGAGAATTAAATGGGTTAATATAAGTGTGAGAAAAGTCAAGTATGGCATGAGAAAGGGGTCAAACAGCTCAATGTATAAGCCCAACAACTGAAGATAAAACAAAATGGCCGCCTCTAACCATGATGAGGCGTTGAAAGTAATTGCTGATGACGTCACTATTGTGACGCCCCCGGCGCACTTCTGTCACGTCAGGGTCCCTGTCCCCTGTCCTCTCTCCAGTGAGCGAGGTCAGGGGTCACGTAAAAATCTGTTGACTCACACTCTTGACCTCCTGCAGCAACACGACGGCGTATTCATAGTTGGGAGGTTCGCTGTCCAGCTGCTCGCCGAGGACGTCCCAGAATGTCCGCTGGACTATCTCTGTCACCCGGCCCTGCAAGCTGCACCGGCCAAACACAAACACTGTCAAGACCGATCCGACGCTGCCGGGGGTCGCTTTGGAAAAAAACAACAAGTTGAATTTCATTTTCTTATTTGCCTTTCTTTCGGGGGGCTGCTGGGCGTCAACAGGAAGTCGCGGTTCATCACAATCTCGTGAGCGAGACTGAGGTTGGACACGCAGTTCTGGAGCTCCGTCAGTGACCTGGTTGGAGGACCTGACACACACACACACACAAAGGTTGACCCCTGAACTTTCATGAAAACATGCAAAATGGAAACAATCGGTGTAAAAACGTGATTCATCCAAAAAAAACCACAACATGTTGGAGGAAAAAATGCGTAATTTCATAGTAAAAACATTTATGATGAATAAAGTAAAATAAATTAAAAAAAAAGTCACAATAAAAAGTAAAATATTATTAACATTTTACGTCTTGAAAAATATTCAACATAATTTCTTCTTTCAAAAATAAACAAGCACAACTTGCTGAACAGAATTCTCATAAAAACGACTCTTAAAAACAAATACAAACGTTTTTGCTTTATTTGTTATTCTTTTTTATTCACTTTTTGAATAAGCCCAAAAAGTACAAAATTAAACGGGTATTTTTCGTATTTTTCTCTCACTTTTTAAATTATTGTATTTGTAAAAAAAATAAATGAATGTTGTTTTACAAAAATAAAATAATCTAAAAGAAACACAGAAAAAAAACTTAAAGCCGTTAGAAAAGTTTTTTAAATCTGACCAAAAAAAATAGTTTGAAGGCATGTTCAGGTAACTTAAAATGTAAGTTTAATTTAAAAATGTAAAAGTCCTGCTAAAAGTGTTAAGTAAAATAGTCACATTCTTAAGAACTGTGTAATAAAAACGCTTTACATTTGCAGACAAAGTTGTAAAGACTTACCTTTAAGATGTTTTAGACGAAATCCTGTGACAAACTAACTCTTTAGAATAAAATGCTAATATTGTTTCGGTTCATTTGCACGTGCCACGGTTTAAACCGGGACAAACCATTCCTACATCTGCGATAGGGGGGGGTTTCAATGTCGATAAAACATAATTTAACACTCCAAAACTCTTAAAGCATAAAACTTTAATATTATGTATATAGAATATCCGTTTTTCACTTTGAATTTTCGTATTCAAAATAGTTCCTCTTGAAAATGGCAGTTTAAAAAAATGGTTCGGTCCGCACTCAAATGTAAACACGAAGCCTTGTGACGTTCAAAGACGTTACTGGACGACTAGTATTTGTGTTTGAATGAGATCATACTTTGAGACTGAGAATGAATGGTTGATAGTTCACATGAGAACACACAAGACAAGCTTTCATTCTTATTAAATAGCTTCTTTTTAAACCCTCCAGTACCTTTGTTTTGCTTCTTAGAGATGTGAGTGATTGACAGATACATCAATTATCCCAGCAGGAGGTTAGATCTTCTCCTCACATGTTCTGAGGCTAAATTTGTATTTGTCCTCTGCGGGAGAGAAATAAAATCAATATTTTGACAGGAGACACTTATTCCCCGCCAACCACGGATGACCCAGCATGCAACTGTCAATTCTGAAAGTAAGAATATTTGACTTCTATCTGTCTTCAAGTTCAACTCATTCAAATGGTAAACAAGCAGTTGGAATAGAAAAATAAGAGTCAAACTTCCAAATGTATATTGCAAGTTATTTATACATCGTTGCAAAAAAGCTGCGTAACAAAGTTTTCTGATAAATACAAGACATGGTTTACAAAAAAAAGCCGGTCACAGCCACAAAACGCATTAGAAAAACATAAAATATTTATACATTTTGCATATTTCAAAAATATTCAACATCACTTCTTCTATCAAATATAAAAAAAGCATAACTTAGAAAACACAAATGACACTTTTTCAGCCGCTTATTTACAAATGCAAGTGGGAGACTTGCAAAAAACGGACAAAAACAGGTGTAACATTGAATCCTTGAAGGCAACGATAGTGGCAGGAAACGCCAGCTTTTAGTGCGGTTTCTTACGAAGAACGTAACAGGGAGGTTATTAGGTGTGTTACAAATTGTGCGTCGAGAGAGTTTGTCTCGCTTATGACAACCAGTAGATTTTTCCAAAATCATGTCGAAAAACTTTGAAATGAAGGGGCTCAACTCCTCTTGATAGAGGAAATCAAAGTAAAGGGTTTGTTGTCAAAGAATATTGAGAATTTAGAAGTGAGTGAGACATCTCTTTGGGGGGAGGGTGGGGTTCACCATCTTGATTCTTTTGTTTTGTCCTTTCCCTTGAATCATCAAAGGTAAAAAGCCATTTGTGGTGTCAAATTATATATTTTTATTAAGGATTTTCCTTAAATTCCGTTCAGAACCAGCAGTCAGTCGGGGAAATTTGTAAGACAACGAAGAGGAAACGAGGAGAAATGAAAGAACGGTTGAAAATAACCGCACAAAGAAGGATTTACGACTCGTTCCATTCATGTTTCTGTGCTTCCGACTGTGATGTCACACTTGGATCTGAGCCACAAGTCTAGGGAACGACGTGGATTTATTGCCGAATCCGTGTGATGATTTTTTTTTTAGTGAGAAGACGGCGAGTGTCCAAACAAAACAGACCCTCGGGCTCCATCTCAGACAGAATTTGTTTGATCACAGAGAGACTACATTCACTCTCATACAAACAAACACACACTCGCCTGTAAACACCTCATGTAAACATTTTCTTATTTATTGTTGGCAAATGATTTCCGAGCTGCCACTAATCGACTGCCGACGTGCTCCTTCAGTGTTTCCTGCTATGAGTCCTTGAGCATGTTGATGCGTGCGAAGATCTTAAGTGCTGGTCCCAGTTTAATGTTCATGGTGCTCATCAGGTGGTCCTCCTTCAGCAGCAGCAGCGCCTGTCCGTCGATCTCCTGCGAGCGGAACTCGTCCGCGATCTCCTGACAACCTGCGGCGTCAGAGACACAATCAAACAACACGCTCCGGTGTTCTGGAAGTCTTGTCGTGCACCGACCTGGCAGCGAGCAGATGAACTCGTACACTTGCTCTACGTTCCACCTGGTGGGGTCGCCGCCGGACAGGCGCTGACAGGCGGCGTCTCTCGGCGTGCGGTCCTCGTGATCCGAGGTCCGGCTCTGCTGCCGGTGGACTTGGGGCTGCACGGGCGTCGGCGCCGGGGGTCCAGAACTGGCCGCCGAGGCGGGGGACTGAGGCTCCTCGTAGCTGGACATGTCGGAACACGGACTGGACTCTTCTTGGCTTGGCTGCGACAGGTGAGGAGAAGACACAGAGCCGCTCGCCGTCTGCAGGAGCAGAGAGAGTTTCTGCACACACCAGGTACACAGTGATGAGAAAGAAAACTAAATCAAACTAAAAGAGCACATTTGACCTCAAGGTTAATTCTACGTGGATGATGCAGTCTGGAAGGGTGAGATGACAAATTCACTGAGAGGGAGTGAGGGACGAAGTAGTGTTTCAGTATTAGTGGGAAACGGGTTGATTAAGGTATAAAATGATTTTAAAAATGGACTTTATTTAAGGCTATTTAATAGGGGTGTGAGGGAGGGAGGTTTGACGAATCATCCGTTACCTGCTTCTTGGACTCCAGGCTCGGCCGGCCCGGGCCTCTTCGGTGCCAGCGTTTGGTTGGTTGGCTTCTGTCTGGACGGAAAATAGAAAGACGCTTCGTGCAGCTCAGACTGTACCTACGATGTCGAAGAAGAAGCTGTGTTGATGCGCTTTTCATTTTAAAACATCTCTTGTACGAAATCCAAAAGGGTTTTACCTCTTTGCACAAACCACCGAGCAGAATCTTTTCGAGCCCTTAAACGTGTAGGCAAAGTCCACCCAGCCGCAATATTCACAGGTCAGTTTAGGTTCCTGCTCGTTCTCTGGAGGAGAGTTTACTTTAGTTTCGAAGAGTTAAAACCTCAACTCGCGAGCTTCTCACCTGGCGGGTTCAGCTCGTCCGGCTCGGAGTCGGAGTTCGCTGCGTTGCTGACGGGGGTTTTGTCGGGATCTGAAGAGAGCTGGTCCAGCTTCCTCGGGCTGTCGATGAGGACCGGCAGACGCTCCACCTGGTGACGGATGACAACTTTCACAGTGATGAAGGAATCATTACACAACACTTAAATGTCCCCACTGTGAAGAATAAAGCAATATCTTATGTTTATACAAGCTTCTTTAAAAACTTGTTTATTCAAGTAAAAATTATATTAAAAAAATGGAATACATTTCTAATAATTTAACAAGTGAAATTAATTGAACATGTTCTTTAGTATTTAGATAGTTATTAATAACTACTGCTCGGAAATTGCTGTTTTACTTAGAAACACGATGCATTTACAAAAGACGTCCAGCAGGTGGCAGTGCGTTCTACGGACTTCACACTGCGCTAAACTGACCTTTGAGTTACATTGTGAAACCCGTTTTCCCAAACATACCCTTTTTTTTTATTATTTTCATATTAAAACATTATTTAGTTTTATTCTGGCGTTTGAATTTTAACGCTTATGTATTATTTATGTCCGTTACTTCCTGCTCACTGAGCCACACGTCGGTCACATGATAAGGGTGGGCGCGACACTCACACACACAGGAAACGGCTCGGCCCCCTCCTGGATGACGAAGCCCTCGATGACGTGGGTGAGGACCTGAGGTTTGACGATGGCCTGCGGCGGCTTGTTCTCTCCGTTCTGAGGCGTGCTTCCCGTCGTTTTAGGAGCGTCGCCCTCGGTTCCTGAGGTCATGGCGGGAGGCGGCGTCCTCGCAGCAGCAGCAGCAGCAACAACAGGTCTCTTGGTGGTCGCAACTCCTGTTCAAAGAATGGAAACAGTTCAATCAGAGGCTGACCAGGAAGTGTTTTTATAAATGACTTGAATGTCCTGTAACTTCACCATGTGTCTTAAGGATGTAAGATGGTTTTTTCACTTTTTATAGACCGGATAAATAAATTATTCTCAGCTATTATTTAGGCAGGATTTAGCAAGAAATTAATAGATTGTAGTTTATTCATCTCTCAAATGTTTTATTCTCTTGACAGCACAACTTGCATCTTGTTCAAAGATCAACCTCAGATAAACCATGCGATCATGCCATAAACATGTTCAACTATCAATATTAAAATTTATTTTTAAATGTACGTGTCGCCGTTTCTCTTTGTAATTTGTCAGGAAATCAAGTTTAAGATGATTATTTGTATACGAGACATCTAAAGATCAAGTAGAGAAAATACAAAGTTAGTAAATACAAAAATACCTCAACAGTAGCAAGAGTAGAAGAAAATGTTTTTCCCCCTCAAAGGAGATTTCCAATTTCCGATCAATAAAGTTATTGTTTTTCTAGCTCTATATTTCTATTTCAATCTACACCTAATGTTTTAATCAGACAAAAATCTAGACTGAGTATGAACATTAAAAACCTCATTGGACCCAATATGATGTTTTTAGATGTTAAACAGAGGAATCTTCATAAAACCATCATTAATTAATTTTATTTTGGAATCCTACATCAACCAAAATCAAGAAATGAAATGGAGTTTATCGTACCATTTTAATATTAACCACACGTTTATAAAACTTTATTAAAGTACAATCACGCATTAGCTTCCCCATTTAAAAAAGAGAACTTAATTCATATAAATTATTTCTGATAGTTAGAAAAAAAACAACAACTAAGAAACAGCTAAAACAGAGATTCTAATTTAGACAATTAAAGGGTCATTAAGAAAATAAGTAATGAAACGTATATCTCAACAACAAACCAAAGGAATGAGATTTGATATAATTCATCAATAATATAGAATTTATATACGATTAATTGGTTTAACATGTTAACATATTCATGCCCCTGTTGCATTATGGGTGACTATGGGAACATGCAAGCCTCACAATAAAAATAATTGTGTTTTTCCTTGTTCTGATGTGTGTTTTAATCTATCCCATATACTGTATACACAAAAAAATAATGACACACTGTACTACACCAGTATAAAATCTACTTCTGTGAACATTGGATTGTATCAAACAGCGTCCAGGAAAAAAACACCGGACCCAAGAAGAACTTCAAAATCAAAAGCTTTCACAGCAACACAAGAGCAGATATCACACAGCAAAGTCACTCATAATGACCATTATAACGTCATTTTCATCTCCGACTTGGAGCAGATGTTCTCGCCTCTACAGGTCTGAGACAAGAACGAATAATTGTCCGGGTACAGATTAACTGATGAGTGATGAGAGGAGGTGCGAGGGGATCGTGATAAGCCGTGCAAGATATTAAAACACTCTCAAGCCTCTTTAGTGGATAATGATTATCGCCGCGATGTGGAGAGATGAATCAAAAAAAGGTTAATAAATTTTGATGGGTTGTTACCTTGAGGCTCAACAGCCGGGGCCACAGAGTCGACTTTCGGTGGGTCTACGGGTTTTGTGGGCTGCAACGGTGACGGAGCTGGTTTTGGCAGTGGCTGTTGTTGTTGTTGTTGTTGTTGTAGTTGTAGTAGTTGTTGTTGTTGTTGTTGTGCTTGTTGATGTTGTTGTTGTTGTTGTGCTTGTTGATGTTGATGTTGTGCTTGTTGATGTTGTTGTGGTGGTTGAGTCTGTTTATGCTGCTGTTTGGAGGACGGACACGTTTCTCTCACGACCAACGAGGTGGGCTTATCCTTGTTGTCCTGAAGTAGTCGAGGAGCCTAAAAAAAGCAAAAGAGGCCAAAACATTCAATCAAAAAAGTGGATGAATATTTATCAAATACTCAAACCAAAACAATGACCACTAAAACCATAATACTATTTTCTTGACTGATATTTTATACTGCAGGAACAAGGATATATTTGTAGTATTGTTGAGTACTCTTATTTATAGGCCGCATGACTTTTGGTTTGAAAAGCTGCTGGGGTCGAGTGTATCCTCTCGTCCTCAGTCACTGCCAAACTCTTGTGGGAGGGTAATTAGAAAATGTGTTCTTTTTTAGTTTTAACACTTTAAGAAAGCGGTGGAAGACAGATGTTTGTGAGCCTTTCAAGCCGCGTCAGTGAAATGTATATCCTTCACTTTACCAAATTATAAAATAATGCTTAATGTTGAAATCAAGCATGGAACACCGGCGTAAGAAACATAGGCTAATAGTAGAAAAGAAAAATATGTTTTCCCGTCACATATGCATATATGAGTTTATAGTACTACCAAGACTAAATAGTTAACATTAAATAACACGAGTGAGTCTAATTAGTCCGTAAAACAACATTAAAGTCACTCTTTTGCCTGAACTTTTGCTGCATCAATCGTGAATGATGCATTCAAGGGCGTAGAAATGTTATAATGAAATGTGAAAACACTATAATGTAACGCATTTCACGACAGTAAACCAAATTAAACATATAAAATGTAGAAGCAAATGTACCGGTAGTCTTTCTATAAACAATCATCAACAACCCTGTGGAAGTTCAGTTAACAAGGAAACAGATGTCATTGAACTCAAATCGGTTCCACCTTATAAAAGGTGTTGCCAAAGCCCACTAAGGACTCTCTTCTAGGCAACGTCATACACTCGGCAAGTCGCGATACTTAATTTTATAGCAGAGAAGATTGTTTGCGTGCTTTTATTTGACGTGTCTACATTATTTCTATTGTTCTTATACATTTAACATCATGCGTTTCTTTAAATTGTTAAGGCAAAACCATAATTTATTTTGAAGCAAAAATGTGCTTTTATTTATTCGACTCGTTTACATAATGTGTGCTGTTCATATTTATTTGTATTCCATTTGCAAAATAAAACCATATTGTATTAATTCAGTGTGTTTAAGTACTTAGAACATTTTAGAAAGTTGCAAAATCAACACAATAAAAAAGATAACAGTGATAATTTTGGAACAGGTAATCCTTCTTAGTTCTGTGCAAGGTTTTCAAACCAACATTGGACAGGATCACCCAGACTTTACATAGTTTTCAAGATGACCAAATCTGGATTGCCAGAGATATGAACGGGACAACAGATCCCAATGTGGTCTAGCAGCATGGGGTCACTTGAACTGTCACAATAAAATCACAAAAAAAATGTTCTATAAATGATTTATTTCATGACCATGTCTCCGAGCCAGGACACTTAAAAAAAACATACTTAAATAAACTGTGGATATTTGTTCCAATAGTTAACAAAACAAGGAATGTTCATGGTTCTTCATCCGAGTAGGGGAGACCAGCGTTATCAAGCTGTGCTCTGAGGAGGTGGATCTGAAGTTTGGCTCTGGTCTGCTGTAGTTTGGTGAGCTTGATTTGTTCCTCGGCCAGAAGTATCTGTGCCTCTGCTCTCTCTGTGTCTCTCTGAAGGAGTAGTTCACAAGCGTCGTTATTATTTGGTGAAGGACGCTTCAAGCCTCTTTCCTGAGCTCCTGCCACTGGTGAGGATCCGGGTTGTTCTTTGGTCACGGGGCTGAGATCCAGACTACACGTTTCCTCTTCTTTAGGAAAAACTGGCTCACTTTCCTCTACAACCGTCGCCTCGTCATCCACGACAACAGCTTGAATCCCAAGCAGAGCTTTTGAGTCCTCGCCGCCGATAATGCCCAGAACCACGTCTGTGTATTCACCTTTCCTGAAGGGTTTGTTGTTGTTGTGTTTGGCTTCAGCGAGGTCCTTTGTTGCTCTGGCCCTCAGATTCTTCCATCTGAACTTCACCTGCTCCAACGTCCTCTTGTGGCCGGATCGTGTTGCGTTCACACTCCGGGCGATCTCCACCCAAATGTCCTTCTTCCTCCTGTTGGTCACTATTCCACCCACAACAGAACCTCCAACTATTGAGGCATAATGGCGATTCACACCCTCCAGCAGAGCATGGGTTTCTGCAACAGTGAAGTTAGGTCCTTTTGTGTCCATGGTTCCACCTCGTCTGCTGCAGTGAGTCGGGTGTTTACAGGCTTTGAGGACAGTTGTTGAGAAAATCTAATCTGGATCCAAAGGATCCGGATTTAGAAATCCCATTTTCGGCTATCCAGGATCAGGTAATCCGTCTTACTTTTGTGCCAGGTTTTCAAAGCAACACTGGCTTGGATCACGCTGACCCAGATACATACATTTCAGGATTACCTAATCCGGATTACCAGAGCGCTGCCTGAACAAAGCACAGTGTGTCCTACCAGCATGTGTTCAGGTTTTATTTTGAGACGAATACAAATAACGTCGGTAACCACTTCTACTCCACAATGAATATAAATAAAAGTAAAGAATGTTCAGGGTTCTTCATCGGAGTAGGAGGCTTTTAAATTTACCTCTGGTTTGCTGCAGTTTGATCCATCTTGATTTGTATCTGCACCTTTAGTTGCCCATTTTTAAGTAGCAGTTAAGATAATTACTTTGTCAAATGACAGGTCAGCGAGAATGACACACTTTTTTGATCGAGGTTAAAACTAAGGATGGGATTAGGTGATCCAATCAAATTTATGAATCCTTCTTTGTCTTTTGAACCCTTTTCCCATTTTCAAGATTTGATCCCATTACCAAAATCCAATCAGAGAACCTTTAAACAACTGGTCCCTCATTTTTCTAATCAATGGGAGTTTTTTAGTTTTTATGGATTATTATTATTAATACACTTCAATATAATTTTTTTTCTCACAATAACGTATTCATTTAAACAGCACTATATATATAAAAAATATATTTAAACTAACATTTTTGGCTTTCAAATATATTTTTGTTTTAAGTTATTTAGCTAGATAGATACACTTTATTGATCCATGCTTCAATAAACACTGTAAAAATGTATGTACTGTATATATAATAATCATTTGATTCATCTTTTTTTTTTTAATTTACATTTAACACGTAAATATTCAGGGTGTTTCTTCATTTTTGTGTTGCAATTAAATTACAGCCTCTAGATGACAGCAGGCCTTACATCCACACCCTAATAAACAATGCATGATTCCAGGATGACTGAGGACGAGAGGATATAGACGACTTCAGCTGCTTTTAACGCTGATGCTTGGAAAATTGTAAACTTTAACGGAAATTGTATTCCAAACCTAGACTTCATTTAATTCAACTCAAAACATTTTATGAAAATAAGTTGAATTTTTTGAAGGAAATCAATGTTTATGTTTGTTTTAAACAACTTGTCTGTAATGTGGTGGTTCTTCCATGATGATTTAAAAACATACATGTTTTTGTACACATTCTTACGATGTTTAATTATAGGTGTAACAGTAGACTACTCACCGTTGGCTGGATCTGCAGGTTGATAGCCGTGAGCTGGACCGGCTGAGCTTTGGCGTGGCTGTTGGAGTGAAGCGTGTGTGGGCTGATGGTCGAGTGGAAGATGGTGGCCTGCTGGCTCGGCGTAGAAGTCTGATGATTGGCGGGTTTAGGCAGGACAGGGACCGGGTGCTGGGATGGCTGGATAGAGGCTGTCTGCAGCATCTGACCAGTTCTTTGGGAACTTTGACTTTGATGGACCACAAACTGCTGCTGTTGATGCTGCTTGTGCGGCTGGACCAGCGACTGAGGTTGAATCTGCGTGTACGCTGCAACAGGAAACAAGATGTTAGCAAGGGATCAAACACGGTACACGGTAAGTTAGGGTCATTACAGTCATAAGACGAAAACATTAGCATACACACTGCTAGCACTAGCATACACACTGCTAGCACTAGCATACACAGTGCTGGCACTAGTATACACAGTGCTGGCACTAGTATACACACTGCTAGCACCAGTATACACACTGCTAGCACCAGTATACAAACTGTTAACACTAATATACACACTGCTATCACAAGCATACCCACTGCTATCACTAATATACACACTGCTAGCACTAGCATACACACTATTAGCACCAACATACACACTGCTAGCACTAGCATACACACTGTTAGCACTAGCATAAACACTGTTAGCACTAGCACACACACCGCTAGCACTGGCATACACATAGTTGGCACGAGCATAGACGCAGCTAGAACAAGCAGAGATGCAGCTAGCATTTATATACACACTGCTAGCACTAGTATACACACTGCTAGCACTAGTATACACACTGCTAGCACTAACATAAACACTGTTAGCACTAGCACACACACCTCTAGCACTAGCATAGAAATAGTCAGCACCAGCATAGACGCAGCTTTCATTAGCATAAACACTGCTAGCACTAGCACACACTCTGCTAACACTAGCATATACACTGTTACTATTATCATACATGAGGCCAGCATTAGTATTAAGTAAGTTAGTAGGTAAATAAAGTTAAATATGTCTACATTCAGTATGGATTTACACACATAAGGTTGATCTGTAACACAGTGCAGAAGTCTGTTTTGTGCAAATATATTCTAATACATTTCATTTTATATTTAATCTTAAGAACTTTAAAAATATATATATAGGCGATTTATTTTACTTTCCAATCGAAACGCAATTGTTTTTTCCCTCTGGGGATGAATAAAGCTTTTCTATTTCTATAACGAGAGAAAATGGTCAGCAGATTAGAATGAAAGCCCAATGATAATTAAAATAAAGCTAAATTGTGCCACTATTTATAGGAAGACTCAGCTTCCATTCATAATGGCAACAAACGTTACAGCTCTCATCTCGCCCTCAAAGGAACTCTCTCTGAAGTAAAAGAATCCTGCCGTCGTCATCTTAAAACTACTTTAGGCGGAGCAGTTGCCGTCTTTGCATCTTTCAACAATCCACTTAAGTTAATCAATGAGTGTGATGAAGACTCATAAAGAAAAATGCTGAGCAAAACTTCTTTCTTATCACCAATAAACCGTGTATTGTAATTCGGCTGCTGGAAGCTGCACAGCTGCCTTTTATGTCGGCTTCAAATCATCTCTCCGAAGATTGTTCCAGTATAGCCCGTCACCACCTGCCAGAGCGGGGTTGCGGGTGAAAAGACATCCTGAGGTGATTTCTGCTGACATGAAACATCCACCCAGCTCGGTGTGTCGAAGAGGAAGAGGCCCAGGGACGTGCCAAGATTCCAAACAAGTGGAACCAACTCCTCTCGCTTCACCCAGAACGAGGAGTGGTTTATTATTAGGACACGGTAAACCTTAAATATTTCATTTTATAAATTCCCTCAATTAAATCCTTTTCATGATGTTGTGTCAAGAAAAAACAGAGACAAAGTTGCATATCACCCGGATATTCCGTGATCAGTCAAGAAAAAACAGTCTGGACTTATAATTAACGTGGAGACGCAGAGGAAAACGGGTGATCTGATGAGCTGTGACACACTGAGCCATTAATATTTACACAGATTGGAGTGGCATGGACAAGCCGGGGGGTGGGGGGGGCTGCTTTCTAGAAGCACTTAAGAAAGATACATTAGTCTTATCCTGTTCCGTCACATTTATCAACCCTGCAGGGGAGCTATTTAGATGCAACCGAAGGACGGCTGCGAGACAAATATTTAAATATTTGTACCCTTCTATAGCTGTGAGTCGACAATTAACACCTAAAGATTGTAACGTTTAGCTAGAAGGAGATTTTGCCTGATGCAAGAACTTATATTTATTCCACAAAAAGTTATCAACACTATAAGTATGGTCTGTGGGTCACATGCGGCCTGAAGCCTGTATGTAAGCTGCAAATATGGAAACTAAAAAAACTTCGTCCTCTATTGCATCATCAGTATGTGTATGTGTTTGTGTTTGAACAAAACTATATTTATTTACGTTTTTACATTAGAAAATGTGCTTTAGCCCCGCCCACTGAAAACCCTCGGGTTTTGTGGAGATTACACATTGATTACACATCAATCCCTGAAGTCACCATCTCCAAGAGACACGTTGTATAAACAAAACAGGGTGTGGTTACAGCTGGCTGGAGGAGGAGTGAAACCATTATTACGTCATAATGAACTCCGCTCCAGTAGCCTCTTGTTTGCTGAGATTTCAGATTGTGGAGAAGTTTATAAAGTAATAAGTTCAAAACATACTCATGATGAAGGACTTACTGCATCTTGGAGAGGAAGACTTCAACATTTGAAACATGCGATTCAGAAGGGTGTCTTGAATAGATCTTCAACCTCTATTGTATCATCAGTATGCGTCCGTTTGTACAAAACTCTTTTATTAAAGATATTTACATTAGAAAATGTTGCACTTTAAACCATTTTTTCATCAATGAAACTTCAAGAAAAATAAATGAATCATACTCTGTGTGTATTATCAATTATTCTATTATATTTAAAATCATTTATCTAGATATTGAGTGCTTGTAAATACAATCCTCACATATATATTTTAATTAAAATATGTAAAAAAAAAAAAAAAGAATTTAGTCTAATTCTTACATCCTAGCTGGTTTTTACTTCTACTTTAGGTCTTCTTTTTGATTGCTGGACCCTCAGAACAATATAGAGCTTTAAATGTTCCTGAATAAAACTGATTCCCACAGTTTGCTAACTAGCTAGCTGTTAGTTAACTTAGTCAAAAGTATCTTATAAATAACTCTTATAAAGTTGCATTTCCTCTCGTAGAAGTGGAGGAATATGTGTTAAAAACATATAGTGCTAGAGACTCATAGATATTCTGTTCTTGACTAATATTTGAGTTTACAATTGCATGTATCTGTATAAATTTGCGACTGACTTGGCTCAGGATCTCTTGGACAACCACCAGCTTTGATTCACTTATAGTTCATGAAACCAGGAAGTGGGTTTGAACAGTGTTTTTGAGATCCTTCAGAATCTATCCATCTCTTGATTTGTACAAACTAAACCGGTGTCACAAATACTTATATAATACTATATTTGTTCTGTCAGAATCTCTTAACTCCATCCTGCATAAATGATCTTCATCAATAGTTTGTGGATTATTATTATACTCCAAAACCAGAAACATAACTAATAAAATAATGAGGTTTTTGTGAATTATAGAGTTTTGGATAATTTACACGTCAAAATCTAGGCCCTGGTGCTTAATAAAGTTAATCAAGTGATTTACTGGGGCTTGAATTCAATACAAATAAAAGGCTTGCGCTTAGTCCACCTTTTCTATTACATATTTTGTGTGTTAACCTTTTTAATTCCTTAATTCTGTAAGAAAATATTGTGTTTCCAAATAAAATCTAATCTATCTGATACAATTTGCAATTTAACCTGAACCAAAAACTAGTTAACTTCCAATGCAAGTTGACATTGTCAGCTATACACAAAGGGATGCTTCAGGCCAAAAGTCTCCTACTTCCTGTCGGCCCCTTTTGTGAGTTTTACACTTTAGGTTAATCCCTTGTTGAAACCACCAACCTCCACATGAACCCTTTTCTTAACCATTAAGAATAGAAGTTGCTCTGAAAATGGGGATTCATTTTTAAAACTATCCGTCTTTGAGCAACTTGATGACCTGGAACAGTCAGTTCTGCTCATAGGTAAGTGATAGTTACCCACACTATCCTATTGGTTGCACACAACCCTCACAGAGTGAGGACGGTGAACATCACACACCCACTGTGCACATGTAATCTCTGATAGAATCCACACTTCCAGGCCACAGCCCCCCAGAGTTTTAGTGTAGAAAGTTCAAAAGTTGTAGTTGTATAACAACATATTTAATGTAGCTTAACCTTGTTTTTTGTGTTCATTACTGCATGTTCCATCAAAAATAAATATCGCCCTATTTTAAAAGATAAGCACAAGAATGTTGTAACCAGAGACAGTTTTGATGGATATCATTAGAACTTGAGCACTCGAGGCCAGAAATATACTTTCTCCACTCAAGCCAAACTAGATAAAAATACACAAACAGATGGATGCAGAACTGAGGACTGAAAGAAACGTTATAAAAACAGCATTTTTACCAGCTGGTGCCCAAAGTAGAGTTTTAAATATCCAACCATGACATTATGTAATGTTTTGACAGAAAGATTTTACTTGATAAAAATAAAAAGCACTGACAGACACACAGCATCTGTTTTTGTCAGGTTGACTTAGATGTACTTTTAAGTTTATAAATAGACATCATCATATCTTTTTCTGGTCGCTCAGGTCTTCTCCATCAAACTCAAGCAACATAAATAAAACAAGTTTCAGTCTTGTTTGATTCTGCTTTTAAAGATGTATTAGTTTATGATTAGCTAGTTTAGAGTCAAGTTTCGTTGGTTATGTTGAGTGTTACTGTGATGTAGTTTGGTTTGTGGTCCTAATTGTTGCCCAAATATTGTTCACACATCTTTTGTAGTGTTGTTTAACAATGGATGCTTCAGTGGGTGGGCTTGAAATTGTGACCGGGTGAGAAATGAACCTGTTCAAGTGATTTGTCACTGAAATATGAGAGGTTAAAATCTTTGCACAATTTAAAATATTGAAAATTTTAATCTTTCTTCATATTCATTGATGGGAAAATTCTATGTTAATATCTTCGTTTAGCCTTAAGCGTTAATTTTGGAAACATTTTAAAAAAAATTAAAGAAATCAGTTTCACATTCGTCAAGTTTTTTGTAAAAAATAAAAACAAAGCCAATAACAAGTTATTGCTCATTTGTATTTATTTTTCGTTAAAATAGGGGTCGGCAACGTTTACCACTCAAAGAACAATATGGACCCGATTCCTACAGAAAAGAAAACACTGGAAGACGCAAAACGTCACTCCACGTCAACAATATTCCGGACGACATTGCACAGACACTGGGCTCTCCGTGGATTACCATCCTCACATTATCATCACGTACACAAAAGAGGGGATGCCGCAGCGGTGCTCTGGTCAGGCTACGGATTGTAGGGAAGCGGCCAAACAGTCCCACGCTCCCAAGTATTTTTTTAAAATCTGCGAAAGTTTGAACTTTGAGAGGGTTTACATAAGAGAGAACTTTGAGAAATTGTTAATGCCTGTCTGAGAAAAGTGTATGAAAGTGTGTGGTTAGTGGTTTTACGGCCTTAAAACATGTATAGTAATTGTAAAAAATAAAGCCGATTACTTCTCGGATTGTTAGTGGCCTGAATCCCTCATGCCAATGCTTTAATACAAAAGGGAAGACCAAGACAACTGAGCTCCAGTCGCTACATTAAAATGAAATGAAACATTTTTGTCTATATCTTTAAAAAGAACCAATTATTGTGAAATTAATCCAGACTCTTAGTCGACATGAGGGAGAGTAGAAATAAGTGAAATATCACTTTAAGCATTGAACAGTTTGTCCTGTTGAAATGCAAAGCACTATGTGACTAAAGAATTATATATAAACTAATATACATCATAAGAATTGTATCATCATCCTCATCATTATTATTATAATCATTTCAACAATGTAGAATACAAAATAAAAGGACATTCACCAGGTCTTGATTATTTTTTTTAGGTCTGCTAAAATTTTAAATAACATTTTTGACCAAACTAAAGTAAAATACTATTACGCTCATTCTTGATCCCGTTACTGTTCCTTTTAGACTGAGACAGGTGAGGGGGTAGCGAGGACATACAGTAAGTTGTTTTTTTCATTAAAATGAATAAATACATGAATGAAACATAGGAAAATAATTGTGTTTTTTCTTTTTCTTTAATTTTATTTTAAATTAATCAAAGATTTCATCAACACTGTTCTGACACAGCCCATTGTTAGAACCTCTGTTGCCACAAAAATAAGATCAGATCTCTCTTGTCAGTTACTCATTTTGTATTCCTGGTAACTTCAAAAAAGATTTCATATATAAACACTTGTCTCCTGAAGCAGAAATGGAATTCAAAATTTGAATATAAAATTTACTTTATTAATAAAATGTGTTTAAGTTAAGTTTAATGTTACAAAAAGAATATATATAATTAGAAAATAAATAAATAAAACCAAAAATGTAAATTGTAAACACCTGAGACAGTGTGTCCCTGCAATCTAAGCTGCCATTGTTCCCAATTTTTGTGCATCCATGAGCCCCGACACGCTCAGACCATATCAAGTCCCCGCCCCCTTCTTTGACTCCTTAGACGCCACAATGGAGTCTCCACATTGAAAACAAGAGAGGAAATGAAGGCCCTGTTTACCACATCACTGTTGCTGACTTCAGAGGTGCATGAAGTACTTGGTTACACAGACTGATAAGGTGTATTAAATGAGGCTCATCTCTCAAACAACTAGCTTCAATTCATTCACAGCTCATTCACGAGACTCTTGCGTGGCGTCCACCCTTTTCAAGGCTGCAAGTCACACAAAGCAGGTTGATTGTTGCAGATGTTGTTAAGACAACTTGTCAGAACATGCTTCTCAAACCCATTCAGAATCGTGAAACAAGTACCCTGAGGGGAAGGCTCTTACAGTTGTGCCATGAAACTAATTTTAATTTATTTAGTTTTATATATTTTCCACACACGCTCTCTGGCAATGATGGATGAAGCATATTCAATTACAAAAACGTTTTTACGTTTTTGTTTTAGTCATACCTTTACATTTTACGTCAAACAATATACATGAACGTCTACAGTGTCTACAAACATACCTGGAGCGATCAGAGGCTGCGCTGTGAGGTTACGGCTCATGTTTATGGCTCGGACTTCGGTGACCGGCGACGCCTCCGCCTTCTTTCCTCCTTCGGAGGAACCGTCGACTGAGCCAGACTTCCCTCCTGTGGAAGCTTGACTCCCTTGGCTGGGGATCTTCAGAGATGCCGGCTGGATGGCGACGGGACTCTGCTTAAGGCTCAGAGCCTGCAGGGTCTGCGTCTGTGAGGAGGACGATGCTGCCCCCTGCTGGCCGCGTATGGCTAAATTCTGGACCTGAGTCTTGGAACAGAAAGAGAAATATTTAAAAAGCCAATTTATAAAAGGACAGATTGAATATTGTAATGGGAAGTAACACTTAACTTATTACTAATTTTAAAAACTGGGATACAGTTATATATGATAAATACTTTTATAGGATTAAAACCTTATATCTTATACCTTATATCTTCTAAAAGAAGATCAGAGGTCATTTTTAACTAGTATATTACACAACACACATAAACAAACAAGTTACAAGAGTATCCTTTTACACTCAAGCAGGGGTCCCCAAACTTTTTCCTGTGAGGGCCACAGTTTAATAAGAAAGGACGATTATTTAAATAGAGCTTAATTGTTTATTTAATTAATCCTGTGTTTTTTTTTTGTTTTTTTTTAATGTGTTCTCGTTTTAAAAGAAGAGTTACACACAGATCATTGACTGAAGTTTTGACCTCCACCAGCTGACTACAGTTTTGTCTATTTGTTCAGGCTTTTCCTTGAATTTCTCGAACTCCTGTGTTGTTCTCAGTATTATCTTGATCTTTAAAGTATGTACTTTTTTGAGTATTGTTTTGATTGTTTAAGCGCTTTGTGACCCTGGTCTCGAAAAGCGCTTTATAAATAAATATTACTTACTTACTTAATAAAGGAGCTCTATGCGGTTTTAAGTCGAGCGACGCCATTGGACTAGAGGGGTAGTGTTTAGCCCGACGGGAAACCACATTTCCCATGAGCATTTCTCCAGAGCTGCTTTAAAACTAAATTAATCCCTTCTATTGATCACTTCACAATTGGGTTCATACATTTCTTTTACTATGACACTGATTTCTCTGGTTTAAAACTTCTGCTAAAATCCCAGTTTTATGTAGAATAAACCACAAAAAAAGCAAATGGATATGTTTCCATGGAGACCAATGACGTGACGAAAACAGTGACCAATTTCTGTTCACTCGTGAAGAAATTAAACGGTAATATTGGACCCTTGTGTATTTTGAATGAGCTCCACTCTTGTAATCTAGTAAACTAAATGTAGCCAAGCGTTGTCAAACTCACAAAAGAAGACTAAATCGCTTATTAGGAGTCTCTGTGTCATTGTTAAGATCCATAATCTCTGTGCCTCGTCTTATCTTAAACACTGGCGTCTTCATAGATCAACCACATAAACATCTATCTACTTTGATTTTTAGGAAACCATCCGGCTGGGCCACATAAACACTGGTGAGATAGACATTATCACTCTTTTACCTGTGAAGACGCTTGTGAGGAGTTATCGGACTGCACTGCTGTCACTGTAGCTGTTGGGGTGAAGATCAACTGAGGGGACAGGGGGACTGCTCGACCTAGACTCCTGGCTACTTGCACCAGGTTACTTTGCTGAGCCTGAAATATAAAAAACAAAACAACATTAAATTATCTCCTTAGCAGCGAAAAATATTTATAAATCTAAAAAGTCGAGAGTAAAAATAAGCAAATACTTTTCCCCACGTTAAGTTTCTTTTTTTTTCCTAAATGTGTCTTTCAACCAAATTAATCCAGACCACCAACAGAGAGAAACGTCTAAACTAGTGCTCAGCTGAAATACATTGAGATTAGGAGTGCGTGTTGTTAACTTATGTGAACCCAGTTTTGAGTGCATTCTCACCATCTGTGCACGCAGGTACATCTGTGCTTGGCTGGCGGTGAGTGTAGGACTTGAGGGGCTGCCCAGAAGAACGGCCTGCTGGGAGATACTGGTGGGGGTGGAGTTGATGCTCTGGGCTCTGCTGATCAGCTGTGCTGCTGCTGGAGACGTGGTCAAGTTGATCTACAGGGACAGAAGAATTTAGGTTACAGACTTTGGCGCGTTCTTCTTTGAAATGTTCCTTTTGCTACAGCAATTTTAAAAAAATACCTATTCTATGGGAGCTCAAGTAATTTATTCAAATTATGAAATCTGTTGTCAAGAATCTGGCAATACTATGGTTCACGATACACGAATATCAAGATGTTTGCAATAACAAGTATATATTTGTAGTATTGTCGAGTACATGACTCTTGACGCAGTTGTAGCTGCTTTCATTCGTTTTGAAACCAAAATGTGTCCAAACATTGGCTATAAAAGCTGCTGGAGTCGACTGTATCCTCTTTTCCTCAGTCATTGCAAAGGTCTCGCAGGACTTCGTAGTTCTTTTAGTTGCAGAGGAAGTTATGCCTGCTGCCGTCTAGTGGCCGGCAGTTTTATTGCAACACGAAAACTAAAGCGCCGTGAATATTGACATTTTAATTCAAAAAATTAATGTTTAAATATATCAAAACATTTTATATATCATATTAATTTCAATTTCGGGCCGTCATGTAGTCACATGACTTAAGAGTGGCAGAAGAGCCACAGCGCCAATAGCGCAGCTGAGCAGAACAGGTGGGAGAGTCGTAAACACTCCGCTTTAACCAGTTGATTAATCACGTTGACAGAAGCTAAAGAGCAGGAGTATATGACAACTGTGTGGATGGATGCTACCAGTGTCTCAACAACATGGAACAACCAAACTCTTCAAACCTCTGTATGACCACAAATCTAATCAACACACAAGTTGATATGACACGAACAATTGTCTAATACGACAATGGCAGCTTGGATGAATGAAAGAAACAGACTAAAGTGTTTTAAACATGTTTACATCCTGACATCGGTTTGTAAGTTGGAATTTAGACGTGTCGCTGGCGTGTCTCTGTGTGTGTGCTTATGACTAATAAAAATGACTTAATACATTTATCTTAACAATCACAAAGAAATGATACTGTAAAGTCAAT